>NW_015505443.1:976614-1084705 GCF_001515645.1 Sinocyclocheilus grahami | reverse complement strand
TTATACTCTCTCTCTCTCTCTCTCTCTCTCTCTCTCTCTCTCTCTCTCTCTCTATCTATCTATTCCTAGTGCAAGATGATTAAACATCATGTACATTAAAGTTATTCAATTCTATCCAATGTATATACTTGACAGCTAAAAAAACTGCTTGAATTAAAGCTACTTATTTGTTGTTATTTTTAGTATTTTTATCATCAAACTAAAAATGTATAGCTCTTATCAATTAAGAGCCATGGTTCTTATCTTAGCAATAATAATCAGTCGTATGCGAATTGGGAATGCGAAAGGTCTTTATAAGTGAATCATTATAAGTGATTCATTCACTCAGTCAATTCATTCAAACACTGATTTATTCTGGAATGCCATTACTGTGTGTTGTCTGGAGGCATGAATGCTTCATGATTCTGACTTCATTTGTAACCATATTTGCTGGTGGGACAAAAACATATAAAGTAACTGGTGATATGGTGACTAAAATATACAATATTACTGTAACATACTGAACTGTTTTTACAAAAAATAAATAAATAAAATAATATATGTATATAAACATTTTATTCTCCAAAAACGTATTTGGAACCTTAAAAGTAGACACTTTAGTTACATTTAATGTGCTTTCTATGAACATATAATCACTTTTGTACATTTCTTTTGATGCAGATTATATATATATATATATATATATATATATATATATATATCAGCACGGCTGTGATTACCTGTAGCGATACTATGTTGATAATCTAAACAACATCAGTCTTGTTTGTGCAACATTAATTTAATACATAAACTAAGAATACATATGAGTGTGTGCCTAGGAAATTGGGACGGCAAGTGTAATAGGAAGCAGAGAGGACATTAAATCATCTTAGATTATCTAAGAAAATCAAAAATCTGAGCACATATTGCTGCTCTCTTGTCAGGGAAAATGGTCCATTGTTACGGCCAGAACTATTGAAAAAAGTCATTTGGTAATGAAAAGAAAATGTAGGCTATCCTGTTGACTTTGAGGCAGTTTCCTCTGATTTGACAGTTAATGTGATCATGACTGCCCTTCAAATAGAGCACTAACCAAATCCCTTAAGGTCAACACTGAATCTTAACGAAACGGCCTGTCACAGAGGACAGTGGCTTAGGCCAACTGTAATTGGTATGTAGCCTATATATATATATGTGTGTGTGTGTGTGTGTGTGTGTGTGTGTGTGTGTGTGTGTGTGTGTAACTCATACGTGTGTAGGAATTCATTTTTAAAAATAGATTTAATCATACGTCTTTATTGACCACATTACTGTACATCACTCAGTAATGATTAGACTAGTGACTCTTGATTAAAATTGATTTCAAAAAGATAATGTAGCACTTTACTGACTCCATTCTACATGTATAATTAATTACAATGCATCAATACTAATGTGTAGTAGACCTAATTATTGCACTGTTATTATTATTTTAAAGTCTGTGTTCTTAATAAATATCGGCCCACATGCATTGGTCATAGCAGTTTAACATGAGTGATTTTTAAGCGTCAGCTAAAAGTCACAAATATATGTTTTGTGAGGAAAAAAAGACCACAAATTATTATTATTATTATTATTATTACAATTTGGTAGATGTTAGTCTGTCTGTCTAGTCTAGACTCGAGGATTAAAATGATCACCTGTAGTAATCCACTCCCCCGACACAAGCACCGCTCCTCTAATATACGCTCAATGTGTCATAACCCCGCCCTCGCATAGACCACGCCCCCTTCAATACACTCCTAAACGGTGAAAGCCCAACTGAGAGGCGTCCCACACTGAAAGCCATCTGAATAATCACACAATATCACCCCAACCCCACCACACCATGCTGGACAGCAGACTTCAATGCATTTCTCGGAACAGCCAGAAGACCTTCATATTCATAACAGCTACTACAGTATTGATTTAAATATAGCAGCCTTTAAAAAGAAGCTGCATATAAGCAAGTCCTTAATTATTTACCACATCCGAGGTTGAATCAGTCAATGTAGCAGTCATTGAGAATAATTCATTGTCATTTTACGCACGGTCACGCACGGTCACGCACGGTGCAAATTAATAAACCTGGATACGGTTTACTAATTTAGATTGGGTTCAGATAAGAAGTCAGTCGGTGTGCGGTGTGAGAGAGATACAACGACGTTACGCTTCTTCAGACGGAGGGAGTCAGAGCGACTGCTGGTTTCGAGGCGGGAGGACACATGGGTCGACACCACAACCTTTCATTTTTGCTCTAATGTGGGTGTTAAATACGACAAGGAATCCGACACGAACACTTACTGGCTTTCCAGCGTCCACTCCTGACATTTCTGCGCGTCTGTGTTTTCCTTGGATTTGGGGAGACGTTCCGCGTTACGTTCAGTGCTGAAAACGGGACTGCGGATGATATTTTATTCGCTCATTCGCGTCTCGTGTGGACTTATTATCAGTGAGTCGCGTGACAAACATCGCACGACAATGCGAGTTGATGTTTTGTTATGCTTTTGACGCGAGCGCGGTCATTTGCGTATTAACTTAACATGTCGGGTTGTTTTTCGTCGTTTTGTACGTCTTTGTCACGAATTTTCTCCCTCCGTTAATTCTATGGACTGCTCCATTCGGGCTATTCGTTTCTAATCTGCATGCATCCGCACGAAGAAGGAGAAACCGACAGATAAACGACAGAAGGACGGAAGAATGAATGAGATTCAGTGAAGAACAGGAGGAAACGCAGTAAAGGTATGGAGCCGAGGGGTTTTATGAAGGGTTGGAAATGCTGCAGGAGGACTCAGCACGGACATCTCTGTCACCTCTGGCATGTAACGAGGCTTATTTATTGTTGTTTTATTGATATTTTATGCGTATGGACATGTACCACGCGCGCGCTCCTGGTGCGTCAGACACAAATAAACGCTCGCTCGTAATGATAGATGCGCGCGGGTCATTTATATCCCACAGACTGTTAAATCTGACACTTGGATATACTAACCTTTAGAGTGTATTAATAACCTACATGTTTGCAAACGGAGCAAACACTTTGTAAAGTAGCTACACATATGCGTGTTTGTGAATTAGCTTACATTTTAAGAGGACTGACCGTATTGTGTTTTGTTTTCAGTCAGAAATCTGATTAGAATATCTGAGCACATTTTGCAGGTACTTAAGAGTAATACTGCACCGTTTACCAAGCTAATAAACGCTGACAAAAGAAGTTATGCAGTTTTATTTGCGCTAACCCTTATTTAAATGGACGTAATGAGATATCATGAAATGAGGAGCCATACAGAGAATCAGAAAGAGCATGGCTTCTGATACCTCTATCACGTATCATATATCACATTTCTGTCTTTAAGAAAAATGCACGTTTTACCATTAATATCTCATTGTATGTTATAGGCCTGTAAGAAACCTACACTGTAAAAAATAAGTGTAATTTTAACTGTAACATTTTGTAAAAACGCTACGGGAAAAAACTGTTAATAGGTTAACAGTAAGTTCCCGTACTATATACAGAGAAAAACTGTAAAATATCTAACCAGACATTTCATGTAATTTTACAGTAAAATGCTGTTCATTTGTACATTTTTTAGAAGTACAAATCACAAATCAATGTATAATTTACAGTCAAAAACTGTAAACTAATATTCCCAGAATTCCCTGCATGACACTCCACATTTGAAAGTATTTTGTTTAAATAATCATGTTTTTAATAGCTTTTGTTATTAGTTACGTATATTTGGGCTTTATGTTACATCTTCTGTTGTTTAATGAAAGTTGAATGCATTATTTAAGTATCATGTGTGTTAGCATGATGGTGTTTAGTGTTTGCGTGAATGACTCTGTGTGCATCTTCTGTATATTAGTATATACTTCTGCTTGTGGCGAAGCTACTTGTGATGAGCTTTGATTCTTCATGTGGCTTTCTCTTTTACCACATGCATTATTATGGTGGTCGTCAGTATGTTAAAGGTACAAAACAGATTTTAATAGCAGTGTGCATTGTTGAATTTACTGGTTTACATTCAAATGTTCTTGTTTGTAAATTACAGTTTTATACTGTAAAATGTACAGTTTTGGCCGTAAACGTGTTTGACGTTTTTCTGTATTTTTTACAAAATTATTCTGGCAACCACAGCTACCAAAATTTTTTTTTTTTACAGTGTAGAATTAGAGCACTCTAGTGTTACATGGTATAAAATCACCTAGTGCTCGACCTTTGCATGTCTTGAATGAACAGGCCTACGTGAGCAGTAATATAAGCATTAATGCCACTATATTTACGCACATTAAGGTAAATCACAAGCATCTCTAAGACACTAAAATCTTAAAGAGTCTAGTCTACGTGGAAGAGCACATTGCTTCCTGCTGATAGGAAAAGTGAACGGCTGGGTGACATTTAAGTAAATGGACATGACTGGACCAAAGTTGAATCTCCTCAAAGCAGCATGTTCCATTTCAAACGTCACGCCTCAGTGTGAGCAGAAGCCTCTTGATGTTGGTTTAGGTCTGAAATGCCTGTGCTCTGCTTCAGGACTGGTTCACTGCCAAACACTCTCTCCGAACAGAGCGAAGGATTTATGCGTCTCTGTCCGAGTGTCAGAACAATTATTCTAAGCTCCGAGCAGATGAAATATAGTCAAGCATTAGCACAATATTAATGATAGGTCCCATGTTTTTAATTGTGGCAGTAATCATTGGAGAAATTTATTTGAGTCGCTTCTCCTTTGCTTTTGCCAAAGTGGCCACTGCTCAGCATTTCCTGTGTATGATGAAAAGGATTTGATAGATTGGCCGCATCTGTGTCATCTTTATTTTGGCAGAGCTTTCACGGCAATGGTCTGGATTTGACATATGGATCCACGTAGTGATTCAGTCATAGCAACATTATTGTCAGATGCATGATTTGTTAGCCCATTTTACCGTGCCTTGAAACAACGTCTGTGATGGTCAAGCTTCCAACCATGATTTTATTTCCCTCACAATCTAAAAGAAGAGAACAGGGAGGAAAGTACAAAGTAAATTGTATATGGCAGTATTGCTCATGGGCTATTGGGGGGGGATGAAAAATGTGAATAATTTTTACAATCACTGTAAAATTATTTGAAAAGTATTAGCCAATTAATAGCAGAATAATGGACATTTATTTGCCCAATTTTTTATTTATTATACATTTTTTTTGTAAATAATTAATTTGTCTGTTTTGTGAAAGTGTGCATTACAGTATGTTTGGGCAACAAACAGAGACAACAACAGCAAGGTTCGGATGATTGTTATTCAGTGACGAAGCTTGTTCTGGTTGCTTTCCACTAAAAACAGTTTGACATTTCTCTCTATTGTCTTTGGTATATCTTTAAACAGAAAAAAATGGTGATAACTGGGACTTGCACATTGTCTTAGCTTGACCTTCTGGTTTGAAAGTTATGGAGAGAGCTTGTTCACGGCATTTAACTCTCCTTTGAGTCATACAGTCTCTTAGTTTTCTATCCTCCTCAAGTGCACTTAGCTGCATTAAGCAAAGGTGTGTGCAGATGGTCCAGGCCAGCTGCTGAAAGGACACATCATTTTCATTTTCTCTTGTTCAGTGCTCCAGTGTCTCATGAGTGCACAAGGCCTTTCTTTGCTTTTTCTGTTACTGTTTTTTTTCTCCCTTTTAGAACAGATTCAGATCCTTGTCTCCTTCTGTTCTCCTCTTTTCTCTCTGTCTATTACTCTGTATCTTGCTCTCCGGGCCCCCACAGGGTTAGGTTATTGTTATGCTGTCAATCATCCAGTAGTGTAAGATTTTTGCTGCTTGTAGCGTCCTGTAAGGCCCATTCAGAGGGAGTTTCCTCTGAGGTCCATATGGACACTGCAGCATTCTAGGCTTTGTTTTGAAAAAGTAGCTAAAGCAAACATGAATAAATCGTCATCAGATTTCAATACAAAATATTTTACCATTGCATTTTTATATTTTTTAACTATTGATAAATTTTTAAAATAACACCTTTTTTACAGTGTCTTTGTTACGTTAGTAAAAATAGTAAATTATGCATGATTGCATGCAGTAACCCTAAACCAAACCCTAATCCTAACACAAACCCTATTAAGGAGATTATAGTACTCAGTACTTAAATGTATAATTATATCGATACAAGGACACCATAAAGTAAAGTGTAACCACTTTTACCTATGGATAAATTATTTATATGTTTATAAAATTTACATAGACTATATATATATATATATATAGTCTATGTATACTATAACACTTATGCAATTATGCAAACTACTACTTTTTAATGCAAACTATTTACTCTTGAACATTTTACAACAATTGATTTTTTTATCTATTTAAAACATTTCAATGAAATGCAGCTGTTTTTTTAATTAGTAAAAAAAACGGTTCGGTAACACTTTATTTGAAGATGAGAGTTATATCATTTATATCTATTACTACAGTACTAACAATAAATTATGCATAATTACAAACAACTAACCTATACCAAACCTTAACCCTAATCTTTACCATATAGTAAGTACATGCAGTTCATTAATACTACTCATTGTATATTTGTGTAATTACACTGTAACATCATCACCTTAAAATACAATGTAAGCATATGTTGGTAAGCTTTGTATAGCAGAAATCTATGCAATGGTCTGCTTTTTTATTTATTTATTTATTTTAATTTTGGGCGATTTTTGTAGTTGTTTGAAGCGAATACAATTCATTAAGGTAGACAAACTTAATCGAGTGACAAATCCAGCATCAAAATCAGTGTGAATAGTTTTGGTACAAAAGATTGTTTGCAAATATTTTATATGTCTGTTTAGTCATAACAGCCTTGGCCTTTCTTCTGTTAGTTCATTATGTGTTGACAGTCATTGCATTATGAGACTGCTCATTACTGAATAAATGGGGTTTTTGCAATTCACTGGGGGAGACGGAGCAAAATATAGAAAGGAGTTTGTGTGCATGCTATCGCAACTGTCCCAGTTGTTGTGAAAAGGCACAAAAGCAGCAGGAACTGGGCGTCCCTTTCGAGACCGCGGCCTTTGTGTCGGGAAGTGCTGTTCTGAATGTGCAGATGAATGCAGCAGCCTGTAACTGCAGGCACCAGGCATCAAGGCTTTTGTGCGAGTCTCAGAGAGCATGGTCGAAAAAAACCAACTACATCTGGAACCAGGGAAGGAGAGTGTGCAGCGTCCCCTTGTCATACCTCCGTACGCCCCCGATTGGGAACCATCGGAGTGATCATGGAGCACAATGGAATGTCTTGATCAACAAGTGCATATGAATAGAAAAATCAATGAAAGCTCTTTTTCATAAATTGAGTGCATGTTAAATTAGCCCGAATGGGTCCGTCTGGACAGATAGTGGATTGTTTGGCTGCTGTCTTTGGATCATGTCTATCGACTCGGTGAGGGGGGTGGGTTACGTCGGTTTACAGCTGTGAAAGGCTAAGATAGAACCCAATCAATGAAGTGCTGAGATACAGCGGCAATTTACTTGGGGTATTGCTGTCAAAAGTGGCTCTGCCAGCTAAAGCTTTTTCAAAATGGCTTCACACCCACTTCTGTCGCCAACACAATACCACTGTGTGATTGCTTAATATCACAATCCATCCAGGCCAAGACATTCCCCAATTAAAAGCGCCTTTTGCCGCTTCTGAGGAGCGATCCAAAACTGCTCTGGTTATCCAACATATTTAACAAGACACGAGGCGGCTCCTACTGTGGTACTTTTTTTCCCAGCTAGAATGCCGTTTGATGCCGATTTAGCAGCTAAAGGGAAAGCCAGAATCATTTCACTGATCATCACATAAAAGGGTGTTGCCATCTGCCGCCGGCTGAACAACCAACTATAGCTCATAATTTTGCATTCTGTGTGGGAAGTTATGAAACGGCACTGTGTATAATGTGCGTGCGAGCAGTACAGAACTGTACTAATCCACTTCTGCCTCGTCCTCATACAAATCTGTATGTGAAATTCCACGGTGATTTGGTTTGAGTGAAATTCCTTGAAAACGTTCATTTGAAAACGAAATGGAAGAACTCGCTCGACGGGATATGAAATGTCAGTCATGCATCATTCTGTTCACATCCTGTCAGTCAGCTCCCCACGTGAGCGCCGGCCTGGAGAGGGAAATCAAGCTGAAAGGAGTCGTGCAGGTGATGGAGGGAGCAGGAGAGAGTGTTGAATATAATAGCTTACAGACCTTAATAATAATAATAGCACACAGACGTTCAAAAGAACTCCAAGAAAGACTTAATAGCTGTCTTCCTACTGAACATTTATGCGTGTTTCTAACCTGCTATATTTGGAGAGAAATTGCTAAATCTGTCTGTAGAAGTCAGCAAAATCTTGGCTAACTTGGCTAAGTGTGGCAAAATTATTATTATTATTTTAATTTAATTTAATTAAAACTTGAATAAAATGAAATAATAATTTTGGCACACTTAGCAGAATGAAGCTACAGCCACACGTGTGCAAGTAAATGTAAATTTGTTGGTTTCTAATGTTTAATGTCTAATGTTTCATACTTGGTAAAATATAATAAATGGAAATAATAATAATAAATAATAATTAAAAAGAATAACAATAAATGGATTGTGAATATTGATATAGGAATACATTTTAAAATAATAATAATAATAAATGAACAAAATAACTACAATAGTAGCTTAAATAATTAGTAATTAATAATAATAATCATCATCATAAAAAATGATTGATAGTATTATTGTAATTGAATTTAATTAAATAATTTTGGCACACTTAGCAAAATGAAGCCACATTCATAAGGTTTGTAAAAATATTATTTAATAAAATAACAACAATGATATTACTATTTAGATAAAAATAACAATAATAAGTATTATTATTATTATTAATAATACTAATAAATTAAAATAATTTTGGCACACTTAACAAAACGAAGCTACATCCACATGTTTGCAAATTAATAAATAATAAGTACATTTTTTGGTTACATTTGTTGATTTCTAAGGTGATGTTTTCCTTCTGCCTTTTATTCTGCAAATACAAATATTATGCACATACCGCATATGTCACTCAATCGAGTTTCACCGTCATGTAGTGATAGACCTGGCCTGATCAATGCGGATCAATAGGCATGATAAGTGCAGTGTTATGTCATGCCTGGTCATTAGTTCGCATGTTTTCCCTGCAGAATTCAGATATGTTGGGGGTCATGTGTATTGGTTTGCGTGCGTGTGTGTTTGTCAGGGAGTTTTCTGAGCCGAGGGAGGAGGCACCACAGCTAACCAGCCAGGGACTAAAGGCAGCTGTTTGTTTGCCTGTTTGCAGAGAGAGGGAAGGAGGGGGGCAGGAGGGAGCCCTTGGAAAGAGAAGTGGAAGGGCAGTGTGGAAAAAAAAGAAAACAAGAGGCACTGTCAAAACAGCAGGAAGAAAAAAAGAGAGCAGAGGAAGAATAATTCATATCCAAAAGTGGGAGAGAAAGAGCAAAACGGTAAGACTGGCTCCATAGCACCTTTTAGGCTTCTCATAATTCTAAAATAACCTTTTGTTGTAAATGATGGGTTCATTGTTTTATTACTGACATTCACTCTTATTTTTTAACTTGACATAGTTATGACATTAATGGTGCAAGATGCTGAAAATACAGTGAGATATCTATCTGGTGCTTGTTTACAAACACGAACAATTGAAAAATAACACATATGGAACACAAGAACGTGTCCTGAGTGAACAGCCCCCTAGGGCCGTCAGTCATAACTCACAGTCTGACGGCACAAAGATGATTCAAAGTCTTTATTGAACATTCTTAATTCACAACAGCACAGACAGAATCAGACTTTAATAGTCGTGAGCATACTGAAGTCAGAGAGATGCATCTAGGGAAAACAAGGTTTGGCTTATGAGTGAAGCTGCAGATATAAACAGAATAACTAAGTAACTCAAAATATTCCAGACTATAAACATAATATGCCAGAAATTAGGCAAGAAAATACTTTTTTGACTTACTTTGCTCAAATGGACACATACAAATATGAATAATGACAGCCATAGTCATCTCTACAAGAGCTTTCTTCTTTTAAAGTGTGCCATTTTCCCCTCAATTTTAGATACTCATCATATGTTGGTCATTAGTGTAATTATAATTGATTATTGAATATAAAAAATGATGCATTTGGATTTTCAGTCTCATGTAGTTTTACATCACTAAATGTAAACTTCAGTTTCACATTTCTTGTAAACAAAAATATTGGTATGATATATTTTATCTTAATTGTTGCTCTAAAATTACAGCCTGACACAGCAAATTACTGTTCCAGCCACCGTTTAATGGTGGTATTTGAAGTAAAACCATAATAGCCACAAGTAATCACTCACAACAGGTCATTATTTAGTCGTTTAAACTATGGTTTCTATGAAACAAACTGCATTATTTGTTAGAAAACAGTTGCCTGGAAACATTTATAAAAGCTATAAGTGCAGCTGCAATTGTTTCATTACAAATTATGCAGATTTCCTCACTCCTCTAATAGATTATCCAGTATGTGACATTTCCATCAGTTAGTTACTATAGTATTTCAGTGCCGGTAAGGGACTTCTAAGAACACCTAAGCTGAACACAACACTGAACCGAATATGATTGAAAACTCTGTAACATCCCCACTAGTGCACATCACTTTACAACAAAACAAATGTGCCTGCACTTCTGTCGCATCTGTCTAGTACTGTATATTCATCATAAATAGAGCAAAACATGTTCAGTGCACAGTCGAGTGACAGTGGAAATGCACATGCAATGGTTGAAACAGCTGGGCAGCTAATGGCAGCAGATTATGTGATTCACTGTGAGTTGCAACCTATGATGCTAGCATTACTTTTAACACAAGCACTTTGGATGAAGGATTAAAGATGTTTACTCTAAAAGGATCATTCAATTTCTCCAGCAATATGTAACTATTTTCAAGCAAACCTGCTGAAAATGTACTCAATCTTAGGCCATCCAAGATGTAGATGAGTTTGTTTCTTCATTGGAAAAGATTTGGAGAAATTGAGCATTACATCACTTGCTCACCAATGGATCCTCTGGAGTGAATGGGTGCCGTCAGAATGAGAGTCCAAACAGATGATCTTGGATGGCCTGAGGGTGAAAATATTTTAAGCAATTTTTCATTGTTTGGGTGAGCTATTTCTTTAATGCCATCTGTGTCATGTCACAGCTTTGTAAAGAAAAAGTTCCTTAGCAATGCAACAGAAGAATGGATACTGTTTGAACCATACCACCATTTCTATAGATTCCCACTGATGCTCTACCTTCTTTGGTGTTCATACAATAGCACCAAACATTCTAAACAGACCAAGCTAGCATGTCTTGATGGCAGCACATCCCATAATGAGTGCGCTGTCCAATCAATTCGCAGTGCTACCCTTCAGCAAAGTACCTGCTGACCTACGCAAAATCCACATGACCATAACAGTGTCCTCCAGTCCATGCACAGGACTAATATTCATGCAGTTTAGCATGCAGCTCTCTAACTCCTGGCTGATGTGCTATTAGACATTATAGATGCTGTTGACCTCATTATAACCAGTGCAAACCACTGTATTTAATGACCTGGCAGAGATGAGACTTGTACGGCCCAATATAGGAGCCACGGATAGTGTGTTGTTGTGCATATGAATGTTGCCTCCTAGCTAAAGAATGTGTGTGTATATGCTATTTTAATGATTTTTCAGTGCTAATTTTCTAATTATTTGCTTTATACTATTATTACAAATAAATTAAAATAACTATTTTTGATCATAAATTCTATATATCTATATGTTTTGAGGTATTAAATTACATTTTACAATAATTATTTAATTTATAGTATTTTAATATAATTTAATACATTTATGAAATATATTTATAATTACAGTTTTTTTTCCCATCAAACTGGTGGTGGTGGGTTGATAGGGGGCGCTGGCAAATGATGCAATGAATGGAAGTTGTTAGAAGACCTTTAAATTCTGATTGAATGCAAGCAAATTAATGAATGACATGGTCTTCTTACTAGAACTAATATATACACTTTTCAGTGGCTTTACAATGTCTTAATCATTATTTCTGCCCAGTCATGGTCTCGGCTGGCAACCAGGTGCAAATAAAACACTTGACATTTAAGTACCTCTGAATTTTTTTTATAAAATGAGTCATCTTTCTTTTCCCATGGATTCTTGTTTTCGCACTGCCTTGATTTCTTCCAAAGATTGCTTATATTGATTGACTGAATTCATGTAGTTTCAGCTTAAACAGAGGGTCATGCGGCTATGCAGAGCTCGACATGGTGATGAACTCTAATGCTTTGAAGGTACAATATCGATTGGGGTATCCACACTCTTTATTCTGTTATTTGTCTGAGAAGGGATTGATTCTTCGAGTGTGATGTTGCATTCTCATGCGTAGGTGGGCGTGCGCATGTAAATGAGTGTGTAGGTGTGTGTTTGTGCCAGCCTTGATTGGTGATTGCATCTGTTAAACACTGCAATCTTTTCTATTTTAGAGGCAACCAATTTAGAACGAGGCACCTTCACAATTGTATAATCACCCTCCACTAAATTGCAAACACACACACGCATACGCTCGGGCACAAGTCAAAAGGCATGATTTCTCACACGCAGTCACTCATGCACAGAAATTTTGCCGTAAAATGGGCTGACACATGAGTCACTGATCCCACGTCCCGTATAGGGAGCTCTATCAGAAAGCCACGTCTCTGAGTGGGACAGGAAACCCAGTTGTGGAACTAATTAGCTTTGCTTAACTGAGGATGGATATGGATTGCTCCTGACAGCTGTCTGCTCTCATTCATTTGTGGAAGAGACACATTTGTTTGGAGATGCTTGTTTTTTCTTTTCCCTGCTTAGAACACAGCGAGAGTTCTTTTACGGAGCTGGGGCCACTGTGTATGGAATTCTGGATTAAAGCTGCCGTCGAGTCCCCAAGTGATGTGCAGGCCATACGACAAGGTCAGCACTGTCGGTTCTTTCCGATTCATTCTCACACTCCTAACCCAATCCTCTCGCAGTCACCTTTCCTTTCGGCCGCGTGCACACCTGCACGTGAAGGTGCCAGTGCCCGTCTTTGCACCTGTGCTGCATTGTGCAACATCAATGCAGCAGTGCATAGACCCACCCAGCATGTGTTCTTAGATTCTTCTTCCTCTGCACTTAAACGTCCTTGTGTATAAATAGCAATCAACCTGACCCTTGTGCACCCAGATATCGAGCCTTTTTCAGGGCAGTAAGCTTTTGTGCTGAATCCCTCCCTGGCGGGGAAGGGGGTGGAGGAGGGGAAGCGGAGGCAGATTCCACTTGCACCAGGGCTTGATGGGATTTATGACCCATCCTGAGCTTTTCTCTCCGCTGGCACCTTTCCCATTGGCTAGAATTAACAAGCAAGGGAAAGGAAAAACAAACAAACAAACAAATTACAGTGGAACAAACCTAGGAGGTAATAAGCATGTCGGGATATGCAAAGCTCGCTGTACATGCTCGGGCAGATGGGGGAGGGTAGAAGAAAGCCCGCTGGCATAGCTGAACCCATCTCCACCCCTTTTGCGTCTTCTATTCTCCTCTGTTTCATCTCTGTCCTGCACTTTTCTCGCTCTATCCCTTCATCCGGTGGTTCACGTGGGCAGTGGGAGACAGATGGGCAAATGATGGATCTGACGTGATAGACAGCAGGCTGATGGATGGGCGCTGGGCTGATATGGGATTAATGCGTAGCGGAGGCCACGGCCGCCCAACAGAGGGCTTGCTGATAGATAGATAAAACAGACGAGCAGATAAACAAGAGAGCACTAATCCACGCCCCCTTGATGGACAGAAAATCAAAGGCAGGGGAAGGAGTGGCAATGGAAAGGTGGATCTTTGTAGTCGAACACAGCTTGGACAGATAACAGACAGCGGAAAGAGGCGAGAAGTGGATATGAGAGGCAGAGGAAGAGTGGGAGACTTGAAGGTGGAGGTGTTGGATGTGTTTGATGGACCATGAGTTCATGTCTTCAGGTGGAGGCAAATGCGCAGACCACTGGGTGGCGAATGCTGTTGACTTTTAACCCTCAATTGGGCACCCACTGCCGTTAAATGTGGACTGTATTTTTTGGGGACCTGAGACCTGAGAGATTTGACTAGTTAGTATGGTCCGGTTAGCCCCTGTTTGCAGATGTTGACTTCACAGCTCAGCATAGCCACAAGTGAATGGTTTGGGACAGATTTTAAGTCATGTTGGTTGAACGCCAACTGACAGATTTTTTAGACTTATTATATGATGATTCTTATGCAAAGGACCTCCTTCCTAAAACATAAAGTCAGGTGTATATTTTAAGATTCATTTAATACTTTGTGAGAAAAATAGTAAGTGTTATATTATGAAGACAAAATATTATCCATTCTACTACAGCAAATAAATAAATTTTAAAGTAAAAAAATATAATAATAATATTGTTACAAAATATTTATTAATTTTATTAATTTTATTTTTCAGCAAACTCCAAGACCCTCTTAAGGTGTGGCAGATTTTCTTGCGCTTAATCCAGATGTTTCAATAGGAATCCACATGATTTAGAATGTCATATGAGGGCGAAAGATTTCCCCCACATATTTCACAGTGGCTTCAATTTGTTCACGTGAATTAGCCTGTTGACCAACAGAAAGATACTTGGTTTGAAAATTAATTCTGCATGAGCACTATACTATTGACATTGGACCTTTATTTGCCAACTAAATTTTGCTAAAGTCACCTCAACTCCTCTGGAGGTCCTGGACCCCAGTTCGAAATTCCCTGAGCTGAGCACCTGCCTTTGAGATGAATGAGAATGTTAACGGATATCTTTCTCCAGGTATTATAGCATGGATGGATTTTTAGAGGAGGTCAGTAGTTGGAGCACAGGTGAGGCCACAGGGAATTGGACATGCATGTCGGATGTAGGAGGCATTGCGGCAGTGGACAGGAAAGAGCTGTGCAAGGGTTAAAGGCAAGAGGAAGCTGTCTCCAGAATGATATTGAGTGATAAGCTTTCTCTCACTTCCAAGTTACAGGGGACCCCAGAGGTGCCACAATCGATCTCTGTTTGCTTAGAACCCACTACCGTGTCACCCAACAAGCACACACACCAAACCAGCCAACAAGCTTTTAGCCCTTATTTATCTGGCCTCTGATTTTGGCTGAATGAATGACAACCTGATTAACACTTAAAGGTCCTCGTAAATCTTTCATTGGATTGGAGAGAGCCGCACACATGCAGAGCGTCGGTGTGGAGTTACGGAGCAGTAGCGAGGCAGTAAGGTGAATGATTGTGTCGATTAACGAGATGGCGGGACAGAGAGTGCCCGTTTTAAAGAGTACAAGCGAACGAGGGAAGGAAAGAGGGAGAGAAATGAATGAGCGAGCGGGGAAGCAAAGGGAGAGCAAGTGGGCGAGTAATGGAGGTTAGTGATGGGAGTGTTGACAGGGAGTGTCAGCCCTAACCACAATGACCTGGCGACGGCCGCCGCATGCAAAATTGGGTGAATTTGAGTGTGAGGCCGAACTTGAAGCGCATGTGAAATGAGACATGAATTCGAAGTAAGATGTGAAGGGAATGGAAATCAGGAGTGGGATGTTTTTCAGAATGCCTTTTTTTCCTTTTCAACCCCATCTGCTTTTAAGGATGCTTTATGAGAGCACAGGCAATGATGTAAACATCGAACGCATAGCTAAATTAAATTAGATATTGACTGCTTTAAATAAAATTAGGCCTATTTTTGTCATTGTGACACTGTTTTCATGATTATGAAGCACATTTTCTCTTCAAATCCCCATTAATGCAATTAATCTGGATGTTTTATATTAGTCTCAATGAAGATCCACATTAGATTCTCATTACTGTAATACAATATTTAAAAAAACATCACAGTAAAAATGACTGTATTGCAATGTTTTTTTTAAACTATAAATTTAAATAAATTAAATTACATAAATTGTTGCATAAAGTTTTGCATTACAGTACTGATATTTTTGTTTGACAGTACGGTCATGAGTAGGGATGTGAATCTTGTGGTTGACAGTGAGTTAATTTGATTCATAATTCACTTTTGATTCAAAAGTCATGCTTGCTAATTCAGAACGATTCAGTTTGATTTGATTCGATCAACAACATTTTTTTTTTATTCTTTAAATCTAATGTATCTTAGACACATTATTTCAAACTGTTTATTAATTCAAGTCACTAAAAAGTATCATAATCTGACTTGTTTTAGTTAATTTTATATATATATATTTTTTTTTTATATGGCAGTTGTGGCTACGTAATTAGTTGGCAGCTGCATGACTGATTTGAGTATGTTTTACACAATAGTTGTGGGAAAGTGTCATGACCTTCATACAACATATTTCATAAGATTCACCCCTTGTTGTGAAGCAACCAACAGCATACGACGGGGAGCTAAAATTGGAAAAAGTGTAAGAGAAAATACAGTGGAAGACTTGGTTGAAATGAAGGTGCAAATTAAACTCCATTAAATGATAATCCTAATGTTAATATTTTTAGGAGAATACTTACAGCGCGCCGTAAGTGGGAACCATTTTGTAGCAGATTGAGTATTTATTCTCACTGGGGAAAAGGCTCAGTCTCTGCCAGTCCTCTATTAGAGAGAAGCTGTTACTATGGAGGGGGAAGACAATTTATTCTGTTCCCTACTGCCCAGCCCCCATGGGGCAATGATCGCCTGCCTCGCCTCTTGACGCCCACTGAGCATGGACGACATGGACAACCTTCCGTAGCCTGTCCTGGTACTTGCGCCACATCTCCATCATCACTTTCTCTCTGTTTTGACCTGATGTTCAAGTATTAACAGTGGTTCCCACATGATTAGGGGAGATTGGATGAATTTCTGGTTTTCCCTGTCATCCTTCTCTCTAGGGATGGGGATTTTTAGATATATTTAACAATTGTAGTTCCTTATCCATTCTATCCATCCATCCATTCTCCACACTGCTTGTTCTGCATCCCAGCATTTTGGGCCGAAGGCAGAGAAACACCCTGGTCAGATGGCCAGTCCATATAACAATTCTAATTAATAGCAACTTTAAAGAAAGCACTAAATAATATACAGTATATATAAATTATTTTAATTATGCTTTCTTACAATAAAACTTGAATTGCATTTCTGCATCCTGTTATGTATTATAAAATATATATTATTCAAAAGTGGGAGAACTTGCACAATTGGTGGCTGACTAAATACTTTTTTTCCCCACTGTATATATATATATTTATATAATTTGAATAATATATATTTTATAATTTACCGCTTTTACCGCTCATTTACACCACACGTCAATATCATGTCACCGTGTGGGTCACTTAACCTGGTCGGGACTCGAAGTGTGCACCTGTAGAAGTACTCTCTCACTCAGACACAGGCAGAGGTTGAACTAACTCCAGAAGCCTAATGTTTTGACGAATAACTACACACATCACAGACCCATCTTTTTAGGTGTAGGGATTTCATATACAGGATACGGAGATGCCACTGGATCACCATCATGAGGCTTGGAATTAATCTAATCAAGAGATACCACAGAGACCTTTTGTAAAGGAGCTGAAAAGCCTTTTGACGACATATGGATGCCTCGTGATTGTGGATGCATAGAACCATTATGTCCAGAACAGGAAAAGAAGCAAATAATGCCCTCAGGCAAGCACAGGATATACAGCGTGACGCCACATGACTATCCCATGTTTAACCACCTGCTTCCTGCATGACCGAAACCCTTACTTTCTTGTGTCACAGACAAAGAAACAGAGTGTACACAGACAATCATTAAAAAATCATTGAAAGTATTGGAGCAACTATATTCACAAATAATATGTTTTATGTCTTAAATGTGTGTGATGTGTTATTGAAACCACGATATCTTAATCGTTGCCTTATAACTTTTCTTTTAGTGATTATGATTACTGTGTATGCAAAATACCTGTTGTTTAAGCTTGAATGAGAGCTTGTCTTATTCGCCGAACATTGGTGCTCGTGAAAAGTTTATATTTTGTCTCATTCTCTGATGATAATACTGTTATCAGAAGATAGTTAAAACTTGCAGAAAGGCTCTCCACAAACATTATGCGATCCAGGGCAACCATGCCACCATCTGATTGGACAGCGACCTGTGTGTCATTACATTGTTTAGAGCAGGGGTACCCATCCCTGCTCCTGGCGATCGACTGCCCTGCAAAGTTTAGCTCCAACACTAATCAAAGACACCTGCATTTAATTTTTAAGTGATCTTAAAGACCCTAATTAGTTGCTTCAGGTGTGTTTGATTAGGGTTGGAGCTGAACTTTGCAGGAAAGTCGATCGCCAGGAGCAGGATTGGGCACCCCTGGTTTAGAGCATTAAAATTTAAAAAATTTAAAAATAAAAATGATATTTAATTCATAAGTTATGCTACGTCCTTGGAAGAGGACATCGGGACTCAATTCAAAAATAAAAATAAAAAGACATGAATGAACATGCATAGGCAAAAACAATATATTTGTTTTAAAATCACCAATACATTTTTAGTTTTCAGGATTTTTTTTTTTTACCAAACTTTGTATGAAGATAATTCTCAACTATGTTATAACAGAATGATTTGATATACCATTTCTTTATGCAAAATGTGTGTAAGATGGCCATAAACAGGTTTTCTCATTATATATAATGTATCTATAAACTAAATCTAATTTGCATATTAATCTGTTTTTGGGGCAACATGTAATGAAAAAAGAAGTGTAATAATGGGAGTAATAATTGACAAGATTTTTTATCTTATTTATCTTTCATAGGAATATAATTTCTTTCCCTATTTGTTGTGTCTCCCAAAATGCATAATAAACATGCTTTTAGTCCCGGTGTCCTCATATGAGGACATGTATGAAATCAACGTCCTGTTTCATAACAGAAAGTCATATTTTGATTTGAAACCCCATACCATTTTCCTGAGATGTTAATTTATGACACACGGTTTAAAAATTAGTCAGATTTAAATTATAATTACAAAATATTATCATATTTCCATAAGAGTGTCACTAAATTAATATCAGACATTTTTGAAGACCAAGGAGAGGGAGTGGTCATGGTGAAACATCCAAACATTTAATATCTCTGAAAAGCCCTGAATGTGCTCTGTACAGGACATCCAGACTTAAAACTGTGGCATGTACAGTCTCAGAGAAATTCACTAAAATATAATGTCCTCATATGAGGCTGCAGGGTCTCAGGAGGATAGAGAAAAGCGAACAAAGAACATTTACATTATCAAAGAACATTACGACTTTTAAAAACTCTCAAAATAAAAACCTCCCATTATAATCATTGCTGTCTAGCTGTCTAGACATCAAGCTGTCTACATTTTGAAAGGAATCTCTAACTTACATTGTATGTGTATCTGCACTTTATTGTTTATGAGGAGAGCGTGCGCACTGAGCAAATCTCCGGCATTTCAGCAATGTCTCATCTGAACGCCTCTGATTGGTCATTGCATTCATAAACTCAATGGAATCATGTGAGATTGTTTATAATGCGCACTGCTGTAAAAATAATTAAATAAATACAAATTTGCAAAAAAAAAAAATTATATAATGCAGCATGAGCAGATAATCAACACTTTTCATTCCAGTTTCACATTATTCACTTTATTTCACTTAAGTCACTTTCACTAAGTAGGGAGAGTGGGAGGTAAGCCATCAGGAGCCCATTTAGGAAAAAAATAGAGGGGAAATGGGCAAAAGATAAATGATATCTTTGCAGCTATCATACATACATATTTAAACTTGTAATAAGTGGTACATTTCATTTTTTATTATTAAAATGATCAGAATAATAACTAAATATGAAATTTACCATTTATTACAACAAAATCTGTAACAAATGTGTATCTTTAATTGTTTCTTAGATAGTTTTAGACGATTGAGAATACTTTGTGAGTTGTTTTGACATTCCTCATAGAGAATCGGCTCATATGAATCTTTAGTTCGTTCATAATACAATGGTGTTTATTTCTGCATGCAAGCATCTGTTTTCATAAAAGATTACAGGCGTTCAAGAAACATCAACAGAGACGAACATCATAAATAATTTGTAACAAATGCGTTTCTTTAATTGTTACAATGTTTAGACCATTTAGAATAATTTGTGAGTCGTTTTGACATTCTTTGTAGAGAATTGGCTCATATGAGTATCTTTAGTTTGTTCATAATACACTGGTGTTTATTTCTGCATGCAAGCATCTATTTTTATAGAAGATTACAAGTGCTCAAGAACCATTAATGGAGCCGAACGTCAAAAATAATCTGGTTCCAGTATTTTTATTAAAATGAAACTGATTCCCAACCCTTCTTCTCTCCGTCTCGTCTCATTTATCCTCTCCACCGCTCTTGCTAAAGCATTCTCGTCTGACCCTACGGCTCCTTCTGCCCTCCCAGGCTCTGTGCTCCATTATTTACATGCTATCCAGTTTCTCCATTGATTCCCGCAATGTAACAATTGAGACAGATTTGCCCGACTGTCACAATAGCAGTGGGATTCGGCAGAGTTTGTAAATGGGATTAGGTTTAAATGGAATTTAATTTTCACCGTTGCTGTCTCCAAAGCCTGTCTACCACCCAGACACCATGACGCTTTACACGCCGCAGCTTTCGCATGTGTGTGTGCGTTTGCATGTGTATGTGTATGTGTGAGTGCCGGTGTGTGTCTGATTAGTAATTTCTACAGGGACCCTAATTCTGATTGTTTCTGTTTGCCATTGTTCTTTGCACACGGCGGTTTATTTGGCAGGGCTCCTGTAATGTGATGCAGGTGTGTAGCTCCTTCATTTGTTCCCTGCTCTATTTGCTCAGCTCGCATTGTGTCGACGTGCATTCGCCGCATTGTGATTGGTCATTTTTTGTGATATTTTTTTCTGGTCATTCTATTAAGCAGCAGCCTGCCAAATTCAGTGCTCCACAACAATGGATCACACATTGCATTCAAAAGCAGCTAGATGGAGCGCAACAGAATGGAACAGAACACAGGGCTCATGACATGTGATTTTCGAAGTTAAACTACTTCTAAACTTCATGGCGCAGCTTAAAATGTGGCTGTCATTGCATGAAATGTTAAAAGAAACTATCTCTTTGACTTAATGGCCAAAGGAGTCCTTCTGACTCAATAGCACAATGGATTGTGAACGGTAGGCCAATGTAGGGACATGCGATATAAAGAAATAAATTATATGATAAAAAAATTATATAGAAAAAGAATAAAAAATGAATTAGTGATGCTTATAATAATTAGTAATTTTAGATTTTAGACTCATTTGACTTTTTGTTTTTCTCATCATGTACACTACTGTTCAAAAGTATGGGGTTGGGAAGATTTTTAAATGTTTTTAAGTATCTTATACTCACCAAGGCTGCATTTTTGGATCACAGGTACAGTAATATTGTGAAATATTATTATGATGTAAGATAACTGTTTTCTATTGTAATATATTTTAAATTGTCATTTATTTCTATGATGTCAAAGCTGAATTTTCAGCATCATTACTCCAATCTTCAGTGTCACATGATCCTTCAGAAATCATTCCAATAAGCTGATTTTCTGCTCAAGAAACATTTCTTTTATAATCAATATTTTAGTGGTAACATTTTAGTGAAGCCTTTCTGGCAATTACATATAAACTTAATCCATGTATTACCCAATAATTCCCAAGGTTATTCACACAGTGTAATCGTTTTTCACTTTTTATCTTGTCATTATTTTGTAGCACATAGTCCTTTTTATCTCATCACATTCAATTTAGACTGTAAACTCACGTTCAGCAGCAGTCTAGCAGAAAAACGTTGTCCACAGCAAAAACTGTAAATTCATGAAAAATGTATACGGGTTGACACATTTCATTTTAAATGGAATATTGCCCAACCCTAGGCCAGTGAACAGGCGTCTTTAAAGTGGTGAAGTTGTATCAAGGATGTGCAAAGCAGCCAAATAGAAGGGATCGATGGGTAAACTTTGAGCTAGGCTGCTGGTCTGGCAGTCAGATGAAATGGATAAGTGAATGAATGAGTAAACAGATAAGTGAATAACTGCTGTCGAAGTGTGAATCAATGCATATGGATCCAGTTCCTGGGTCCTGCTGGGCTGCGGATGAAATGAACGAGGAATGACGCTACGTTTCAGAGATGTCTTGAGCTGTATGGATTTGCTCTGAGCACGTGTGTGTGTGTTAGCGTGGATCCAGATGAAACGGGCACACTGGAAGTTGTCTGAAAAGCCGTTGTGCACACCCAGCTATCGTGCTCACCATCCATCTGCATTGTGAATGCCATTTACCCTGCTTTTTTTCTTCACTTTCCTCCCCAAATGTGATCAATAAGTGAATTAATGTGCAAGGGATGAGGCGGTGCATGTGTTATTGGCCTTGGCAGCCAGTAAAGCCCCCTTCCCCCGCAGCCAGACCAAGTGCAACCGAGTACACAGAAACCAGGAAATAAGAGCGTTCATTAATAATGAATACATTACAGTGTCAAATTGGAATGCATTCAGCTTTTAAAATTCCCCTTTCTCTCTCTCTCTCTCGCTCTCTCGCTCTCTCGCTCTTGCTTTTTTGTTTTATGACCAGCCAAATTAATTACGGTAATTACTAGTCAATAGGTAGTGGTGACTGGGTAGAGGGAAAGAGGACTCTTTGCTGAGGACAGGGGGTCTTGAGCCTTGTATTTAATGCTGGTGGGGGGTATGAGTAGTTTAGGACAAGCAGGAAAAACAGAAGTGCAAGATATAGGGCTGGACAATAATTCAATATCAATATGTATCGCGATATTTTTTTTTTTCAATAACGGTGATATGGTTTTTAAACACATTTCCGATATTTCGATATAGCCTACATTACCAGTGTTTCCCATACACTGATTTATTTGTGGCGTTTGACTTCATTGAATAAACATGAGCACTGCACGTTTTAAAATCAATTGTCTCGGGTGTTTTATATTAATGTATCTCTAAAGGGAAAGGACTATCTTCAGAAAAGTTTCGATGGGATTTTTATTTTATCTAATAAAGTAGCGTTCATAAGCGGAGCTGATTTGTTTACAGCCATTACTGGAAAAATCGCTAGTTCAATCCCTCTTAAAGCGCCTCCTGCTGGCAGACAATCAGTTTGCACTTAATTCTGTTCTGCTCACCAAGAATGCATTTATTTGATCCAAAGTACAGCAAAAAAAAAATTGAAATATTTTTACTATTTAAAATAACTGCTTTCTATTTGAATATATTTTAAAATGTAATTTATTCCTGTGATCCATGCTGAATTTTCTGCATCATTTCTCCAGTCTTCAGTGTCACATGATCCAGAAATCATTCTAATATGCTGATTTGCTGATCATCAATATTTAAAACAGAATTTTTTTTTCAGGATTCTTTGATGAATAGAAAGACCTAAAGATCCGCATTTATCTGAAATAAAAACCTTTTGTAACATTATACACTATTCCATTCAAAAGCTTGGAGTCAGTATGAAATTATAGAAATTAATACTTTTATTTAGCAAGGATGATTTAAATTGATCAAAAGTGAAGATAAAGACATTTATATTATTACAAAAGATTTCTATTTCAGACAGATTCTGTTCTTCTGAATGTTCTATTCATCAAAGAAACCTGAAAAAATTCTATTTAATTCTAAATTTCAACATAATAATAAATGATTTTTGAGCTGCAAATCAGAATATTAGAATGATTTCTGAAGGATCATGTGACTGGAGTAATGATGCTAAAAATATAGCTTTGAAATCACGGGAATAAATTAAATTTTAAAATATATTTCAAAATGTTACTGTTTTTGCTGTATTTTGGATTAAAAAAAATGCAGGATTGAAAGAATTTCACATTTCTTCTTTGAATGAAGGCTAAATACAAATAAAAGGTGAACATTAATTTATTTGTGCTGGGGTTTTTTTTCTTTTTTTTCTAAAATATTATATGGTTTTATATGAGGTGTCAGAGACTTGGCAAATTCATTTTTCATAAGTTTGTATGCACAGATATCTGTTGTGGCGTTCTTGGCAGTTTTTACGAGGCTTTTCTTAATAGTGTTCATATCGATATCGGAATTATATCGTATCGACTGAAATTAAGAAATATATCGTGATATAAATTTTTGCCATATCGTCCAGCCCTAGCAAGATAGGACACAGGAGTGGGGAGATGGGTAATATCAGTTTGGATATTGCACACAGAAATGGCAAGAACTGCAAGAAATTGCCAGTTCTAGTTGTAACTGACGGGCGTCATTCAACTTTCATGAGTCAGTGGGTGCACCGTCTGGAAAGTTGTTTTTACAGTGTACCAGGCTTGATACAGTGGACCTACTTCAAGAAACATTAGCTGAATGAATATCGTGCACATATTTGAATAATATGCAAATAAAATATTTTCTTAATTGTTTTACGATTGATTTACACAGGCGAGTGAAATCAAATGAGGGCTTTCAAAGTTTGTCAGGTTAGTAGCATAAAATTTGGAAAGATTAGACACTTAGTAGCAAGTAAACTAGATAATCAGAAATGTAAATTTAGTTTGTCTGTATTTATTGTTTCTCATCGTGGAAGTATTAAGTCCACACTAGAGGGTTTCAGTAATGGCTAAATCTACGTTAAGTTCAGCTAAATGTGCTATTGTCCTTTCCACATTTTAATGCATTAAGTGAAATTAAAGTATATAACCATGTCCATTGCTCAACAATAAGAATTTGTTGTGCTGGTCATACTGTGTGTGTAAATATATGTATATATATATATATATATATATATATATATACACACACAGTATGACCAGCACAACAAATTCTTATTGTTGAGCAATGGACATGGTTATATACTTTAATTTCACTATATATATTAGTTATATATATATATATTAGTTTGTAGTTTTCTCACACATTTTACTGATGTTACTAATTCAACAAAACTTCGTCAATGTGAGCCAGCTGGAAAATATTATATTGGTGACAAATCAGCAGACTCTGCAACAACAATTTAGCATGCATCATTGAAAATGCATGCATGCTGATTTTTATCAAACTTTTTTGCATGGCTTAAAAATAGATGTCCAATGGGTGAAGAATAATGAATGTTCAGTGAATTTTCAGCGGCAGTGAAGCAGTGGATGGCAGTTCAGTCAACTAGCCGTGGGTAGATTTTGGCCAGAATAAGTAGGAAAGTGGACCAGACTTCATGTGGAACGTTTGGTTACATAAGACCAGGTGATGAATGACTAAAATAGAGATGATTCACAGAGAGAAAGTATACAGTATACTAAAGGTGGCAGTGATAACGGCAGGGTGTACCACACGTGAGGCTGAGAGAGAGACAGTTGTAAGACGAAGAGGCGGAGAGGTGATTTGTATGAGTATTGTATTTCTGTAATCTCTTCTGATCACATCAGCCACAGCCAATAATGCAACACTGAGCCAAATGTCACGCTGCTCTTTCTTCATCTCACATGTCTCGCTCTCGCTCTCTTTCTCTCGCTTTCTCACATGACTTTTTTCTTTTTGCTGCAGTGGGGAATGAGCCCTGCTGTAGTGAAAGAAAGCAAAGCGGCAGAGGAGGCAGGGTGGGTCTCATCAGGAAAGTGTGACTGCACATCTCGTCTGATGCAGGTTGATGGATTGTGATGTTCACACGCTCTCACGCGCACACACGTTTGAGGTTGGCATGCTCCATGGCATTTGGCGGTGGGAAATTAAGTCTAACCAGGGTGGCATCTGTCCCCGCTGCAGGAGAGTCCCGCCTCTCCACCCACATGTGACCCCGCTCACCCTGCATCCATTCAGGATGAACCGCCGCTATACTCTTCCACCCTTCCATCTCACTCTCTTGTGTTTCATCACATCTTGCCACCGCCCACCACACGGCACTCTCAAATATTCATACCCACATGCACAGGCCTTATTCCTCTGCATTTCCTCCATTTTGTTCAGGGCGGTAACATTTATTTTTTATTTTACATTTATTATTCATATTCCACTCAGTGCATATTACCCTGGAAAAACAGCATCTGTCTTGTACATAGACCAACAATTAAGATTTAGAGGAAGGAACTGACAGATGTATGACAGATATGTTCATAGACCAGTCATTAGAGAGATGATGCTCTAGCGTTCTTGAACATCTAGATGGCGCTTAACTGATCGAATGCAACACCCTCCATGTATCAGAATAAGCATAGTTCCCTACAGTAGTGGGTGAAAAAATTGTACATGAGATGGGTAGTATGTCTGAATTTGTAGTATTCATAAAACAGCAGACGAAGTACATGGATAACTTACTACCTCTGGCGAGGTTCATACTACATCTGTTGGACACTTTACTATCCCATGAGGCCATGGAAGAGGAGTTGTGAATGGCAGTGAAGCGATGCAACTAACACCATAAGTCACGTGACGAAACCAACTTGACAAATGAAGCACTGTTTCACACTTTCAATTAAATGGATAACTACATAATCAAATGTATAAAAAATAAATTGAATTGAACATTATTCTCAACACATACTCAGTGACTGATGTTCTTTGTCATGGATTGTTTTTTTGTTCACATAGAGTTCTCAGTTTGTTCAGTTTTCAAGATCTGAGGTAAATTATCCATTATCCCTTTTGTTATGGCTATTAAAATTACGCATGGTGATATTTAAACCAAAATTAAACCATTTTACTATACAAAACACAATAAGCACTGTCACGTATTGCTGTCACTGTTAGTTAGGACAAGAATTATTTTCCATGCTAATCAGAGTTTGTTTTATCACATATTTTCAGTGCTTTAAATTGTTTAAAATATGGCACTTATTGTATGGAACTCTTACAAAACAGTGGCAACATTTTTTCCCATGTTAGTCTGATTCACACCAAGGGCGATAACTAGTGATGCACGATCATGATTTTTCATGGCCGATTCCGATACCGATTTTTTACAAGCAAACTGGCCGATTCCGATACCGATTTCCAATTTTTTTTATTTTTTTTTATAGCAACCGTATCCTTAATCACTTCAGATTTTTCTTCCAATATCTCATCGTGCATCACCAACAGTGAGCTTGCTCTGCGTGGTATTTTTTCTGCTGGCGCCTCTGTGCACACTTCCGGAAAAATCGGATGAAAAAAATACAAAAAAACGTCCGGTTCCAATTTATGGTCGGGCAACCGGTGCATCTCTAGCGATAATTATAATGATAAAGATATAGCTTTAAAAATCATTTTAAATTCAAAAGGATAGCAGAGTTCACATCACAACAATAACAATAGTGGCACAGAGGAACGATATCATTGGAATCACTTTCAAAATTATTTTATTCAGCTGATGAATGATCGAAACACTGACACCCAATCAGAATCCATCCTGCTTTAAAGAGCTTGAATGAGCATTTACATTTGTTGACGACATGACTGCAGCACATGCTTATAATAAACTGAATGTTAGCATGCGTTGATGCTAATATTATCGTTCTGGGTGGTGAACGGCCTTAATGGTGTTAAAAACTGTATTTACCTTGACCAGCAATTAAAAATGAGCAGCAGGTTAATCTGTGTACTTGCATGCTCAAAATACCCACAATGCACCCTGTCTGAATATGGGCGATGTTTAATTTCTCACTGAAGCAGAGAAAAGCCTCCAGACGGTCCTCTACGCGGCTAAATATAAACTCTCGCTCTCAGTTCCCTCTCTTTGTTGTCTCATTGAGTCTTGTTCTATCGTTTCTCTAATAGGGACACGCTGATGCACGCATTGAAATCAGAGGCAGGAAATGAGAGTGAGCTAGCTGGAACACATGCTAACGCGCTCGCCGTTGTGGTGCTCACACACACAAAACCTCTGGCAGGCAAATACCCCCATCTTTTCATGTGAGCACACACACACACACACACACACTAAAAGTGCACCAAAGCCCCGAGTGGGAAATGAGAATCGGCTTGCAGGCAGAGCAGTTCTAATATGCATTTCTGTCTGTATGCCATCGGCTGTATTCACATCCATAACGAAAAAGAGCAGATGCCTGGGTCTCTCTCCAGTGCCCTCTCCTCCTCTTCCTCCCCTCTGTTTTACCCACACTTCCTCTGTCTATCCCCCCTATTCTATTTTTTCTCTTCTTCTCCCTGGGTTCCCTTTCTGTCACTCCTTTCTCCACATGTAGGCCGTATATTAGCCCAGGGCCTCAATTTCTCTCCCACGTCCCTCTCCCCACCCTTCCCTCTCCAGTGCGTTATCTCACAGGGCCAGGCTTACCGTTAAAATGCAGGCCAGAGCAGGAGTTAGCAGTGAGAGGAAGTCAGGTGCAAGTCCTGTCAAAATAAAACAGCTAGAGTAAATTACTTTGTCTTCATACGGCATTTCACCTACTGTTCTGACAGCATGCTAACTATTCATTGCTTTGTTTGAAGATGATGTGTGTATTTTTTGTTCATTTATTTATTTGTGATGATATGCAGAGACAAATATCTGCCTTATTTTGAACGTAAAAGCAGGCACAGCCATTTAGCTTGCATTGATGCAACTGACGCTGGTAGGTCACATGACATTGACAATATACAATGGAATTTCATTCATACTGCCCGTGTTCATACTATATAGAATGTACTTTAATAACAACCGCAAAGTAAGTTTCAAACCAAATATAGTACCTAGTAGATAGTATGTGATTTCTGACGCAGCTTGTGTTTGTTTTAGCATCCTGACTAGCCAGACACAGCAAAATTGGCTTAACTAATTGCACTTGTTCAAGGCGGGACTAGCTGTTACTGGAAGACTGGAAGAGAGTTGGGGAAAACTGGTTGAAACTGTATTTTTCCACAATTGGTGCAGAAATTCCCTTTTTAACTTATTTTGAATCTTTTAATGTGTTTGTTTCAAAGGAAAGCGAAGGTTGACAGGAAACAAGATTCAAACTTGCGTCCCCTCAGGACCATCACAGCACTTTGTGTCATGAATGCACACACTACTACTGCTCTACAGCAGAGCTACAGCTCTTACAGCTGCCTGTTTCCTATTTTCTTGTTTAATCCCTGCTGGAAGATCTAGCTAAATCCAGGTTCTGTTGACTTTTATATTTTTTCTAGG
The DNA here is from genome assembly GCF_001515645.1 of Sinocyclocheilus grahami. Classification (NCBI taxonomy): domain Eukaryota; kingdom Metazoa; phylum Chordata; class Actinopteri; order Cypriniformes; family Cyprinidae; genus Sinocyclocheilus; species Sinocyclocheilus grahami. The sequence continues at coordinate 1,055,573 of NW_015505443.1, read as the reverse complement.
TAGTTTGAGCTGGTGATATATGGTCATTAGCTGGCCCAAGCAGGTCAACCATTAAGAGCACAGTGTTAAAAACACCAGGTCAGAGGTAAAATGTATGCATTAAATTCACTGCAAGTTGCTTTGAATAAAATTGTCTTTTCAAATGAGTAACACCACGTCTACATTGAAAGCATCTGATGGTGCACCTCAACACAAGTGTAGATAGTCTACATAGAAACCATCAAACTTTACTTACAGTAACATTCAGTTGTAACGGGAGAATATACTTCAGTAAAAACATGGGAAAAGCCTTGTATCCTACTTTTTGGAAATCCAGTGGTATTTGCATAGGCTACTTTAGGCCAGGAAGAGCATTTCACATATATTGTTGAATTATTAGGTCTAGACTCGAAACATCAGAGACTTGGGCTGAAAGCTGCGGCTTTACTTATTATAATGAGAGTGATTTCGTTTAGTCATGGTGTGAATGTAATATAAATGGCCATCTTGAACAACAACATGTTACATAAATGTTCCAGACTCAGCACAAGTTAAGCTAAAACAAGAGCACTTTTGGCAGTGTTGAAGTTTCTTTAGACTTGTCCTTTTTCATTAGACAAAGCAAAAACATGGATTACAGTGAAGCACTTTGCAAATGCAAATATGTATGTATATGTATGTGTAGTACATTTTTGGACATATTTATCATGTCTTGATAGGACAGTATAGACAGACAGAAAGCAAAGTGGAAAGGTCCTTGAAAACTCGAGTCGCCCAAAACGCAACTGCTTTTACATGTTGGGGCTTTGTCCATGAGGCAGTTTATATAAGTATGTTGTTTTAATAAAGTTGCATATATAAATAAAATATATATTGTTGACAAATAGTTGCTTGCTACATATAATACCATATAAATATGATCATAAAGATATTATTAACATATGAACATACAAGGGGGGGCAAAATGTTAACATTAAAATACTCACTGTTTCAAAAGTATTTCTACAACATATAAATACTATGCGTGTTAACACGATTTTAGTGTCCAAAAAATGCTTACTAACTTTTTCTATGTATAGCTATATGCTGATTTGCAACATTATTGCCATGACAGTGCAACACCTAAAAACCTAAAATGACCAAAAACCCAACACATAAAACCTAAAATGAAATATAATGCAAAGGTTTTAACAGAAGAATTATTGAAATGTAAGTGCTTTTATGAAATATTAAGCTTTGCATTTATTCTTTTAGCGTATATCCTCTAATTTGCCCTATTCATTTCCACAGTAATCAATTGTGGTAATCAATCTCTCTTTTTTTTTGTGGTAATCAAAATTTTACATTTACAGTATGCATTCTATCCAAAATGACTTTGGATTGCATTCAAAGTACACTTTTCATTAGTTCTTGCATTCCCTGGGAATCTAACCCATGACCTTGGCATTACTAGAACCATGCTTTACCATTTGAACTACAAGAAAGCAGTGTTTTTGTCACAAATTAGGTCGACTGAGCTAAACCTTTACTATTCCTTAATGCCTTAATGTGATGTCTATGTGAAACCTCTGACATTGACGAAACATTCGGTAATATTCGGTCTATTTGTCCATGTCTACAGTGTATTAGAAAATGGCTACAGTCGGTAGATCTTCAGGTTGCTGAAGAGCACAGGTGTGTCTGATATGACGGGAGTTCATGTGTTTATTTGTGTGTGCACTCTGGGGTGGGCGGTGACTGGCGGCTTGTCCCCCTAGTGCTGCTCCACGGGGCTTATTAAAGCTATCCTCTCCGTCTGCCCTCACATTTGCTCACCCTGCAAATCTCCTCTTTAATTAGAGAGGGCACAGGCAGCCATCCACGGCAAACGCTGAATGGATGGAAACACAGAACAATTGTGGGACATGTGGGTGGGAAGTGACAAAAAACATTACAGTCAAGGGCAGCGGATGGATGAGATGGGAAGATAAATGATGCACTTTCAGATGTATTTACAGAGGGGTGGTGAATAAACGATCATATGGAGTATTAATGGAAGAGTAGAGTTCACTTGTTGCAAAGCGATGGCGAGAAAATAACTTGAGAAGAGAATCAAGGAAAAAAAAGAAAAGCTTTCAGATAGTCGCACTAAAAGGAAGGTTATGTGGGGGGGGGGGGTGAATTCACTGTTGTTGCAGTGTCTTTACTTAATGGAGTTGCCATGACAACCGTGTATCAGTCAGGCTGATTTTATGTGCTACTCGGTAAGTGTGTGTACATGTAAGGGTGAGATTTCCTGTGTCTGTAAATAGGTGTCCATGTTCTCCAATACAAAACAGTGGACATCACTGTCGATGTGACAAAAGATCGATGTGTGAATGAAGGATTTACAGACGCTGTGGAATGTCATTGCAAGATCTTAGAGATATATTTAATATTCACAAACATTAGAAATAAAGGTAAAATTATGCAGCTCTGTGAATATTACAAGGAATTTATTTTGCTTTTTATTTGGCCATTAAGTTTCCTAACATTATATTATTTCATGGTCCTTCTTTGAGTATGAAAGTGATAAGATTGACTTGTTTTAACTGTCTGTCATTTCAGTCTCAGTAGAGAAAGTAGCATTTGGTTGAGACTGTTGATTCATAACACATTCATCAGTTCTGTTGTGTCTGGACACAAAACTGTGTTATTTTTGTTTGATTTGTATACTATTACAGTATTTATTAATATTTTGAATTAGCTTTTTTTATTTTAATTTTAGTTTTCATTTAGTAATTGTATGTGCTTGTCATTATTATTATTATTTAATATTTGTGACCCTGTCTGTGAAATCCAGGCTAAGGTCTTAAAATCTAATTATGAGATAACAAGCATCAAAGTTTGATTTCAACCATTAATTTCACTATGATTTCAATCTTTGACATGGCCTTACTCAGTCAATATTAAAGATATAAAGGTTATATTTTCACAGAATGTTTTACATCTTTATTAAGGATGATTTTATGTAGACAGTAAATCACAAAAAATTACTTTAGCTGGGTTTTCACAGGCGAGGTCACATTTCTACAGTGTATTTTTATTTTAGTTTAAGTTTTAGAAATTTTAGTACTTAAACTTATTTTATTTCAGTTAGTTGCCAAGGCAACATTTCTTAAATCTAAATATCACGTCACTGAAAAATGTCCTGATGTAATTTATCTAGCTATATAGGCCAATGCTACACGTGTCAGGTGTGATATGTCAGGTCAGGTGATGTCGCTTCTCTGTGATAGTCCCATAGGATTGACAATCTGGCATCATTGTTTTAATGACCAAGTAAACAATGTCATCTCTTTACTGTGCCAAAGCGAACGAGCAGCCTTAATTGTAAAATTAATTGAACATTTTAATTAAAGACCAACCTGTGCTCACCCCTCCCTACCTCTAACTTCTCCTTCTCACATCCTTTTTGTTCTATCCTTCCTCTTCCCACATGTTCCTGTTATGGTTTACTAGTGCCATAGGAATGGTAAATAAGAAATGTGATCTCTTTAATATCTCAGTGGTTTCTCGTAGACGGGAGCAAGAGTAGAGCAAATAGAGACAGCTGACTCTCCTGCTTCTCAGATTTTTCTCCTCTGTGAGACCTCAGTAATCCCAAAAATGTCTCACATGTGAGTTTCTGATGAAATCTCATCGACTCAATTTGATGGTCAGATTCCCAAGATTTCCAAGATATCAATGTCTGTAATCAAAGAGAGATCTCAGTTTGAACTCAAACAATTCTCAACAAGTTTTAAGATCTGTCAATTCTAGAGAGCTGTAATTTTATAGCTCTCTAGAATTGCATGTCAACAATTACTTCATTTGAGTCTATTTTTATTTCTCCAAAGCAATCTGTGGAGAAACATCTGAGACAAAATTCTTGCATAAATGGAACATAACTGAGATCCCCTGAAGAATGAATGAGCAACCTCTGTGCATCATTTGTATCCACCTTGTACTTCTCATAAAGACTTTGAGCAGAAGCATCTGAGCATGAAGCTGATCTTTAAACGAGACAACTTAGATCTCCATTCATTCTCCTAAAAAATGAACTTCTGAGCATTACAATTTCTCATTTCTATCTATCTTTATTGTTCCTAGACAATTTTACCAGAAGCATAGACAAAAGTGGTGACCAATATGACATGACAAATTTCTACATTTATTTTCTTTAGCAATGTAAGAGCAACATCTAGATTGTAACAGTTCCCTAAGACTGCTTTTCTCCTCTCCAATATTTGCCACTTCTCTCACCTGTCCTTACCCCCTCTTTCAACAGTCTCATTTCCCTGCCAACACCCCCTCACCCCGCACCATTTCAAACCCTTCCAAATCGCCGTCTTCGCCATGTCTCTCTATTATAGCAATTCCCTCCACTTTTTCCCCCCGGCACCCATTTCTTTTCCTCTGTGGGAGAGCTGCTCCACACAGCGCTAGCGCCCCAGGATTCTGACCAGCCCTGGCTCTGCCAGCATCCCTCTGAGCGCCAGGGCTTTGTAGAGCTGCCTCCTCAAAGCCAGAGTGGACGGCCTGCCTCTCTAGTGGTGGAGGAGCGCCTCGGGGAGCTAAGCTCATCTTGCTGCCCTCTTTCTATCTCTCATCTCAGTGTGTATTCCTCACCCACATACACCCCATGCAGTGGGTGAGCTCTCTCTTCACATATTCAGACGCACACAAACCGGCCTATTGTGTGTGTTTTTCTGGCCAGTACTCCGGGACTTAAAAGCCTAGTATGTTCTTTTTGTTATTCGTTAGCCTCGGGTCATGTGTTCTTAAAATGATTAACTTCACTCTCTCGTTGCATTCGAGATATGGGCTGGGGTGATTAATTGTTTCATCTGTTAGTGATCAAGACCCTCCTTTATTGATTAACAGGCTAGTCCGTCACCAAGGAGTCGCCTCAGCGGGACGCAAGGCTCCCTCGCGAGACATGCATGTCGGAGATTTCTGTTATTCGCCTCCCCGCGGGATAAAGTGCTCTGACAAACAAAGGAGACTCTGATAGATGTGTCTTTTGTGCATAATTAGCCAAACCCACCCCACAGTCAATGAGAGGATGGATTAATGAATTAAATCCGCATTGATGTATAACAAGCTCGAAATGCGAGTATCGAGCGCCACTTTTTCTGGCCCACATTTGAAATGTTATGTCATTACAAACAATAGCAAGGCAGAGGAGCCTATATGAAATATTCCAGACAGGGCTCTGGGAAGGATGTAACCTCCATCTGTCTGGAGTGCTTTCTGAATAGCTTTGCCTTGATTGAACATCAAGTGCCGGGCTCTTTGCTCTCTTATCGAAATTGCGAATATCTGTCGGGATGTTTGAGCCACATTTGGAGCTCCGTTTTTCCGGGAGAGCCATCGGGAAGAATGGAGTGCCATTGCCATGGAGACGTGGCGTCACAGGCGTCGAGCAGCTTGTGCCGATTGTGCGGCTGGTTTTCATGGCGCCAGAGGATGCTGGGGAGGAGCAGGTGCTGAGAAATGACCGCTCCATCAGAGACTGGGCTGGAGAGAGACTGTGCGTCTGTCTGGCCATCTTTTTTTTAAGATTTGTTTTTGCCTTTATTATGATAAGGCAGTGACTAGACAGGAAGTGAAGTGGGAGAGAAAGGGTGGCAGGATCAGGAAAGGTCCGTGAGACGGGACTCGAACTCGGGACACCAGAAGCGCAACAGAGCTACATGTCAGCATGCTTCCCACGAGGCTATTGGTGCCTAGTGTCTGGCTGTATTTGATCCTTTCTTACACGGGAAAGTGAGTATGAGAGAGCTGCTCGTTCAGGCCCTCTGCGTTAGACATCTGAAAGAGGTGCCAGTGAGAGGACACAAGCATCGTTCGACCTCCAACGCTGGCACACGACACCGAGGACAAGATTCCAAAACCTGTGGTCCAAAAACACTCTCCTCCCCTCCCTCTTCACCTGCAGGACTTTATTCTGGCCCTGCTAAATAGTGATCCGGGCAGAGGCGCACAGGTGCACGGGGTCTGCGTGTTGCCAAATTCCGTCCGCCCCCTTTTTGCCAACAACAGAGGCTGAGTCACTCCTCCAAAGGCCAGAGAGAATCTGCTGCTCATGACATACAGCACCAGCTCTGCTTTGTGAACACCACAGATAACAATAACATACAATAGAAAAGGAATGTTCATAATGACAGGCTTTGAATGTTGACTTGACAAAGCCTTGTCTGAATATTTATAAATAGTTAAAAAAAAGTATTGAATTGTATAGGTTAAAAATAGACAGAGATCCAGAAAGATTAGATATAAAATACATTTGAAGGTCACATCGTCTTTGGTTAATTTGAGTAAATTCTTCATACAGTATAAAGTCATATAATGCACATTGCCAGGGTGTTGCTACCTGGTTGCTATAGTGTTGTGGTTTCTAGGCATTAACTAGTGTGTTCCTGGGGGTTGCTAAAGTGATAATAGTTACCAAGACATTCAAAGTGGTTGATCTGATGCTGCTATGTGGTTGCTATGATGTTCTGAATGGTTGTTAGGGAATTGTTAGGCTGTTGTTTGGGTGTTTTGGTAGGGCATTACAAAGCACTTGTTAGGCTGTTCTGAGTGGTTGCTATGATGTTTCTAGGCAGTTGTTAAGCTATTCTTAATGTGTGTTTTAAGGCATTTCTGTTAGGCTGTTGTAAGTGGTTGCTAGGGCAGTGCTAGATGCTTGTTAGGGTGTTCTGAGTGGTTATGTAGCATAGCTAGGCAGTTATTAGGGTGTTCTGAGTGGTTGTTATGATGTTGCTAAGGTGTTCTGAGTTTTAGGACATTTCTAGGCAGTTGTTAGGCTGTTCTGAGAGGTTGCTAGGGTAGTGCTAGAGGGTTGTTGAGGTGTTATGAGTGGTTATAGAGTGAAGCTAGGCAGCTGTTGTGTGCTATGATGTTACTAAGAGTTGTTAGGGCGTTCTGAGTAGTTGCTAGGGCAGTGCTAGGTGGTTGTTAGGGTGTTCTGAGTGGTTATTATGATGTTGCCAGCCAGTTGTTAGGGTGCTCTGATTGGTTCAAGAGTGAAACCAGGCAGTTATTAGGGTATAATAAGTGGTTGCTATGATGTTGCTAGGCGGTTGTTAGGGTGTTCTGCATAGGTCAAGAGTCAAGCTAGGCAGTTGTTATGGTGTTCTGAATAGTTGCTAGAGCAGTGCTAGGTGGGTGTTAGGGTCTTCTGTGTAGTTACTATTATATTGCTAAGTGGTTGTTAGGAAGTTCTGTGTGATTTAAGAATGATACGTTGTTAGGGTGTTCTGAGTAGTTGCTGAGTGGTTACTATAATGTTGCTAAGTGGTTGTTAGGATGTTTTGAGTAGTTAGAGAGTGAAGCTAGGGAATTATTAGGGTGTTCCGAGTGGTTGCTATGATGTTTCTAAGGTGATTTGAGTTTTTTAAGGCATTTCTAGGCAGTTGTTAGGCTGTTCAGAAAGGTTGCTGAGTAGTGCTAGGCCGTTGTTAGCCTGTTCTGTGTGGTTAAAGAGCGAAGCTAGACAGTTAACAGGGTGCTGTGATGTTGCAAGGCAGTTTTAAGTTGTTCTGAGTAGTTCCTATGGCAGTAATACATGGTTGTTAGGGAGTTCTGAGTGTTTTCTATTACTTTGCCAGCTGGTTATTAGAGTGTTTTGCATGGTTTATGAGTGAAGCCATATAGTTATTAGGATGTTATGAATGATTGCTATGATGTTGCTAGGCAGTTGTTAGTGTGTTCTCAGTAGTTATTAAAGCAGTCCTTGGTGGCTGTTAAGGTTTTCTGAATGGTTGCTATGATGTTGCTAAGGTGTTTTTAGGGTCTTTCTAGGCAGTTGTTAAGGTGTTCTGAGTAGTTGCTAGGGCAGTGCTCTGTGGTTACTAGGGTATTCTGAGTAGTTGCTAGGGCAGTGCTAGGTGGTTATTAGGGTGTTCTGAGTTGGTAGCTGGTTGTTAGGGTGTTCTGAGTGACGACTATGATGTTGCTTGGCAGTTTTTAGGGTGTTCTATGTGGTTCAAGTGTGAGGCAGTTCTTACAGTGTTCTGAGTAGTTACTATGGCAGTGCTATGTGGTTGTCAGGGTATTCTGCGTGGTTGAAGAGTAAAGCAACTGTAGTTAGTTAATGGGGAGTTCTGAGCGGTTACTATGGTGTGATTGTGGTGTTGCTTAGGTGTTCTGAGGCAGTATAAAAGCCCTCCATGTGTTTAGATCTGTTTAAAAGTTAAAGCTAGAATCCACAAACATTTTGGCACAATGAGAACTTTCAGCCAATGTATGACTTTGGGGATTGTCTACTGCTGTAAAAAGTATAGGTCATATTGTTTAGTAAAAGTACAGCATACTCAGTCATGCTCAAGGTCTCAAGTTTAGTATATGTAGTGTGAAATCTCTAGGAGGCATTACAATCTAGGATAATTTGGAAGCGTATATAATTTTTGATTGTCTGCTATGGGAAAACCATAAGCCAGATCAGATACAAAGGACACAGTCAGAACAGCCTGAAGGTCTGTACCTACTTTTGTGGATGCAGCTTGAAAAAGCCAGATCCAATAAGATCTAGCTAGAAGAAGTTACAGTCAGAATGGGGTTTGGGATTTTCAAAAGGGAAAAAAAGAGAACAGTATAGAAGAACCGGGAAGAGAGATGAGGTAAAAAAAAAAAAAAAAAGGACTTTGTCAACCGTCAGACAACCATAGCAGAATGAGAACCATGTGTACTACTGCTGGCCCAGGTGGAACAAGGCAGTTTGTGGAAAGAACGTTGGGCAGAAAAAGAGAGGGAGTGCGGGAAGAGGGTGACGGTAAGCTGTAGAGGTGTGCTCTTGTTTCATGTCCCTCTCAGGAATAAGAGGGAAAGTGCCTCTTCAGGTTCAAGTATGGCCAAAGCTCCATTTGGGGTTTATTCAAAAAGAATGCAGGCACTTAAGAGCTCCTCATTGGCTCCTGTGCTATGACAACAGCAAAAACGCATAATAAGTGAAAACAGATACACAACTGAAACACATGCACTCATTTAGACAGGCTGAAGAGCCCTCCTGCTCCTTCTGGCTCCTTACCTTCCCCTCGCTCCCCCTTTTCCAGCCTGGGCTTGGCATCTCACCCAGGCAGCTAAGACCCTCTTGGCTGCCTTACAGGAAGACTGCAGCATTTAGGCTGATTATGAAGGGAGAAGACACCTAACAGAGTTTAACATGGAGCTGCTAGGAAAGCTGAGCAGAATCTGGTTAGGAATTAAGATTATATTCGTAGGTCCAAGAGTCAGCTGTGGGTCTAGTGCAGTTTTATCTATCTATCTATCAAGTGTTGCAGTCAAGACCATCTAAACCAAGGCCAAGTCAAGACCAAGACCAGAGTGTGTTGAGACCAAGACAAGACCAAGACTTTGAGGGGTTGAGACCAAGACCAAGGCAGGGCGAGAGTCAAGACCAAACCAGCACTCAGATTCATCTGAAAGATCCACATTTACTGCCTTAAAAAAATTATTATTTTTAATCAATAAACACAGTTAGAATAACAAGACACTGTGTAGAACTGTTACCAATTCAGTTGTTACCAACAAAATGTATCTTTGCACTGCAGATGTGGCACAGAAGGTGCATTTGAATTGGTAAAATTACAACTGCATAAATTTAAGTAAAAATTTTAATTTAAAATTGTGTCTAAAATGTAATTCACTTAACTTCTTGTTTGTTGTTTTTGTGCTTACATTTGTAAAAATGGCTCTCTAGCACTTGTGATATTGCTTAATTATATATATGTTATAATATAAAAACAAGATTTCATACAAGTACTTTTTTTGCAATCATATCTTGAATGTTTTCCCCACTAAATTCTGACCTGGCATAACAGTATCAAAAATTCAGAGACCTCTTAATCTGAGACCGAGACAAGACTGAGCACAAATCATTCTATCTATCTATCTATCTATCTATCTATCTATCTATCTATCTATCTATCTATCTATCTATCTATCTATCTATCTATCTATCTATCTATCTATCTATCTATCTATCTATCTATTATATAAATACTATTATTTCAATTTTATGTTTTATAAATCATGGTGACATTTCATGTACCACAAAAATGAAATATTTTTGGACTTTAAGACAGTAAAATATATATTATATTGTATAATATTATATTATTTATATTATATAAAAATATTGTATTACAGTAATACAAAAATAATCTTGTGTACATTTTACAATGTCTCAATTGTTAACAGTTAATTTTTTAACTATATTAACAGCTAGAAATATACTTTTACAAAATGTAATAATCTTTTTCAGTTTTAGCTGATAAAAATAAAAGTAATAAAGCATAAAAAGTTCATGTTAGTTCACAGTGCATTAACTTATTTTAACAAATACAACTTTTAATTTAAAAAAGGTAACATAGAATGTAGAAAATGACATTAAGGCTTGTACATACTGTAGAATTATTGATCGTTGTTAGTTCATGTTGACTAATGTAGTTACCCAAATTAAGAAGAACTTTGCTTATTTTAAAGTGTTATCAAAATATTTATGGCCCTAAAAAAGGCCTGATTTTGTTTGGATTTGTTCTTTTAATTTTTAAGCTAAAATGTGACCTCAACCTGTTGCAAGATTCACCCCTTTATGACAATGTGAGATTTGGCATGCAAAATGTGCAGCTGTTTGTGATTGTGTATGTGTGTTCAAAGTGACGGGGTGGTGGGTTTGGTTCCGAATTCAGAATGTCAGTGACACATTGATTCACCATCAGTGTCTGGGATGGACTCCAATCGGGACAGCCATCTGGTGACCAATCAGAGCCCTTACTGTGATGTCAGAGCATCTGAGGGTTCCTTGGGCAATGGATGCTGGGAAGGGCCAAATGCTCTGACTTGCTTAGACCTTGCAATGGCGAGTTGAATGCCGAATGCCAGTTCTGCAAGCCAATCCTCCAGCAAAATTTGCCATAGATCACTAGTGGGTCAGTACACATTTCTGCACAGAACAAAGTGACAGCTGTATAATTCAATCTTGGCATCCTTCCATGTGCATCCAGACAGCGTTGTTAACTTCCAACACATGCAAAACGCAACAAAGGTCAACAAAAGCCAGTAATAGAATTAAAATTCAGCACAGGCCAGAGATTGACAGCTCTGTTAACTCTGACCTGATTAATATTTCAGCGAGGTCTCTCCAGCAAATGCCACTGTAATCTAAAACAGTCTTAGGCAGACTCTCAAAGTCTCCAAACTGCTGCCCCATAACCCTTCTGATCTGGGTGAGTCACAGTGCTCAGGCCTGCTGGGAGGCTGGCGGTAATGAAAATCCACCAAACTCCTACACCACCTGCGGTTTGTGGGCCGTTGAGATACTGCGCAGGAGGCTGGCACATTTTTATTTATTTATTTTGTCTGTAGAATCAAGAAGAATAGAGACATTTTAAGCTGGTCCTTTGCCACCATGAAAATAGACTGGATTTTCCACGCCTGGATGAATCATCTAGTGTGGTGGCAGACGCTTGAACGTGCGCGACGGTGAGGCGAGTCTTAGGCCGGACGAGAAAAATGCACAATCTGCAAGTTTGACGGTGAAGATATTCTGCAGCTATGTTCACCGCTCTACCCTCCAGCTGTACTTTTATGCATGCGTGCCTGCACAATGTGAAATGCAGAGCAGACTGTGAGAAGTCAGCCAGGTTAGATTTCCTAAAGGCCTGTTTTCTGCTCACATGAACATTTGATTGCTGTTTTATTGTTTTGGTATCAACTTGGCATTTCTCTTAAAATTCCCTTAAAAAAAAGCATTGGACGAGAAATATTTCAGTTAGTAGTAGTAGTAGTAGTATATAAAATAAGATATATAATATATAACAAGATATATAATATTATATTTAATATCTATAAGAGGAAAAAGAAGAAGAAGAAAATAAAAGAAAAAATCATGAAAATCTGAATGGATTGCAAACTTCAGTATCTCTGCAAATCTGAGCACAGTTCATGAAATTATTTAAAATAATAATAATGCAATTATTATTATTATTATATAGTTAATTATATAATCAAATATATAATAAATAAATACATATATGATGCAAAACTAAATATGTAAAAAAACAAAATAATATTATCTTTGTTATCATAATATATTATATTATTCAAATTTTATTACTTATCTTTTTTTTTTTAATTCTAGAGGAGACACATGTGAGGTTGTTTTTTCTCAAGGGAAAACAAACCATAATAAGTGTGGAAATTCACACAGGTGTAAGTTGTTCTATTCAGTATGATTAAACTTTCTGTCTCCATTTTCTCAGCATTTTGCTCAGAGAAGCAATTGAGATATTGAAGAACTCATCAGTGATTTGTCTTTCCTACGACTGGTGCTGCGCGTGATCACTATTCTGCCCACAGTGCGATAGAAATGGCCTTGCGCAGTGACCTCACCTCCCTGGTGCCACACACATGTGTTTGTGCCTCTGTGCACCCAGTGGGTGTTTCTGTTTGCGAGCATGTGTGTGTGTGATCCTGTGGTTCATCTTCTGTGCATGACATAGTGGTAATAAAGGAAGTTAACTCATCGCTGTGTATTTGTGTGTGTGTGTGTGTGAGTGAGTCCCTGAAGAGCTTCAGTGGCAGTCAGAGAGCAGTGGGACGCTTGTTGAACAAACCAAACGCGCAGCATATCAGTATGAATAAGACACATTGGCGGCACAAAAGGTCAAGGCCTGCTCGCTGCAGTGAAAACTGCGATTCAAAACATCTCCCTCCTCGCATTCTGCAGAAGACATTGTTCAAATCTGTTCATTAGTCGAATTTATTCTTCATTCAATCCTGAAAACAATGCGTATTGTAGTAGCTGGAATTGTGTAGAGCTGTAAATATGCATATGAGAGTCACTGTTCATGCACAAATCCAAATATGATCCTAAATTGTAACATTTCAAGATGGGGGCTTCTGAATGAGACCATTTTTTTTTTGCATTGTTTGTGTTTTAAACCTTTACTACATGCTGGGTCATTTTAAATGTTTTATTTATTTAATTCTATCAGGCAATTAATGTGTTTTAAGAACTGTATGGTGCCATTTCAATTAGTGCATTTTAATCAGTGTTATGTACAGCTTATCAGTTGCGAAACAAGGTGCTTCTAAAATTGTAAAATTTTCGGTTGTTTACTAAAACAAAAATATGGTAACTGTTTTGACATTTAAAGATCGCCCTCTACTCACAAACATTGCATTATGCTTACTAAAATAATGCTAACCGTACAATTATATACAATACAATTTAAAGTTTGGAGTCGTTACATTTTTTTCATAATGTGAAATATTAGAATTTAAAATGACAGTTTTATATTTACTGCATTTTAAAATGTCGTTTATTTCTGTGACGTAGAGCTGAATTTTCAGCAGAAAATTCAAAAGAGCAGTATTTATTTGAAATAGAAATCTTTAGTAACATTATAAAAGTTTTTACTGTCACTTTTGATCAATTTAATGTATGGTTGATGAATAAAAGTATACATTTCTTTAAAAATGTACAGACCTGAAAACTTTGAACAGTAGTATATAGTTTTACATACTATTTAGAAATATTTTATCTTTTATTTACATATTTTTTTTGTTTTAATCAGACTTTTTTAGACAAAATTGTTAAATTATTGTAAACATTATATTGAAAGGGTATTGATTGAATTGATTGAGTGATGCAGCTGAATTGTTTTTTTTCCATGAATATAGCCATTGCTGCTGACATGGCGTTAAATCATAAATAAATAATAATTATATGCATTATATGCATATTTTCCACTTGTACTGGAAGTGTGCATGCAGCAAGCTGAAAACACTGAAAGCCAAAAATTATGAAAGAAAAAAAAACATTTATACATTAACATATAGTGAAAGTTGACATCTGCTATTTGTTCTAAAGCCATTTTTACATATAATGTGTGTATATGAGAGACAAATGCCACCTGTTTTGTAGAGTGACCCGAATATGTTAAGACATTGCAGCATTTTTATGACTGACAAAACAGCACGAACCCGGCCATTGCCAGATGGTGACATATTGAATGTGAATGTTTTTTCGTGCTTGTTGAAATCCAGGCGGAGGGACGTACCACGTCTGCGACCTGAGCACGGATGGACTGTGTCAGAGACTTGACAGAGGGACAGGAGCCTTGTTTGTTTCTTGCCGGCTGATCAGCATGTGTTTTTACACAGCTGTGGGTCCCCAAGGTGGAAGAGTAGAAATACGTGCCCTTCATGCATTACCGGCGCACATCTTTCCGGAGAATCTGCCTGGAGTCCTGAGTTGGTCTTTCCATAAATCAGCTAAAAACAAAGTGGGTGTTAAGAGCGAACAAAAGCCATTCGATTTGGGATTTGTGTGTTGTATTTGTTATATTGTTATACTGTTGTAGATTTGTAGGTATGCTTACGGCCATTATTTCTGAGATTGCCGACGTCTCGATGCCAGTCGTCATAGCTGCTGTGCTGATGTCTGGAGAGAAGAAAGCAAATCTCATTTGAGCTTTGAGTGGAATCGGATTGGTTGCAACAGTCCACACACACTCTGAGAGAGGGCACCAAATCCTTATGATTAATGTCACACCATAATATTTATCCCTCAGGTACGCGGCTCTGACTGGCACAGCTGAAAAGCGTGTTTGGTGTGACCGCGTAATGTAGATAAGCTACAGTTGGGGAAAAAACTCAATGTGGAAGAAGGTGTTATTGAATCTTTCCCAAAAGTATATAGCTTTATTTGTTTTTATGGATTCTGGCCCTTTTTAAATAGAATTCGTATCGCTTTAGTAGCGCATTGAGTCCCAGCAACTGTATAGTTGATCTTTAGTAAAGATCTAACCCAACACTGCTTTAAAGACGATGTTTACCCAGGTGAAACTGGCCCACTGTCAATCGTCCATCGACCTGTTTTAACCTCAGTATTGGTGTGATATGCATTTAACGACGGCCAGATGAGGTGCTGTTGTTAGCCGAGCTCATGCTCAGTCTGCACGGTATCTGGAATACTGAAGTAGATGTGCTTGATTTTGTCCTGAAAGTGCTTAAGTTGTTTTGCTGCATTGCAATTCAAAGAAATTCAACACCGCTAATCCATTATGGGAAATATTGTGTTCTCCCAGAGCCTAAACATACAGAGATACTGTATGTATAATGCAGGGTGGGAGAACACGTTTTTATTTAACAATTTAATAATATATAATGTAATAATATTTGTGAGCATTATTTTATTATTTTAGAAGTGTGTATATGTACATGCATACAAACATACACACACAGATATAAATTGCTGGGTAGTTAATATGCATGAATAATATTTAATATGTATGAAAAATATAGTTTTTTTGATTCATTTTAATTCCTTACATTTGAATGTAATTGCAGATCTGCATCCTTATTATAAATGATATAATTATGATGCATGTGTGTTTGTGTGTGTGTGTGTGTATTATTCATCATTTTAAATACTGTATATGTTGATCTTCTTTATTACATTATACATTATATAATAAAAATGATCCTTTACATTATTTAACACAAATATATGGCTAGTTAATATGGCTAATTCCTTAGATTATATATATATTATATATATAAGATTTTATGTATGTTACATTGTTTACGTTTTTTATATGTATTTACATCATATAATATACACATTTCTATATATGGCTAGTCATTATGAGTAAACGAATAATACAATTGTTTTTGCATTCTTTACATGCTTCCTTACATTCAAATTTAATTTGTGGTTCCTCAACCTGTTTTATGTATTGTAAATTATATTTTTTATAATGTATAAATGAATCCTTAGAATATTCTTTAAGACTTTAAAATAAGAAATTTTAGATTCGTTTTTTGTTTATGTGTAGCCTATGTACGTTACATAAAACAAATGTCTGTATATGGCTAGTTAATATGAGTAAACGCATAATACAAATTCTGCTTCCTTACATTTGAATTGTGGCTCTGCACCATTTTCTTCAAATCCATGAATTTTCTCAATTCCATTCTGAACAGCGCACATCCCTAGCATTGATCGTTGTAGGGATTTAATCACACATTACTTTAAAGACAATGTTTACACAGTTGAATCTGCACCACCGTTAAATGTCCATTGACCCATATTGCCTCGATATTGGAGTGATGCTTGTTTAATGACCGCGAGATGAGGTGTGCTGTTTGCAGACAAACCCGAGCTGTCTGGGATCTGGTAAAGACGACAGAGGAGGGCGATTCAGAGAGAGAACACTAGAAGAATTCATAGAGAGAGGTAAAGAGCGCAGGTCAAGGAAAAGATGTGTCTGAAGGCGTCTACAGCGTGTTTCTAATTGAGCGGCTTGTAGTTAATTGTTTGTACGTAGGAGGGGAGAAATCAATCTGTTTTCTCACTGCTGTGACTCCTGGGCCCCGAGGTGATAGACTAGAGCTGGCAGACACTAGGACGAAGCGCTGCCAAATAAAGCCCCGAAAGCAAAGACTTCCCCTTTCTGCACACACTCGAGGCTAACGCGTATGTTCGCATGCTTTTCCCCTACATGCGCGCACACACGCATGCAGAACAGGCTTCACGGGGTAGCCTCAAAGTCAGGGTGAAGGCGGATCAATCGATCCATTCTCTGTTCGTCGCGGAGTAAGGAATACCAGGTCAGAGAGGGGAGTGCTAAAGAGAGAGAGAGACGGCGAGAGCGTTTTGAGACAGTCAAACTGAGAGATGCAACAGAAATGTATTCTAGGTTAAACCCCTCCAGCTTTTGACAGAGTCTGGCTGCTGTGTATGAGGCAACAATATTAAATAAAGGAGAATATTGCATTAGTCCCGAGCTCTCGGCGTCAGTCGAATCCTCTCCCACACAATTAGCTGCAGCTTTCAGCAGTTGCAGATTTTTAACACAGCATCTAGCTGGAGTATTTTTCTTTAGGCTTTAATATATCAGCACAGCAATGTCGATGAATCACGTATATGCCCGTTGTCTTAATTTGTGCATAAACATGGGCCATAAATAATTAGCAGACAAATTTGTTCATTGAACAAATTGATTTGCATTTGTTTACTCACAACAGACATACTTTACTCATACAAGGCTGCATTGTAGCCAAGCTGACCTCGTTAACATTTAAGTTCTATTTACTAGATCCCAACCGGACAACTCAGTTCCCGATCCTCAAAAGGAGGCGTGGCCAGGGCGCAGTTTTGCAGTCGAAGCATGTCATCTAAATTATTCATCCCACTCTTAACAGAGATCAGAGCGGGCCGGCCTTTTGATCATCTCGGTTGTCCCTTTCTCCGCCCTGATTGGCTTTGCCGCACTCACTCAGGTTTGCTAGCGATATATTCCTTCCAGCTTTGTCCGCACACAGCCTTCATTATTTATATAAATGAAGAAGTGAAGAGGTTGAATGAGGATAGGAGGAGGAAGGATTAGATGAAGCTGTCAGGATGCAACAGGGGTGGGCATTATGACCAAAATCTTGTCACAGTATGAATCATTTTATCTCACGCTAATGTAAGCTGTATATATGCAACCGTTCAAAAGTTTGTATTTATTGGATGTATTTTATTTTTTGTAGAACTCTTTTATTCAGCAAGGATGCATGAAATTGATCAAAAGTGACAGTAAAATATATTTATAATGTTACGAAAGATTTCTATTTCAAATAAATGGTGTTTTCTATTCATCCTGAAACAAAGTATCACGGTTTCCACATAAATACTAAGCAGCACAACTGTTTTCAGCATTGGTAATAATAGGAAATGTTTCTTGAGAAGCAAATCAGCATATTAGAATGATGTCTGAAGGATCATGTGACACTGAAGACTGGAGTAATGATGCTGAAAATTCAGCATTGGCATCACTGGAATAAATTAAATTATAAAACATATTAAACTAGAAAACAATACATTTAAATTGTAATAGTATAGTATTTCACAATATTAGTGTTTTATCACCCCAAATATTATTACTAGGCTATTGACCCTAATAAACCTTTTGTTGCTTTATTTTAGGGGGAAAAGGCCTACTAGTAATGATTTGTTTCAAGCATGTTTGTTACTGTGATTTTATGCTTTATTTGGAGCCAATCGAATGTCGAGTTCATGAGTTATTTGTGATAATTTGTTGCCTCTGTCTGGCAGGAACTGTTTGAGGAGCTCTCCTAAGATGTTGTTTTGATAAGTCCATCGATGAAACTGTCTGAACATTGATAACAATTTTAAAAGTAAGAGATTAAATAAATCAAGTGCAACCTGCATGATTTTTATCTTGGCATTTAAAAGCAGTATTTAGAGAGACAAAAGTATTTCGTATGGCAGGACGCACTGTGACACTTACAAAGATGCAGCAGAACAACAAAATTGAATAAAGACTGTTGAAAATCATATTGAATTAAAAGTTTCTTGAGCCAATATAAGATTCAGGTCTGTCTGAATACTAGATTCTGATTGGCTGGCAGGTATGCATTAAAACCGTTTTGCACAGGTTCGAGCTTAATGCACAGGTAGCTCCAATTTAATCACCGTTCTTTATTAATGTGCTGCTTTAATTGATGCACACAAACACACACATCACTCACACAAACACACACACAAAGAGAGAGAGAAAGAGAGAGAAACTTGTTGTTAGCGCTGACCTTTATTAATAAAATAGCCTAGATACTAGAGCGCCACATTATATTCTCAGCAACGAGGAGAAAAATTGCTGTTTTTGAAGTAACCGAACTTACAGCTTCACTGTTTGTAGAGAGAGAGAGACGTGCACGCAGAGGTAATTCACATACACAACTGTCATCTCTCTCTTTCACACACACACACACACACACACTCACTCACTCTCGATCGATAATCAATTCAAAGATCTAAATGTAGTCTTACCGCACTATTTCATCTCTGTGTCTGATTTGAAGCGGGCAGAATGCTAGAGCTAACGAGTCGTAACTGAGTCGTAAATGAGTCATTTATACCCTTCTGGTCAAATATTGCGCTGCAAACATCATTAACAGCTTTAAGTTGTCAGTGCTGTTAAATGACCATGGTATACGCACTCACTCACTCACTCACTCACTCACTCACTCACTCACTCACTCACTCACTCACTCACTCACTCACTCACTCACTCACTCACTCACTCACTCACTCACTCACTCACTCACTCACTCACTCACTCACTCACTCACTCACTCACTCTCGATCGATAATCAATTCAAAGATCTAAATGTAGTCTTACCGCACTATTTCATCTCTGTGTCTGATCTGAAGCGGGCAGCATGCTAGAGCTAACGAGTCGTAACTGTGTCGTAAATGAGTCGTTTATACCCTTCTGGTCAAATATTGCGCTGCAAACATCATTAACAGCTTTAAGTTGTCAGTGCTGTTAAATGACCATGGTATACGTGGGATAACGCACGGCTAGCTGTGCATTAAACGATTGTAATGCACTCCACGGAGGCAACCGGTTCTTGGCCTCCACGTTGTGCAATAAATATACTGCTGAGTGATATCAGCTATTAAAACTGTTAATCATGCTTGTCCAGTGTAATCACCAGTTCATTAATTAGTTAGGCTGATTAATTAAACCCACTTTAGTATTTTCACATTTGCTATTAAAACATGTAATTTCATTTTGCAAATTTATGACAAAACAACAGGAAGGATGTTTAGATCTGAATCCTGAGCTGAATAAACAACCACTGGAAATGACTAAAAATAAAGAATGAAATACTAATTAAGTACTTAATCTCATTTGTTTATTATTATTATTATTATTTTATTTAAACCTTTGTCAGCATATTGAAAAATAAGATTCTTCAATGAATAAATATGACTTCTGTACAAATCCAGTTGCTTCACACTGTGTTTAGACTTTGACTTTAAAGCAAAACAAGCATCAGCAACATAATATATTGTGTGAAATATTATTACAATTTAAATATGATAATTTATATAATATTGACAAGTGACTGTCTTTATGAGTACGTGTTTATTCATTCAAAACATTGATTCATTCACACACATCTGTGTCGCTCTCAGAGATGCAGTTGTTGATTCTGCTATGGCTTTGTTTGATTTTGGTGGTGAAACTAAAAGTGACCAGCAATATTGTGTCTAAAATATGAGTTACTCAATATTAACGTCTTTTTGTACAAAAGAAATATCATGCGAGCTGCACCAGATCATTCTGGCCTAGTGGATGTATATTCAGTATAAATGTTGATGCATTTCTACTCTCTCACAGCCAATATGCCATTATACCAGCAGGTAAAGGGTGGACCGCACTCAATGTCCACCGACAGGCCCTCAGGAGGAATAGGAAAAAATAATTTCTTTATCTGCTACCATCCTTTTCCCGTTCTTTAAGTTATACGGTGACAAAGGCGACAGGGCAGTGTCGTCAGCCCGCTCGCTCTGAAAGACCACAAGAAAAAGGTCACCTGAAATCTGCTGGCCAAAAAGCTTGCATGGATGAAGCAATGCATTCCAGTCCCCTGGGGGAGATGGGTGGGAGATAGAGGGAAAATTAGAAATAGACAGAGCGATTGGAGTGTAACGGCGTATGTGTGTGTGTTTTTTCCTATTGTAAGTAGCCTAACAGACCCTCTGGATTCACTCTATGCTCTAATGACCAGTCACAAGGCAGCGGCCACGCTAAGCCCGAGTCTTTCTGTAGCAGACTGTTCCTAATTAACAGATGCAGCGAGTGGAAAGCAGCACCTGCTAAGGTATGACTGCAGGTTTGAGCCAGGGGCTTTTTCACATGCTCCCGCGCACACACACGGCTACTTTATAAGGGCTGTATTGTCATGATATCCTCCTCCGGGGATCAAGTGTTTGTGGGAGAGTGTGTTAGTGCAGTAAGAGTAATGTGCGGTGTGGAAAATATCCTGTCTCTGCTCTGGGCCGGTATATGCTCTAATGACCAGTCACAAGGCAGCGGCCACGCTAAGCCCGAGTCTTTCTGTAGCAGACTGTTCCTAATTAACAGATGCAGTGAGTGGAAAGCAGCACCTGCTAAGGTATGACTGCAGGTTTGAGCCAGGGGCTTTTTCACATGCTAGCACACACACGGCTACTTTATAAGGGCTGTATCGTCATGATATTCTCCTCCGGGGAGCAAGTGTTTGTGGGAGAGTGTGTTAGTGCAGTAAGAGTAATGTGCGGTGTGGAAAATATCCTGTCTCTGCTCTGGGGCGGTATAGTTGTAAAGTAATTGTGTGTGTCCGTGATTTGTGCGCTGCTGTAGTTTTATGAGGCGGCTAATGTTCATCCTTCAGGTTCGAGCTTAAAACAGCTGGTTGCATGCATGTAAAGAGATGGATCACTCGTTGTCCCTTTACGACAGGCTTTGTTTTAATCCATCTTACCGCGCCGTAGATCAGGGATATGGATTTGTATCTCTGTAACAATATGGCATATTGTTATTGACATGATGCTGCTCTGTACTGCAATATTCTAATCTTTTATCTTCTTTCAGTGGTGAAAACGCGAGTCAGCATTGACGCCTGTAGCTGTATGGCTGTACATGCTCTGACTGACCTAAGAAACATTTTCTGTGCGCATATTTCAGCAGTTATTATGTGTGTCCCATATTTCTGTCGACTGAACCAGCGATGCCAGTCATTCATGAGTTAATCATTCTTTTGAGTCACTTCTTTCTTTTTAGTGAATTGGCCAAATGCATTTGCAGAACGGTCTGAATCGACTCACATTCATTCAGACCAGTCTCTCACTGAATCATCTGAAGCGGTTTCTCGGGATATGTTTACACAACAACAATTGTACAAAACGACGGAAATTTTTTTGAAAAGTTTTGCTTACAGACGACAACATTGTCAAAATGATCCCCGTTCACACACATCTGCGAAAACAACTAAAAACACTGTATTATGCATGCCAGGCCAGTAGTTGGCGATGCCACATTGTAAAGAAACACTACACAAACAAGTAATAAGCCTGTGCATGTTATCACAGTTTTCACAGAGATGACAATGGTATCTTTCAAAGACCTGCACTTTTAAACTCATTTTCAAAAGTTTCCCTTTTCAGGCCTGCAAAATGCTTATAAAATTTCCGTTTTTTTCGAAAACTGTCATATAAAAGTCAGTAAAACAAACAGGCAGTATTGAGGTATGTAATAACAGCGTTGGATGAAGTGGATATTCACCTATTCCTGCACTCTAAAAAAATGCTGGGTTGTTTCAACCCAATGTTGGGTCAAATATGGACTATGTTGGGTTAAATTTTGGTTACATTTTTAAATTAGCTTTTTAACCCAACAGTTGGGTTAGTCCATATTTGACCCAACATTGGGTTGAAACAACCCAGCATTTTTTAGAGTGTGTGAATAAGCAGCCATTCACACCAAAAGTGTATTTGTGTCCACCCGTGCTGTTTTTCAGTTGTTTTTCCAATTGTTTTCTTATGTTAGTATGTGTTAGTTTGATTTTCATGACTATTTTGTTGCTTTTTTACTGTTTACCAATGTGTGTAGAGCTACCTCCATTCTGCTCAGGTTAACTGTTCCTCTCACAGATCGTTTGATCTGAATAGAATCAAGTCTTAGTCTGTTTATACATGACAGGTTTGGTTTGATTAAATTGATCGCTCTGTTAGTGCATTTCATTTGAATAAGTGCGAATGTTGCCATCTGAACCTTGTTGCGCACCAAACAAGCAGACCGAGACCGACCTCTTTCAAGGAAACTCTTGAGCGGTTGAACTAAATTTTATTTATTACTATTTATGTTCACGTAGCATCAAATAAATATCTAGGTCAGATAAATTTTAGAGCTTATAAACTCATATCATTATGAAACATTGGTTCAATACAGATCATCATTTTGCATGTTAAAAATGACAGTGTGAACACTACTTTAAGACTATATGTATCATTTTCTATCTCAGTCCAGACCAAGAGAACCAATTGAATTCCAAGTGTGAACGCATCCTTTTAGAAGTGCGTAATAGTTACATGAAAGTTAGACATACACGATAAAAATACAACTTCTCGCAGAGTTGAATTTTAAACATATATTGATCTTTTTAAACTCTGTAATGTTGTTTTTGCCAAAAAATCTCCCCTCTGTGCGTACCATCAGATGAAATCCTGCAGGCGGCCGTGCGAGTCAGCATGTCTGTGAAACTGTCAGCTTGCAGTAGCACAGGAGTCGGGAGGGAGTTGCTGAATGGAGATGATGCCCGTTGTGACATCACTGCCCTTCTCTGTGTTAGCTCGACTGATCATTGGCCGATGCGCTCAGGGATGTTTTTGTGTGTGTGTGAGAGGCTGGGTGAGTAACAGGCGTGTGGGAGTTCAAGCCTGGAGATTTGGAGACCCTTCGAGACTCGGCCCATCTCGTCGCTGGGTAACTGCAGACGGCAGAATGGGGTCGCCACCATCAAACTCGATACATCACATGCGTGCACGTGCTCCTCACGTACATTTACGGGAACACATAGGTCTATAATGCTGTGTTCGGTCGTCTTGGCTTTCGCTTTGTGGAACAAATCAGATGCGGGTCGCAGCCTAGCAGGCCAATTTAGTCGAGTAATCATGAAGGCTGTGCATCTATTTGTTTTTAAAGGGGCTTTGTTATTGGCTCACGTGGTGCCTTCGGATAAGACATGATCTAAACATAATATTTGTTAGTGTGGTAGTACAGATTTTGTTTGGCATATATTGTGCAAACGTTATTAAGTGAAAATGTCAGCCAATTCTCATGCTGTGTTTGAAATATTTTTTTAATCATTTTTATGTGAATTATTCCTACAGTCACATTTATAACAGTTCATAATTCTCTATTTAGATTGAGTTTGATGTAAGAGAGTGGCTGTGATTCATATTCAAGGAGATGATATTTATTAGATTAATGACAGACAGAATTACTGATAATATACCATTCATAAGTTTGGGATCAGTAAGATTTTAAAGAAGTTCAAAGAAGGTAATGTTTTTGTATTGTACTAGTGTATTATCAATAGTATTACAATTTAAAATACCTGGTTATTATTTTAATATATTTTAAAATGTATTTTATTCCTGTGATGCTAAACTGAATTTTCAGCAGTCATTACTCCAGTCACATGATCCTTCAGAAATAATTCTAATATGCTGATTTAATAATAAATATTTCTTATTATCAGTGTTGAAAACTATTGTGCTGCTTAATATGTTTGTGGAAACCAAGAGACAGGTTTTTTTTTTTTCATGATAATTTGATGAATAGAAAGTTCAAAAGAACAGCATTTATTTGAAACAGAATATCTTTTGTGTCATTAGAAATGTCTTTGCTGTCGCTTTTGATAAATCTAATGAATCCTTTGCTGAATAAAAATATTAACCTTACTGAGACGAAACTAGTAGTGTGTATATAAACTAAAATGAGTTATTTCAAATGCTGAATTCAGGCATCACATTAAAATACAGTATGAAAAATGGATATTCATTTTGACTTTTGCTGATGCAAAAAAAAATGAGTAATAGTGTTAATAATTAAACAGATTGTGCATTCTTAGAAACATAGTTTGTCTCACATACTATAAAAACATTCAGGATAATCAGAACATATGACAATGTTAAAAGAATAGACATGAAACTGAGTACACTACAGATTGTAACGTGTAATATGACAATTTACATGTGAAGCCAAATATTCCAAACAATAAGGTAAAAATTTAGGCCAATGCTTTTTATTGCAATGCTATGATATAACTTTATTGGTTTTTTGTTTTTTCCCCCTGCTCACACTTGATTAAGTCAGCAGAAAAGAAAAGTCATGTTAGAGGCAGAGAAACGTTTTCCTCATTCAATTAAAGTTTATGAAAACTATTTGTCCTTTAGAATATTATGCTCTGATGCATTATACATAATTAGACCAGGGACATCTGTTAAGAAATTAAACAGGGTTCTGTCTGATTCTATGTTCTCTTTGATCTATACAGGCTCCTGCATTTGATTTATGTTTTTTTGGCATCAATAACCTGCATATCAAAATGCGACAGTGACAAAGCGGGGGAGAGAGACAGTTTACCGACTCAGTGAGCAGTAAATTTACTCACAGGCCTCCAGTGGAGATACTAGCAGGGCCGTCACTACAATTCATGGGGGATGATGAGACAAAAAGTTTATAGGTGGGCCTCCTTTCCCATGGACCAATGAGTAGGCTGTCCTGTTTAGAGGACCTTTGGTGGGCCCCTCATCACTGGGCCCAGGACAGAGGCCCTGGATCCAGTAAAAAAAATAAATAAATAAAAATCACTAAAGACAGCAATGAGATGAAATAGAAATGAAATGAAGACTTGCATTTCATTTTTAGAAATGTTACTATGTCAACATAAACATATTTTATTTCAGTTAGTTGCCAAAACAATTAGTTAATTTTTTTTTTGTTTCAGTCAGTGTTTTATTTTTATTTTATTTTTTTAATCTAATATTCATTATTTATTTGAGCTTCATTTCATGTAGCAAATAAATAAATAAATTTCTTCTGTTGAACACAAATGAAGATATTTTAAAGAACAATGGAATCCTTCATTATACAGTTTTGGTTTCTATTGACTTCCATTATATAGACAAACAATACAGTGGAAGTGAATGGGGACCAGAAATGTTTGGTTACCAACTTTCTGAGATTCAAGGCAAAGTTGTTGCTATTTATTTTTTCTTAATATCAGTTAGTGGTCTTATTCAGCATGACTCATCAATACAGGTTATTATCATTAATAAAAACATTAGCTTTTGTAATCTTTAATCAAAATTTACTAACTTGCTCCCCTTTTGTTTTTCCTTTGTGATTAATTTCACAATTTTTTCTTATTGTTGAACCCCACTTCTGTTTCACTCGTAAATACAAGCAGCAATTCATGTTGATGTTAAATAATAAAACACAATTGAGACCTTGATCGTTAATGATATAATTTTCCTCCTGGTTACTGTACAACATAAAATATTGATATTTATATTCTGATTAAAATACAAAGTTGTTGTTTTTTTAACTGCAAACTAATCTTTAAAAGCATCGCAACACTCAATGGTGCTGATACAAATAGCAAAGCAATAAAACATTCTTAGATGGCAAACATTGTGATTAATCAATTAAGAAAAATCCCATTGCAATGAAGATAATTGTGTGGAGCACTGAGCTAATAACTGAAGTGCAAATAAATTAGTCTAAAAGGAAAAGAACTAGAGCTACTAGACAACTTGGGTTGTCAGAGCTACAGAATTGAGACAGATTCGAGTGCAGGGTCACTGACCACAGGCTTGCCATTGAAAAGGGCAGACACAAACAGACCAGGTTATCAGGATAAAAAAGTTTGTGGTCGCTGTATGACAGATAAGGTTGAGACGGTGACAGTTGAGAGGTGAACTTTCTTCTCAGCTGTGAAGAATTTCCTGCAACTGGAGACATTTTCCGAGGCTAACTCTAGGAAGTCTGTTGCCCAGTTTAAACAAGATGACAGATAAGATATTCACAAATATACACTGCAAGAACAGGATGTAGCTCAGGGGGAAAAAAAGTTAAAAGCTGTTATATAAGCATGATGCCACAGTATGGGTTACAGTACATGCTTTAGCACTCAAGTTATTGAATTTAAGCTGAGGAAATTATTATTACTTAGAAGTTTCTCTTTCATAACTCTGGAGAGTTAATGAAGATCTCAGTTCTGTTTCATTTGGATATCAACTCATCTCAAACATTTAAATTTGGGAGAGGCAGTTTATGATCTAAATGTGATTTTCATTTAAAATAATCAATGCTAAATGTCGCACACACATTCAAGCTGCAATTATATCCTGGTGCGCTGCTTTTATGACCAGATCACTGAATCAGTGAATTGCAGAACAGCTTGGATCAGTCTGATTCGTGAATATGCTATGATGCTTTGAAATGTAGTAAAGTAAAAGTTTACATTAAAAAAATGAAAATGTACAGACATATGAAAGGTACTTAATTACAGTTACTGTCCACGACTGCGAAGAAGTTGATGAGAAGTCTTTGAGTTCATATTGAGATCTCTGACTTTTGTATCTTGACAAAATCTAAGCAGTTTTGAGACTGTCGCAGATCGTTGAGATCTTTTTGAAAGCTCTCTTGATTAAAATAACAACATTTTCTCCAGTCACTCAAAGTTATCTCATTGCTATCTTGGAGAAGGAATTGAGATTTTAAAGACATCTAAAGTGTGATTTGTCTTTCCTACGAGTATGATTGCTCATCTTCATGTGCTCTCATTGCTGTCTAGAAGTAATTTAGATATTAAAGAGATCTCATTTATTTCCCCCCTTTCCTACTGTACAGAAATGATTGCTTGACTCCATTTGCTCACCACTTTATCTCATTGCTGTCTTCATTTTTAAAAATAAAGGTTCCAAAATGTGGTTTTCCCAGTGATGCCATAGAAGATCCATTTTTGGGTCCTCAAATAAACTTTCAGTGAAAAGTTCTTAAAATAACCTTTTTTTTTCTTCATGTGAAGGACATTTTAATAATCTAAACAAAGGCCTAATTGTTAGAGAGTTAGACTTGTAACCCAAAGGTTGTGGGTTTGAGTCTTGGTACTGGCAGGGATTGTTAGTGGAGGGAGTGAATAACCAGCACTCTCTTCCACCCTCAATACCATGATTGAGGTAAGACCCTTGAGCAAGACACCGAACCCCCAACTGCTCCCCGGGCGCCGCAGCAATATGGCTGCCCACTGCTCTGGGTGTGTGTTCACTACTCACTGCTGTGTGTGCACTTGGATGGGTTAAATGCAGAACACAGATTCCGAGTATGGGACACCATTCTTGGCCACATGTGACGTTACTTTCACGTTCAATAAAGAAACTTTGTTTTAAGAGCTGAAGAGAGGCAGTTGCGATAGGGCTGGGCGATATGACCAAAATCTTGTATCACAATATGAGTAATTTTATATCACGATAACGATATATATATCACAATATAGTTATTTTTTTTCTTTTAATAAGGTTTTTATGATATTAAAATCTTTGATACCATAAAATTTTCATAATCCTTGTCACCAATGTCGATATCAAACTAATACAAGAAATTAATAATAATAATAATTAAAAAAAACTAAAGCTCACTGGAGATAAATAAACAGTCAGTGATGAAATAAGAAAAATAAACTAATTACAAGCAATAGGACGAAGTGTGCTCTGATTGGCCAGCTATCCAGTGCGTTATGATTGGCCGAATACCTCAAGTGTGTGACGGAAATGTTACATCCCTTACCATACTGTGATGACCTGTTCGGCCGGAGCGACGTGACAAAAACATTAAAACCCTGTCTGTATTTGTGATTGGAGAAATGACTAACAAGTGCTACTCTACACTGCTCAAAACTTGTGTTTGAATCGTCAGTGGCAAATTCTTTAAATATAAAAAACGTATTTACAGTCTGTGAGTCAGAACAGCCGGCATTGTAGTCTACTCTACCAGGATCAGGAAACAGTCCTCCATAAAATGCGGTGGTCACATCTGAATATTTGGGTTGAACTGTTCCGGAACAGTGTTGTAAATACAACTTAACCACTGATTTCTAGTCGTGTCCTCTTTTGGAAGACCAAACAAAGTAGTTTCGCTTTCACAACGAAACACACAGCGGGCTAGAGTGAGCGACGGCAGGCTTGAGTGAGCGGCGGCAGGCGGGCTTGAGTGAGTGGAGGCGGGCGGTTTTGAGAATGGCGCGGCCGGCAGATTTGACGAAGGAGCGTCCGGCGGGCTTGCGGAAACCACATGTGACGACTCCGGGCTGGAGTCCACTTCGTCCTCAGTGAAAGCCAATCCGGCGATCCACAGCACGAAGTTGATGTATTTTCTCAGCGACCAGCACGGATCAGCTCCAGGCATGATGAAGCGGATATCGTCCTTTTTTGGAAGGCCAAATAAAGTAGTTTCGCTTTCACAACAAAACACACAGCGCCTTCACGACATGGCGGCGGCAGCGACAGCAATACTACAGCGAGAATAAAAGTTAAGCCTTCTTTCTTTGCGTAAACATTTGGGCGGCGTTATGCAAATCTTCCCACATCGTGACGTAGATATGTGGTGGTGTGTTAGAACGAGCCGTTTTAGGTAGGCGTGGTTGACTCTTAACTTTTATAAAGAATATCTCTTTAGATTTGAGATTTTAGTCTTTGCAACTTTACAGATCTTCTTTAAACACCAAGAAATTGTAACACTCCAAAGAGAAAGGAAAAATTGAAATCGCATCATATGACCCCTTTAGCATGAATGGCAGACAGGACGAATATTGGACAGCTTCCCCTTTAAGACCGAAGTCCAGATCCAATATACTGTTACACATGCGCTTTCTCTCGCAACTGTTTACGTTCCCTTAAGACCTAAATGACTGCGTTTATGAGGATACTTGCAAAGCTGAGCATTTGGACGCATATAAATGTTTATGCAATCGTTCAAAGCCAATAAAGCGGCAAAAATGCTCAAGCTCTATTAGCAGCTGATGCGCGGCTTACGCACTCCTCTCACACAGAAACAGAGACAGCGTGCTCATATAGCTCTGTTGTTTGTGTTTCAACAGCCTAAAATCAGTTGTTTTAAACTGCAGTGCTTAAAAACACGTGCAAACATGAAGTTTTCGTGACCACGCCCACAGCAACGTGACGTTAGCGCGCATGCTGTTATTCACGTTTCTGCCTGCATCCCCATGTAATGCGTAAGACTGCCGTCATTCAAATGATGAAAAAGTATTGCCGTAAACAATGTATTTTGTGGCATCACGAAATAAACGATAGACTTTTAATTTCGTCCATCCGATGTATATCGTCATATCGCCCAGCCCTAAGTTGCGATGTTAAAGACATATCCATTATGACTTTTCTTTCCTATGATTGCTCCTGACCACTCTCTGACCACTCCACTTTACTCTCCATTTCATTCGCTGTCTAGGAGAAACAACTGAGACCTTTCTTCTTTTCTATGGCTGTAATTGCTCTTTTTGTTCCTCATAAAGTTACCTTTGTTCTGTCATTTTGTTTCACACATGTATTAGTTAGTAACTGTCATCACGCTGTATTTTTATAACTGTCGGTGTAGTAATCAGTGTTGCTTTAATCTCATTTTAATGTGCTCATAACCATTTCCAAGAAAATGTTCTCAGATTACCGCTGAGGTATGTGCTATGGCAATATCTTGCTATGCATACTATGTTCTAATAAAGCAGAATCATAGATGAATTGAATGAGCGAGGGAAGTGGCAGAACGCACACAGAGCTGCATGTTTCCGAGACGAGACAGGAGGGTGAGGTAAGGTGACTGGCACTCTTGCACTTTGGGCTGGTAGTGACGGCTGGTGCCGTGGCCTCCTGTTGCATCAGTGAAATAAGCAGTGACATGCTTGCTTCCCTCATACGATAAATTACCACACACCCCCACCACTACCACACAGGCACACACACACACACACACACACACACACATACATAAATTGGGCTCACTTCAAAATCGCATGTAATTTCCTGCTGGCGCGTAGACTCCCCGTGTGACTTCTTATTTGCTTGAGCCTGGTGAGAAAATTGAGACGCAGTACTGAGTGAAGGACACTAGGGAACATGCTCATTGGAAACACTTCATAATTAACACAGTGACGCTGGATGACAGACCTCATCCCTCAACACCAGCACAGGTGAATGAGTGTGTTTATGACTAGGTGAGCTTCTCAAGAGAACCAGTGGTGACCACAGAGGATATAGAATAATCCACTCCACCTCGATTTACCTCCATAAACAAGTGAAAACATGTGCAGGTCACATTTGGAACATTACATTTTTTTTTTGCAATGTGGCATATTGCTATAATGCTTTTTTTTTATAATGTTTTTATTTTGTGATCACTCACATTATTACATTACAAAAACTAAAAGTAATTTTTCTGTTGTATTTTTTAAATATACAATAAATGCAATTATATTGTTTTAAATATAAATTAGACCGCAGTGCATACATTTACATTTAAATTAATATATATATATATATGTGTGTGTGTGTGTGTGTGTGTCACAATACGCTGCTATGGAAGCATGCAGGAGGCACAAGGAAACATAAACAGTCTTTAATACAAGGAACACAGGGGAAATCCACACAATGGGCACTGGAGCAAACACATACACAACGAGTAGACCCGACAGAGGAGAAATGCACAGACACGAACTTAAATGCTAGGGATAATTAACAAACACAGGTGCACTGAATTACGAATTAAACTAAACGAGGACAGGAACATGACCAAATAAGGGAACACAGGAACAGAAACAGGGGCAAAACACAACAAAACAGGTCCATGATCCTGACAATATGCAAATATTTAGATGTTTTTGCATAATAGTAATGAGAGGGAGTGAAGGTGTTTGATTGTCATGAAAAGAATTGTCTCTCAAATGATCCTTGCTGTAATGCAAAAATCCCATTCCCATTACTGTAATGCATTTTTATTTTTCATTTGTATTCCCCCATACACATTTTCAAATCTCATTCCTGTAATGCAGTGCATTACTTGTTTTATTCAAATATTTTTAAATTTTTTAATTATTTAAAATCAGAAACAATTATTACCATACTTTATAAATTGTGTACAATTTAATAAAAACAATGCACTCTAAGAAAGGTCTGTAAGAAGAGGGCCCAATGTGTTAATATGAACGAAGTTTCCATATAGATTTTTCACAGACGTTTTATCCCTTTTTTTGAATTACACATTACATTGTGTTTTTTTCTTAGGGTTGAAGAAAATGTCTATAAACTTAACAAATAGTAATGTGCTGGTAGAGAATTACCAGTACCTTTTCAGTTTTTTTATTACAGTGTATATCATTTTATTGTTCACATTACGTTAATGAAAATGAGATTTTGCAGAACAGTGAGAATTGCAGAGAAGGAATATGCTTATTTGTCATGAAAATGGTTTCAGTGTAATTTCTTCTGGTTTGGTGGAAATATATTTTGAACATTTTCGTGACATATTTTGCAATATTCACCCACATTAGATTAAGTTACATAATATTTGCTGTCTGATCTCCTCCTGCATTATGTCCACTATATGCATAAGCAGGGTGGTACAATGGTACAATTATGATCAGATGGTATTACCATGATACTTTACATACCATGGTATTTCCATGGTACTGCAGTGTACTTGAGAAAACACTGTGGTTTTAACTTGGTTTCGTGAGATTCACCCATTCTGTCTTGATTCTTCTCAGACACTCATTTGCATTCTCTTTAAGCACTCTGTTCTGTTTCTTTTTTTGTATTCCTGTTCCTTCTCTCTGCTTGTTCTAATGTCTTTCTTCCCCCCTCCCGTCTCTTCTGCGTGGTTTGAGATGAGCTCGCGTTCGCTCTTGGCTGCACCTCTCTCTCAGAGCCAGTAATCAAACGCATTCTGCCTGATACATGGCCCATTACAACCACTCTCATGTTCCATTTGCCCACCGCTCGCACAATGGTGTCATTATGATGGCGAAAAACTAGCGGCGCTACTGTAGCCGCACACAGTGCTTAACACAGTCAGCACACCGAATTAAGGATGTGCCAGGATTATTGGCACTGAAAATAACCCCGTGCTCATCTTAGCTGGCCAGCATACGTTTGTGTCAGTATGAGCTACACTGTTAGCATAGTTAACGTAGTGAATGAGACATGAGAAAATTAGATGCATTACTGTTTGTTAGATAGAAATGATTTGTAATTTTGTTTGTGTGAGGATTCAGATTTGTTAATGTAGCTGAGGAAGAATGTATGATGTGCAGTTTGCTTGAGCTGGACGTGCGATGTTCTATCAGTGTTGTGGATTGAAGTTTTTCTGTCATCTCAGAATCAAAGAAAAAGAAAACAAGGGCAGAATGTAAAATGAAGCATGCTGAAAATATTTTATTCTTCCTGATTGAGCTAATCAACCATACAAATTGAGTTTACCCTTATGAAAATTAACCATGGTTAATTTTCATTGGGTTTGATTTCTTACCTGTTTTATGTATTTATTTTTAAAACAGGAAGTGGGGGTGGGGCATATTGAAGGCCTTTGCAACTTACTAATGCTAAGTAGAGGCAGTTAGTAGTATTTGGAGTATTTTGTGCTCATTCTAGACAGTATTTTAGTAGGCAAACATTGAGATATACCAATCAGTGCAATGTAAGTCATCAATATTTTTTGGTAAGTTCTCCCTGGATAAGTATTTATCCTTCTTTCTTTTTTGCTAAACATAGTTCTTTAGAACTACTCCACAATATACAGTACATGATCTCAAAGCTACAAACATGAACTAAAATGCACAAACCTCTGATTTTGAGATCATTGTTAAATCTAAACCTTACCTTTTTTATCTTAACTTTAGACCTAGCCATTATCTGTAACAGCTAGGCTAGGTAGCTGTCACATTCACTTGCTAAATGGTGGCAAAGAGCAAAATAGCTTCAGCGATTAATCTGAAATGCACAGATCAGTGGGCAGCAAGAGCCACTTAAGAGTAAACCTGCAAGGCAATGGTTTAAACATGTTCACTTAAACAGTGTAAAATTGTGGAAAAGTTCATAACACTGTAGCTTTACGCAGTGCTTTGTGTCCTCTGTGAATGCATGCATCAATGATTTTAAAACAGTCATATCCTTAGATAAGTTTTTCAACATTTTCCTTGATCTGGTAAAACATTGCTGTAACTTTCAGAACTCAAAACTCTCTCCCCAGTCTACTGGTTTCATTTATTGATGCCAAACTGCAGAAGTTGCTCGTTCTGAAATCATTGGATTTCAGATTTAAGAAACTCCAAGCTCAATCTCCCACATTTATTTGTCAGCTGCTCTTACTCTGTGTTTCAAATTATTAATTATAAGTGGAAGATGGTCATAAAAATTAAATCATGCCTGCTTTTGGTTCATAGAAATTTTGATATAAATAATACAAATGTTTAATGTATAAGATTACATTTAACATTGCATTTCAGTTTAGATACAATTGAAATTCAACCTTAATTGATTTAAGATGTTGATTCAGATTCGGTTTTAATAATTTAAACATTATTAATAGAGATTATTTATTCAATGTTAAATATCCAATAAAAGTGTTATTTGAAAACTGCAATTCAAATAACATTTTCCTTCTTTTTTAATTAAATCTGGCAAAATTGAGCAGCACATTTTATTGCACATTAAGTACCTCATAAGGGAAAAGGAAATAGACTTTAGCTATGGTAAATAATGTAAATGTTGGAGGTTTTATTCATTTGTGGATCTGCTTCAGGCAAACTGGTGTTTCTTTTAATTCTGACAATGTAGTCTTCAAGACATAACAGAGCTTTTGCTCTTCATAAATTACATAAATGATACATTTTTCTTGAAAAATATATAGATAGCAGCATATAGACTCAGGCTAAATGCAAACAGTAACATCTTTTTTAAAAAAAATCCACTTTCTCACCTGGACATATAAAAGTATGTTCATTTGTCTTCTTACATTGTACAGTAGATATTAAAGATTATTCAGTTATCCTGTAGTGGATAGGAATAAGGTGACTTGCTGTAAACTTATTGTTGCATTTTTAATTAATCATATAATTTTCCCTGTAGGAATAATGTGCTTAGTAATGACCAGTATCATTTAAAAACTGCATTTTGTATTTACTTGCATTATCTTTGTGTAATATTTAAATTTGTTTGATGATCTGAAACATTAAAGTGTGACAAACATGCAAAAAAATAAGAAATCAGGAAGGGGGCCAACACTTTTTCACACCACTGTAGCTTTACTTTGCACAGGATAGCATTAATATATAGCTTAAATAGTGCAACTATCCAATTAAACTAATTAATAAAAAGAATTAAGCCATAAGATTCACTTTATTGTCTATGTTGTATTTTCCATTGTATTTCAGTATAGAAATTTGTTGTAGATTTTGCCTAAACTAGATGCTGTTTTTGTACTGATCTTATCCGGCATCATTTTCTGCTTTATCTCTCTCTAACATAAGCTTGCTTTGTAGTGGGCAATTGCCTCTTGCCTCAAAATAAATGAACATACATTATCGAACGAGGCAGTGAGTGGTTCTGAGCAACCTGCAGCATG
Source organism: Sinocyclocheilus grahami (assembly GCF_001515645.1). Taxonomy (NCBI): domain Eukaryota; kingdom Metazoa; phylum Chordata; class Actinopteri; order Cypriniformes; family Cyprinidae; genus Sinocyclocheilus; species Sinocyclocheilus grahami. Next base: position 1,020,546 of record NW_015505443.1, on the reverse strand, counting down.
TGTAAAATAGATGTATGGCGCGTCGTGCTAAATATATAGCTTAAATAGTGCAACTATCCAATTAAACTAATTAATAAAAAGAATTAAGCCATAAGATTCACTTTATTGTCTATGTTGTATTTTCCATTGTATTTCAGTATAGAAATTTGTTGTAGATTTTGCCTAAACTAGATGCTGTTTTTGTACTGATCTTATCCGGCATCATTTTCTGCTTTATCTCTCTCTAACATAAGCTTGCTTTGTAGTGGGCAATTGCCTCTTGCCTCAAAATAAATGAACATACATTATCGAACGAGGCAGTGAGTGGTTCTGAGCAACCTGCGGCATGTGTAAGCGCCCCCCCCCCCCCCTCTTGGTTCATTTTATACTGTAGTTAAGAGTTTGTTCTTTTGTAGCTTAAAAGAATAGAAAAGAAGACATATTGATTATAGTTAACTGCCTTTTATACATCTAAATCATTTTCAAAAATATATTTTTTAAATATATACAGTATTTTAACAATGATTACATTTTTACAGTTAGCTACATTATTTCAGTTTCTCACAGTCGGCTTTAAGCTCCATCCAATCAACAACCAATGGATTGCACCACGCCCATCCCTACATTTTAGTCTTTCTCAATAATTAATTTCACTTGGTTTATAGTTAACTGCCTTTTATACATCTAAATCATTTTCAAAAATATATTTTTTAAATATATACAGTATTTTAACAATGATTACATTTTTACAGTTAGCTACATTATTATTATTATTATTTCTGAAATGCCATTACATTTTTAAACCATTGCATGTGTGAATAGAATTTTATATTATTTATTTATTTTATTATTTAATTTTTTTGAAGAAATTAGTACATAGGACAAAGACGAGAGCTGTCATGGCTTTTTTGTAAACCAGTGTTATTTTATTGAAGTTTAATTGAGATATTATTATAGTTTTATTAATATTTTGAATCTGTTTTTGTTTTTATATTTTAATTTTAGTTAAACTTTTTGTAACTGTGTTTTTGTCATTTTTGGTAGTTTGTTGTTTTATATATGTCTATACATTTTTGTATTCATTTTATTTCACTTTTAGCTTTAGTTTAGTCACTTTTAGCCTTAAAGATATGAAATTAAAATTAATATATTTCCTAATTGCATGTTCTTGATCCTATTGCTTAATCTATTATTGGTTTCTTTTTTCCCCAAGCTTCATAATTTTTGATTCAAATATCTTCTCCAGTCATTTAGTTTCTCACAGTCGGCTTTAAGCTCCATCCAATCAACAACCAATGGATTGCACTACGCCCATCCCTACATTTTAGTCTTTCTCAATAATTAATTTCACTTGGTTGTACTGTACGTCACAATATGGAAGAAAAATCTGTCACTACTTTTGTCTCATCGCAACTTTAAGAAGAAACTTCCATTTACTCTCCCTTTAATGTCATTGCTGACTAGGAGAAACAATTGAGACATTAAAGAGATTGCCTCTCTCTCCTATGGGATCCTCTGGATAAGAGCAAGAGCTCATCCACCTATCCCTCTGCGCTGGGAGAAATATTACCATTCTCTTCACTGGAACAGCAACACTGATGATAATGGTGGATCAGATCAGAGCAAAAGGTCAGTCACTGCCCTAAGGCAAGCTCATAGTGAATGCCCACGCTGCACTGCTCCCCTCTCAACCAGCACGGGCTCCCAAGACCGCCTGCTGCACCTCTTTCTTTTGCTTTCTACCTTTCTCTCTCTCTCTCCCATCCATCCTTTATCAGCTGGGACTGCAGGAGAGCCATTGTGCAAGATCAAAAGAAAGAGGTTGAAAGACGATTTTTTTTCTTATTAACAGCTACAAAAGCAAGAGGAAAAAATAGAGACAGTGGTGCCTCCCAGGAGGGGAGCATTTTCTGACCATTAGTAACATGCAGACAGAAGGAGGAAGGGCTCTGTGCATACTTCCATGTTTATTTTCCCTTTTTTTACCTCCCAGACTTTGATGCTTTGTCTTGCCTGCACGCAAGCGGGCTGTTTTTCTGTCATGGCCAATTTTATTGGTCAGTCCCTTCTCTTCTGCCGGTGGCTGTGTGTTTTTTTTTTGCTGTGCCACAGGAGATGAGGGTAAATATCAGAGAAGGTCATGGGGAGGAGAGAGGGAGGATGAAGTGATGGCTGGAATGATGAAGGAGAGAGTAGGAAGAGTGAATGGAATGGATGGAAGCTGGGAGGAAGCAGAGGATGTGCAAACTGCTGCCTAGCTGGACGATTGACCGTGAATGCAAGAACGTGACTTCTGAAACTGATCATTTGTTAAAGAGCCCCTAAAGTCATCTCGATGATTCATCTTGTATTTGTGGGCGTTTATAAATGTTTGTCCAATTAAACGCTCTAGAATGAGAATGTCCTTCCCCCTCACACCACCTGCTTGAATAGCATTAGCAATCAGCATGTCATGGTTCACAGCTGAGACCAGTGGCGTAACTATAGACAGTGCAGCCGCACTGGGGCCCGTGCCGCTGGGGGGGCCCGGAGCGCACGCGGGCCCTGCCCACATTGCAAGCGACTATATTAATATAAATTAATAATAAACGTATTAATAATAAAATACAATTAGTACCGAGATTCTTCAGTACTGAATAAATACATACATTTGCAAAAGTTTTTTGAGGGCTTTAGTGGTCCAGTGGTACAACTTTTGACAAGCATTTCCGAGGATCTGGGTTCTAATCCACCCTTGTGTAGTTTTTTTCTCTCTCAAAGGTGTTCATCAGTGATTGTATATCAAGAGCAAGGACATGTTTGTGTGCATTTTGTTTTGTGCTTTTACCAGAACAAAGCGTACGATCGTCTGTGTGAAGACTGCGCATTGTGCACGAGTGCCAAGAGAGAACTGATAACAGCAGCAACGAGCGCTCGCCATAACACATTCCAGCGATAGATCGCCTGTTATTTAACACAGACCAACGAATTTGTTATCAAATGGAGTTCTGTTCATATGTTTTTTTTAGGTACATCGGTGCGTGCCGCGAGATGTTGCAACAAGTGGTGGGGGGTCGTGGGGATAGGCTACACGTCCCACCCGTAAATAAAAATATAAAACAGAATGAATAGTCTGTTTTGTTTGTTATATGTCATTTCCACGACTTTCCAAAAGAGGAGAAAAATATTGAGATTGACATGTCAAATTTGTTGTCACTCCCTCCACTCCCCGTTGTATAGAAACCCTCGCAGCAGCGCTAATTCTTTTTTTGTCATTTACTGTCAAGATAATATAAAACAAAGTAGAGCATTATAAATGTGTTGTATTTTTTTAAAATGAAGATTTCAATGACTAGATCTGTGATGTTGACAACTGTGGAAACGGGTCATCACAGTCCAATCTTAAATCTCTATTTGATCACGTGACAAAACAACACTCCGGCAGCTAGTTTAAACGCCTAAACGGATTAGTGAATGCCCACGCTGCACTGCTCCCCTCTCAACCAGCACGGGCTCCCAAGACCGCCTGCTGCACCTCTTTCTTTTGCTTTCTACCTTTCTCTCTCTCTCTCCCATCCATCCTTTATCAGCTGGGACTGCAGGAGAGCCATTGTGCAAGATCAAAAGAAAGAGGTTGAAAGACGATTTTTTTTCTTATTAACAGCTACAAAAGCAAGAGGAAAAAATAGAGACAGTGGTGCCTCCCAGGAGGGGAGCATTTTCTGACCATTAGTAACATGCAGACAGAAGGAGGAAGGGCTCTGTGCATACTTCCATGTTTGTTTTCCTTTTTTTACCTCCCAGACTTTGATGCTTTGTCTTGCCTGCACGCAAGCGGGCTGTTTTTCTGTCATGGCCAATTTTATTGGTCAGTCCCTTCTCTTCTGCCGGTGGCTGTGTGTTTTTTTTTTGCTGTGCCACAGGAGATGAGGGTAAATATCAGAGAAGGTCATGGGGAGGAGAGAGGGAGGATGAAGTGATGGCTGGAATGATGAAGGAGAGAGTAGGAAGAGTGAATGGAATGGATGGAAGCTGGGAGGAAGCAGAGGATGTGCAAACTGCTGCCTAGCTGGACGATTGACCGTGAATGCAAGAACGTGACTTCTGAAACTGATCATTTGTTAAAGAGCCCCTAAAGTCATCTCGATGATTCATCTTGTATTTGTGGGCGTTTATAAATGTTTGTCCAATTAAACGCTCTAGAATGAGAATGTCCTTCCCCCTCACACCACCTGCTTGAATAGCATTAGCAATCAGCATGTCATGGTTCACAGCTGAGACCAGTGGCGTAACTATAGACAGTGCAGCCGCACTGGGGCCCGTGCCGCTGGGGGGGCCCGGAGCGCACGCGGGCCCTGCCCACATTGCAAGCGACTATATTAATATAAATTAATAATAAACGTATTAATAATAAAATACAATTAGTACCGAGATTCTTCAGTACTGAATAAATACATACATTTGCAAAAGTTTTTTGAGGGCTTTAGTGGTCCAGTGGTACAACTTTTGACAAGCATTTCCGAGGATCTGGGTTCTAATCCACCCTTGTGTAGTTTTTTTCTCTCTCAAAGGTGTTCATCAGTGATTGTATATCAAGAGCAAGGACATGTTTGTGTGCATTTTGTTTTGTGCTTTTACCAGAACAAAGCGTACGATCGTCTGTGTGAAGACTGCGCATTGTGCACGAGTGCCAAGAGAGAACTGATAACAGCAGCAACGAGCGCTCGCCATAACACATTCCAGCGATAGATCGCCTGTTATTTAACACAGACCAACGAATTTGTTATCAAATGGAGTTCTGTTCATATGTTTTTTTTAGGTACATCGGTGCGTGCCGCGAGATGTTGCAACAAGTGGTGGGGGGTCGTGGGGATAGGCTACACGTCCCACCCGTAAATAAAAATATAAAACAGAATGAATAGTCTTGTTTTGTATATGTCATTTCCACGACTTTCCAAAAGAGGAGAAAAATATTGAGATTGACATGTCAAATTTGTTGTCACTCCCTCCACTCCCCGTTGTATAGAAACCCTCGCAGCAGCGCTAATTCTTTTTTTGTCATTTACTGTCAAGATAATATAAAACAAAGTAGAGCATTATAAATGTGTTGTATTTTTTTAAAATGAAGATTTCAATGACTAGATCTGTGATGTTGACAACTGTGGAAACGGGTCATCACAGTCCAATCTTAAATCTCTATTTGATCACGTGACAAAACAACACTCCGGCAGCTAGTTTAAACGCCTAAACGGATTAGCTGAGCAGACCTAAGCGAATATGCCATTCAAACATAAAAGTGGTTGTAAGAAGAGACAGGAGAGGAAAAAAAATCAGCAAAGTTGCCAAAATTAGATTATTTTGCATTTTTTACTACTTCCCAGTGCCCTCCCAGCAGCAATATTTGTACATTGGATCAGCATGCTTCACCAACTAACACCACTTTCCTCATGTAGCACGTAGTCTAGCCTTAAGAGCAAGCTAGCTAATGTTAGCTAATGTTGGTGTAAATAATCATATCATAATGTTAGGCTTTTGTGTTAGGTGTAAATTTAAAGAGAAGTGATATGTCTACTTTTAACTTGGATATGTATTAACGTTAGGTTTTGTTGTAGGCTACTAGTAGACCTAAATTAACGCAGGGCTGCCAACTTTTGTTTTGAGTTCAACTTGGAGTGAGAATTGGGGGGAGGGGGGTGTTGAGTTTTCTCTGACATCTGGACATTATTTCATACTGTGTTTTAATAATAAAATGTAAAATAACTGTTGCAGTGCTGCAAAACGATTAACTTTTTACCACAACAACAAGGATAGCAATGTACAGTGAAAGAATTGCAAGATATAGTAGTCAGCTACTTTTATAGCCTAAATAATTGCAACCGCATTAAAACAAAAAAGTTTTTCTATGAATTAGTCTGCATTGCTTGAAAATCTGTTCTGAGAAATTATATTTTTCTACCATTCGAAAATGAATCCCGCAAACATTTCAGCAGCTATCATAGGCCTGTGTGTCCCGTATTTCTGTCGACTGAACCAGCCATGCCATTAATTATGAATTTATCAGTTTTTTGCTCTTTAAAAAGTTAATTTAGAAAAACGTTTGGAGCATTTTTTGTTCGTTAAATGTTTTTTTTTTTAAGTAACGACCAAGCGGCCAGCAGCAGACAGTGAGCTGGTCATGTTTGATCAATTGAGCCTTCTCAAATCATCTCGACTTGCCTAAAATAAAATCTATAGATATAAAACAGTTCAAGCATATCACAATGTTAGTTTAAATGTTTAAACGATATAAATGTGCATTATTAGGCACATATCTAATCGTTTTTGCGCACTTTGCAGGACATGGAGGCGCCAGCACGATCACTCACTTGCATTTTTTCAATTTTTCATCTCGTTTTGCTTGATAGTGGAAACATCTTAAAATACGCCGTAATTTTTGCTCATAAAGGTAAGAGTAATGCATATCGGAAATGTAAAGGGTCTACTTTTATTTGTGTGCATTCACAATATCAACAAAATGTTGTGATAATGATAAAACAAAAACTCTTTCATTATGTAATCCGTAAGGATGCATTTCTCTCTAAAGGCATGTCCAATGAGGAGATGGCGAGTCATTTTTTTATCACCATCTAAACTCTAAAAATAATGAAAAGCCTTAACAGGCCCGATTATATTTTTTCTGATTTTTATGTTGCTCTGTTCTGAATACCTCTAAATAAAATTTAAAGGATTTGCTGCAATGCAATTTTGTCTGATATGTGAATTATTTATTGGCCTATTTTTTTTTAATCCATGCAGCAAATGCTTTAAAAACAGCTTTAAACATTACTTTATTGCATTCCAGATGATTTTAAAGAACGTTACACTAATATTTTACAGGTAGCTTGAATATAAAACATTGTCATGAATTGGTTGTATTCCCCATTTGTAAAATAGCCAACAAATTAATTGTTGTAGGCTAACCCGATCTCATGAAAGTGCGTATAGCACGATTTTCTGTTTCTATTTGACGTATTGACTTTGGCGTGCAAAAGACTGATCAATTCATAATTAATGGCATGGCTGGTTCAGTCGACAGAAATACGGGACACACAGGCCTATGATAGCTGCTGAAATGTTTGCGGGGCAAATCTCAGGTCAGTCTGAGCGCTCATGGTACTCACAGTGCGTTCAGCCGTACACCTGCAGGCGCCAATGTGTGTATGGAGCTGGTCATGTTTGATCAATTGAGCCTTCTCAAATCATCTCGACTTGCCTAAAATAAAATCTATAGATATAAAACAGTTCAAGCATATCACAATGTTAGTTTAAATGTTTAAACGATATAAATGTGCATTATTAGGCACATATCTAATCGTTTTTGCGCACTTTGCAGGACATGGAGGCGCCAGCACGATCACTCACTTGCATTTTTTCAATTTTTCATCTCGTTTTGCTTGATAGTGGAAACATCTTAAAATACGCCGTAATTTTTGCTCATAAAGGTAAGAGTAATGCATATCGGAAATGTAAAGGGTCTACTTTTATTTGTGTGCATTCACAATATCAACAAAATGTTGTGATAATGATAAAACAAAAACTCTTTCATTATGTAATCCGTAAGGATGCATTTCTCTCTAAAGGCATGTCCAATGAGGAGATGGCGAGTCATTTTTTTATCACCATCTAAACTCTAAAAATAATGAAAAGCCTTAACAGGCCCGATTATATTTTTTCTGATTTTTATGTTGCTCTGTTCTGAATACCTCTAAATAAAATTTAAAGGATTTGCTGCAATGCAATTTTGTCTGATATGTGAATTATTTATTGGCCTATTTTTTTTTAATCCATGCAGCAAATGCTTTAAAAACAGCTTTAAACATTACTTTATTGCATTCCAGATGATTTTAAAGAACGTTACACTAATATTTTACAGGTAGCTTGAATATAAAACATTGTCATGAATTGGTTGTATTCCCCATTTGTAAAATAGCCAACAAATTAATTGTTGTAGGCTAACCCGATCTCATGAAAGTGCGTATAGCACGATTTTCTGTTTCTATTTGACGTATTGACTTTGGCGTGCAAAAGACTGATCAATTCATAATTAATGGCATGGCTGGTTCAGTCGACAGAAATACGGGACACACAGGCCTATGATAGCTGCTGAAATGTTTGCGGGGCAAATCTCAGGTCAGTCTGAGCGCTCATGGTACTCACAGTGCGTTCAGCCGTACACCTGCAGGCGCCAATGTGTGTATGTGCTTGTGTGTGGTTGTTGCCGCTAAAGTTGGCCATGATTCGGGACATGGTGTTGATAATTTTTAGACCTCTTTCTTATCTAGTCTCTTGCTTTTTGGAGAGGAATGCGGTTGCCGCGATTACTGGGTTACTGTGCTAAAAAAAAAAAAAAAAAAAAAATTTTGCTTTATTTCAACACCACAGCCTCATGGCAGAACATAAATTGCCATGGCTATGATTGTGATAAAGACAAGACTAACAGATAATAAGATTGTTGACCATTATGTATCTATTTTTCCAGCTCCTAAACAACAAAATAATGGGTTGAAAAGTTTAAGATGACAATATAAAAGAGGTCAAAGACGTTCCTACAGGAGCAATCGCCCTTTTAACACAAATGGAAAGAACACAACACCCACCGGCACAGACATTTACATATCATGTAATTTCAGCACCACAGCGCTGAAACACTCAATGCTTCTGATAACCTTGCCTTCTGTGCTTTGCAAATACAATAGGTAACACATGCTGATGACTGTAAAATTCAACACGATTAATTTGGTAGCCTACTTCTGGCTGCTGCGGCCAGGCGCACGCACAGCGGCACAGTGTTAGAGAGAGACGCACACAAAGAGAGAATTTGAGTTTCGATGTTCAATTTATTATAAGAAACTGATAAGATACTGATTTTACTTGGTCTAAATTAAGTAGGTTAGGCACAAATGTTCTTGTATGGGTTCCCTTCTAGACACGAGCGCTGTGTGTTTGTATGTGCTTCATAACCTATTTTTGACATCTATGACTAGGGAAGATCAATGAAAAGAGTGGGTAGAGGGTTAAGGATCAAAGCGAATCCCCTTAAAGAGAGACACAGGCACACACACACACAGGTTCTCCTCCCAATAAACACGCAGAACAGCCTGTCTGTTCCTTCTGAACGCACAGCAGGGGCAGCATTAGCTCTAATAATTCAATGCATTTCTGTCGTTTTTTCCTTTCAGCCCTGAAGGAAGAGCAGCCTCCAAGAACAAATGAAGGAAACTTCCAGACTGTGATTTATTTCATTAGGCAAATGAGATGTGTGAGCCCTCTGGCAGTACTGACTCAAAACTGTCCACTCTCTCGCTCGCTCTCACTTTCCAAGCCTCTTTATGCCTTCATATTTCTCTCTCGTTTAAACGTGCACAGAATGGCCACTCTTGCCGTTTGCATGTTGCATGTCCTGCAGTGGGCCGTATGATTACATCCATGCATATGCAGTACGTCACGTCCAATCAAGCTCTGGAATGACTGGAACTCAAGTGTTTGCCAGGGAACAGCTGTTGCCGTGTTAATGCAGAACAAAATGGCCGCTGTTCAGCACTAGCTTTCTAACTGTACCTGACTGGCATCAAGTGTCTGCCCAGAGCTCCTCTCAATTTTTTTGAGTAAGTGTGATGTGAAATGGGCCGTACAAAGCCAGAAAACATGGATTTTTTTTATTGCAGCAAGATTCTCCTCATACTGTTGCTAGTTTACCTGTAAGAGAAAACTGAGTTTTGACACATTTTGGAATATAACAATATGTGAAATTAAACTTTCCTAGTTAGAAGCGTTTGTTTTCAAGTAATGGGCCCCAGTCCAAACATTTCATTCTAATTCACATAACAGCATATGTTTTGCTTTTTGTTGATTTGGTTACTATCGAATTATTGGCGAACACATTTTGGAACAGAACACATGAAATTGAACTTGCATAGAATATTTTGCATGTTTCTGGCCTCAGTCTGAACAATTCTTTCAAATTCATATTCAGTGCGTTCAGCCGTACACCTGCAGGCGCCAATGTGTGTATGTGCTTGTGTGTGGTTGTTGCCGCTAAAGTTGGCCATGATTCGGGACATGGTGTTGATAATTTTTAGACCTCTTTCTTATCTAGTCTCTTGCTTTTTGGAGAGGAATGCGGTTGCCGCGATTACTGGGTTACTGTGCTAAAAAAAATAAAAAAAAAAAAAGTTTGCTGTAATTTCAGCACCACAGCGCTGAAACACTCAATGCTTCTGATAACCTTGCCTTCTGTGCTTTGCAAATACAATAGGTAACACATGCTGATGACTGTAAAATTCAACACGATTAATTTGGTAGCCTACTTCTGGCTGCTGCGGCCAGGCGCACGCACAGCGGCACAGTGTTAGAGAGAGACGCACACAAAGAGAGAATTTGAGTTTCGATGTTCAATTTATTATAAGAAACTGATAAGATACTGATTTTACTTGGTCTAAATTAAGTAGGTTAGGCACAAATGTTCTTGTATGGGTTCCCTTCTAGACACGAGCGCTGTGTGTTTGTATGTGCTTCATAACCATGCACCCCAGGGGGCCCGTAGTAATAGCCTGCACTGGGGCCCGTCATTACTAAGTTACGCCACTGGCTGAGACCTAAACTTTTGGGATCAGTAAGTTATTTTTTTATTTATTTTTAAGAAATGAATGCATTTATTCAGTAAAAATGTGTTGATTGATTAAAAGTGACTGTAAAGACTTACATTGTTAAAAAAATTTCTATTTCAAATGCTGTTCTTTTAAACGTTCTATTAATCAAAGAATCCTGAAAAGAAATGTCACGGCTCTCACGAAAATATTAAGCAGCACAACTGTTTTCAACATTGATAATAATAAGAAATGTTTCTTGAGCATCAAATCAGCATATTAGAGTGATTTCTGAAGGATCATCATGTGACACTGACGACTGGAGTAATGATGCTGAAAATTCAGCTTTGCATCACAGAAATAAATTATATTTTAAAATAAATTAAAAATAGAAAACAGTTATTTTAAATTGTAATAATATTTTACAATATTACTGTATTTTTAATCAAATAAATGCAGCCTTGCTGAGCATAAGAGACTTATTTAAAAAAAATAAAATAAGAAATTACCAACCCCAGAATTTTGAATACTAGTGTGAACTAAAGGCTATTGACTATTTAAAAAGGGAAAAACCCTTTAATATGCCCTACTCAAATTTAACGTTTCAACAGGGGGGAAACTGTAACTTTGAAATAAATGTCCCTGGCCTAATTATGCATGATTCATCAGTGCAATCAGTTTTTTGTTTTAACTCTAACAGCTTTTTTGTCCGCCTCTTAATCGATTTTTTTTTGTCTCATATAATCAAGGCCGCACAGGAGAGTAATTAACAAAAGTATATTATTTATCTGCTTCCAGTGATCCATTGAAATTCTAATGAATAAAATCAAGTGCCGCCTTACATGATTTCTCACAGAATATTCTGGTGTACTCAGTAAGTCTTTCGCATTGCGAAGGTAAAATAAGTTGCAAGCTTGGCTCAACCCAGCTTACCACACACAGTCCCTGTTTCTGCTACATTAGTTTGTGTGTACTGGTTTGATCTACATTATAGGGCAATGCATGGCCTCAAAAAGTAGCAAAACCTGACTTTTCCTTCAGTATTAAAATCATTACGCCAGTGGAAAAAAAAATTGTGTGTGCACGTGTGGATTTCCCTTTTTTTTTTGTTATTGGCAATCTATTTTTGACATCTATGACTAGGGAAGATCAATGAAAAGAGTGGGTAGAGGGTTAAGGATCAAAGCGAATCCCCTTAAAGAGAGACACAGGCACACACACACACAGGTTCTCCTCCCAATAAACACGCAGAACAGCCTGTCTGTTCCTTCTGAACGCACAGCAGGGGCAGCATTAGCTCTAATAATTCAATGCATTTCTGTCGTTTTTTCCTTTCAGCCCTGAAGGAAGAGCAGCCTCCAAGAACAAATGAAGGAAACTTCCAGACTGTGATTTATTTCATTAGGCAAATGAGATGTGTGAGCCCTCTGGCAGTACTGACTCAAAACTGTCCACTCTCTCGCTCGCTCTCACTTTCCAAGCCTCTTTATGCCTTCATATTTCTCTCTCGTTTAAACGTGCACAGAATGGCCACTCTTGCCGTTTGCATGTTGCATGTCCTGCAGTGGGCCGTATGATTACATCCATGCATATGCAGTACGTCACGTCCAATCAAGCTCTGGAATGACTGGAACTCAAGTGTTTGCCAGGGAACAGCTGTTGCCGTGTTAATGCAGAACAAAATGGCCGCTGTTCAGCACTAGCTTTCTAACTGTACCTGACTGGCATCAAGTGTCTGCCCAGAGCTCCTCTCAATTTTTTTGAGTAAGTGTGATGTGAAATGGGCCGTACAAAGCCAGAAAACATGGATTTTTTTTATTGCAGCAAGATTCTCCTCATACTGTTGCTAGTTTACCTGTAAGAGAAAACTGAGTTTTGACACATTTTGGAATATAACAATATGTGAAATTAAACTTTCCTAGTTAGAAGCGTTTGTTTTCAAGTAATGGGCCCCAGTCCAAACATTTCATTCTAATTCACATAACAGCATATGTTTTGCTTTTTGTTGATTTGGTTACTATCGAATTATTGGCGAACACATTTTGGAACAGAACACATGAAATTGAACTTGCATAGAATATTTTGCATGTTTCTGGCCTCAGTCTGAACAATTCTTTCAAATTCATATTTGAACAGCATGCGTTTTGCTTTTGTTTACTTGGTTACTACTGAATTACCATATTGGCCCGAATATAAGACGACCCTGATTATAAAATGACCCCAGATGTACCTTTTGGAAAAAGGCTTTTTAAAAACCAAATCTTGTTTTTTTTCTCAGTAAAACACATTTTGTCTTCAATTATTTTCATATTGCATATTTTTCCTATTTTAATTTTTGTTTTGAAAGTATGGTAAAAAATGGTAAAATGTACCAACAATCACATTTAAAAAATATACACTATTTGATATACCATAAAAAATAAAAAAACAGGTAGCCCATGTGAATGAGGACATTTAGGCTATCCATCTAATAGTAGCCTTTACAACCTTTACAACATGCATTACATTAAGTATTTCATGACACGCTCGTTTTATGCGTATTTGGTACCACCTATTGTTGTGGGTGTATTATTGACATGTCAAAGTCTAGACCCTGAATATAAGATGACCGCGTTTTTTCAGATGTATTTCCAAGAAAAAAAAACATTGTCTTATATTCGGGTCAATATGGTACTAGCAAACAGCAGAACAGAATATCGGTGTTGGACAGGGAACAGCTGTTGATGTGTTAAGCCCGGGATACACTGCACGATTCTTGGCTGTCCCAGATGAAAGATTGCCATTGTGAAGCAATCGTGGCGATTTCTGTGATTGTGGCTCTTAATCGGTGGTCCTATGTCGTACAGTGAGAGAGGTTCAAATACGGGTGTTTTCCCGGTCTTGCGACCAAAGATACCCTACGATAGTTTTCTGACAGTGTCAGAAATGCAGCATGATCAACGCAGTGTGTTTGCTGCAATGACCTGCGTCTACTCAGCAGCCAATGAAATTGCAACATGAAATTACATATTGATCCACGCGACCAGCGGCGCTAAAATTTCAATGCCATGGAGGCAAAAAAAAGTAGAAGGTATACTGGTATGTGGGATACCCATAAAGAACAAATTCTTGTTGAGTTGTGGCAGCAGAGGACATGTTTGTATGATGTGTCCTCTAGCTGCTATCATGGCCGCACCAAAAAGGACATAGCATGGAAGGAGATAGCGGAGGAACTGCAGCTGCTAAGCTCCCTGTGCAAAACTGGCATCCCAAGTTGTCCTCTTTTCCCGAGCCATGAGCAGGTCCATATTGCCCTCTTCCGCCGGCGCCTCTTCTTTGTTCCAGCGCACATGAAAAGCACAACTGCCAAAGCACAATTCATCTTGATGTACCGGTATTTGTTTACCACTTGCGCATGCTGATGACGTTGCGTTAACGTGTGTAGCACGCCTATTGAATCGCAGCCTACGATTTAATAGGTGTCATCATCGTACAGTCTATATGCTTGTCGTACCCAAGTTTAAACGATCCATGTCGCACAGTGTGATAAAGTAATGATTTTATAGGATTGCTAAAATCATGCAGTGTATCCCGGCTTTAGAGCAAGAGCAAAATGGATGCCGCGTAGCTCTAGTGCCCAGTTTGCACCTAGAGCTCCTCTCAGTAATTCTGAATAATTGCAATATAAAATGGCCCGTGCAGAGCCGTGGAAAACATAGATCTGGTCGGAGCAAAATTGGGCATCTCGCTTTGACAGACCTAAAGGTCGATACTGTTTCTGTTTTACCCAGATTCTCTACAAACAGTTGCACCACCATTGCAATATTCAACCTAAAATAGAACATTGACTGTAGAAGAGGACTGGTTAATTTAGTATCTGCTAATGGATTGCATTTGTGAAAATAAGTTTGGACAGAATCGTTTGCATGTTCCTGGTTTTAAGCTTAGTCTGAACACTTCATTCAAGTTCAAATTCAAACAGCAGATGTTGTATTCAATTATTGGCAAACAGCAACACAGAATAGTTGTGTTGGTAAGAGAACTGCTGGTGACATGTTAGCACAAGAACAAAATCGCTGCCATTCATCTTCCCTGCTGAAAAATCCAGCATTGCTGGTCACCAGTATAAGGTATGCTGGGACCAGCTTGGAATGCTGGTGTGCTGGTGGATCTTTTGAGTGATCCCAGCTAAACCACAACAAATCTCATGTACACATTACATATCATGTTTCTTAGTGTGTGTTTATAATTAAATAAAGACCAATTATCCAATTAATTTTAATAAGTTATTGGGTTGCAGTTAGTGAAATAAAGCAGATTCAGTCTGTGGATGATGGACCATTAGAGATGATGACACTTGCAGTTAACAAGCATAATCACTGAAGATAAGAGGAACAACAAGAACAGAAAAAAAGAGAAGAGACAAGCAGACAGCACAAGTACAACTGACAGCCACACAGCCTTCGATGAAATAAACTGTAAATGAAATCAATGATATCTCACCAGAGCATGCTTAAACAACTCCAAAAACGTCATCACAATATTCAATTATTATAAACCATTTTGGCTTTATTTCTTTTGTATGGTCTGTTTGATGTCACCATTATAGTTATTTGGGCACTTTGCTCTTGACTTTGGGTGAATTAATTCTACTTTAGTGATTGTTGAAAGTGTATGCTATCACTATTATCTACAATATTTCATGCTCCTGACTGCAGTAACATATATCTTTTACTATGTACACATTTTGGATTCAGTGACTGACAGCTGGATTTTGACAACACGAGTTCTCAGATTAACATTAAAGGGGTCATATGATGCTACTAAAAAGAACATAATTTTGTGTATTTGGTGTAATGAAATGTGTTTATGCGGTTTAAAGTTAAAAAACACATTATTTTCCACATACTGTACATTATAGTTTCTCCTCGATGCCCTGCCTTTCTGAAACGCGTCGATTTTTACAAAGCTCATCGGTCTGAAAATGAGAGGTGTTTTCTGATTGGCCAGCAATCCAGTCCGTTGTGATTGGCCGAATTCCTCAAGCGTGTGACAGAAATGTTACGTCCCTTACCATATTGTGATGCCTGCGGCAATCATATGTGACGACCCCGGGCTGGACTCCGCTTCGTCCATGGTGAAAGCCGATCCGGCGATCGACAGCGCAAAGTTGAAGTATTTCCTCAGCGACCAGCACGAATCAGCTCCAGGCATGACGAAGCGATATCGTCCTCTTTTGGAAGGCCAAACAAAGTAGTTTCGCTTTCACAACGAAGCACACAGCGCCTTCACGACATGGCGGCGGCGGCAACAATACTACAGCGAGAATAAAAGTTACGCCTTCTTTCTTTGCGTGAACATTTGGGTGGCGTTATGCAAATCTTCCCAGATATCGTGTTAGAACTAGCCGTTTTAGGTAGGTGTGGCTGACTCTTAACTTTTATGAAAAAATATCTCTTTGGATTAGAGACTTTAGTCTTTGCAACTTTACAGATCTTCTTTATGCACCAAGAGTTTGTAACTCTGAAAAATTGAAATCGCATCATATGACCCCTTTAGAGTCTTTAAAAACAACAATTTTCATTATCAAGAGCTCTTTATTAGCAATAGCATGTCTCATAACCCCCCTGTTATTGAACAAGCTGTTTATGATTATGCTGTTATTTGGATCACAAACATAAAACATATCTCTGAAAATTTGAGTTTTGCGATGTACACAAGCTCTTTTAAACTGGTTTGTGCACATATCTTTTGAAACGGAACATAAATCTTTTGAAACATTTCACTGGTTTGAATTTTTACTTTTTTATTTAAAACTTCAGTTCAGATAACATTGATTAACCCTTTAGGTGCCAGGGATTTTTGGGAAAAATGCTGGATTTTGACATCAAGATTTCAAAAGCTTGTGGCTTGAAAGGGCTTAAAGATAGAGATCTAATGTAAATTAGAAAAATGTTGGGCATGACCGAAAGTTTATGTGGGGTGTAAATATACTTGTCTAATTTGCATATTATGACGTCATCAGAGGCGGCCATCTTGAATTTCATAATATTCAGGAAATAGTAGATATTGAATTGATGTTTGAACATATTTGCATGTTTTAGTTTTTTTTATCTCTTTGTCCTCATTCCAAATGATCAGAAAAGAGGAAACCAACAATAAAACAGGAGAAAGTACTAAATTACCAACAGGCTCATCAAAGCGTTTGATCCAGTCCTGATACACGTCTTCATTTCTCAAATAAACCCAGCCACCATTGTCATCGCTATTTCCATTCATTCATTCATTTCATGCGCTGCAAAGATGTACCGGGAGAAGCGCGATTATTAGACGACCGATCGTCATTTCCAAAAGGCAAATATTCCCCTTCAGAGTCAGAATCGAAGTACTACATGTCTGCCATCTAGAGATAGGGAATACAAATGAGATATTACACTATATTAGGAACTACAGTCTATTTTATTAAGTATGACGTCTTGTCGCAATTTTGCGACTTTGGCGCTTAGAGGGTTAATAATATAATCATTACTAAAACAACTCAACAGGGTTTAACCATCCAACTGTACCTAAAACATGTAAAATGGAGCTTACATGACTTGTATCATTTGCATGTTTTTGGCCTCAGTTTGAACAATTCATTCAAATTCATATTTGAACAGCAGATGTTTTGCTTTGTTTATGTGGTTAATATTACATTATCAGCAAACAGCAACACAGAATATTTGTGTTGGACATGGAACAGTTGTTGCCGTGTTAGTGCTAGAACAAAATGGCCGGCATTCAGCTCTAGCCATCTACCTGATTTTTCCCCAGTTTGCGCCTAGAGCTTCTCTGTTATTCTGAATAACTGCAATGTAAACTGGACTGTATAGAGCCGGAAAACATTGATCTTGTCGGAGCAACATTGGGCATCTTGCTTTGACAGATTGGACAGAATTATAAAGCAGTACTGCTTTTCTATTTTACCCAGATTCTCTACAAACAATTGCTCCTCTGTGACAAAAGTTGACCTAATAGAGAAAATTGATCTTAAAAGAGGACTCGGTTACTCTAGTAGTCTGGACACATTTTGGAAAGTAACAACTTGCATAGCTTGAATTGTTTCCATATTTCTGGCCTCAGTCTGATCAATTCATTCGAATCCATATAACAGCATATGTTTTGTTTTTGTTTACTTGGTATCTACTAAATTACTGGCAAACAGCATCACAGAATAGTTGTGTTGGACAGGGAACAGCTGTTGCCGTGTTAGCGCGAGAACAAAATGGCTGCCCTTCAGCTCTAGTCGTCTAACTCCACCTGAGCGGCGCCAAGTGTGCGCCTAGAGCTCCTCTCAATTATGTTGAATAAGTGCAACATGAAATGGACCGTGCAGAGACAGAAAGCACAGATCTGGTTGGAGCAATAGTGAGCATCTCACTTTAACAGATTGAATAGGATTACAGGGCAGTACTGCTTTTTTTATTGAGCCACAGAAGGGAAAGACGGACAGTAAGAATGTAGGTCCTGCTATTAGTATTGATCTCTCTTTCTCATTTGTCTCTCTCGTTCTCTTCTCACCAGGTTCTCCTTCAGTGAGAGGGCGTGAGGGAAGGAGTGCCCCGCATTTAAGCGCCCGCTGACCCGCACTCCCCCCCACCACCCCTTGCTCGTCCACAGCATGGCTCTCTCTCTCTGGATCCTCTTTACCTGCACCATCGCCCTGAGCAACGTCAGCCCCTCTGCCCAGGGTTTGTACTCTACCTACTCTTCTTCAGATCTTTGCACAGCAAGCTGCAGAATTTGTTGTGTTTTTCTTGAATTTCTAATGTCATTTTCAGACATGTGGTAACTTAAGGCTACAGGTACACCAACGCAGATGCAAATGCTTGGCCAACACATTTGACGTTTGTAGTCCCTTCATGCATACATTTTCTGTTACTGTGGAGGTAACCTCCATATTCAAGGGGGTGATAGAGAAGCCATCTAATATATTTGCTGTTAAGCCAGATCTGTTATTAATGAAGTAGTAAAAAACTATTCTCTTCATTCTGATTCCATGAAATAGAAAACTGACTATAGTTTTGGAAGTATTCACTCAGTTGCGAAGACTATTTTTAAACCCCAAGTCTGATTAACAATTGTATTAATTGTGTTGTTTTTAGCAAATTATAAATCAATTGCAGTAGTCAGTCAGCAATCAATAGCGATAACTTGTGTGTAACCCCAAAGAACTTACCTGAGCTAACAACACTTAAGTTCACTTAAGTTTACTTAAGGATACCACTCACATCAACATCAAATTGAATATAGGGCTGTGGTCATAAGATTGATGAATCGATTTTAATTTCATTTTGACAAACCAGTATTGATTCTTAAATTCCAACATCGATATTTGTCTTTGATCGATGTTGGAATTTAAGAATCAATACTGTTACCTAATACTGTTTTAGTCTTCTGTTTTACTAATACTTTTGTATTAGTTTTAGTAATCTATTTACCAATCCTTTACAAGTCTTCTGTTTTACTAATACTGTTTTAGTCTTCTGCTGATGCATAAACAAAACATCACTAAGCATTATTTGAAGTGGGCCAGCCATCCAGTAATTGCAAAAAGCTTTGTGCTTTCTTGCCTTTGATCTGAAACTCTTAGCTTTCAAATTTTGTAAATTTTATCTGGAGATTCAAACTATAAATGCTGTTTTGACACTTTTTTTTGTGTGACACATTGTTGTAGCCAAATCA
The DNA here is from genome assembly GCF_001515645.1 of Sinocyclocheilus grahami. Classification (NCBI taxonomy): domain Eukaryota; kingdom Metazoa; phylum Chordata; class Actinopteri; order Cypriniformes; family Cyprinidae; genus Sinocyclocheilus; species Sinocyclocheilus grahami. Next base: position 1,001,260 of record NW_015505443.1, on the reverse strand, counting down.
ATTCAAGCAAATGTGAGCTGTGAACCAGTCCTTTACTATTTGTTTTACCAAGAAATAAACTTCAGTGAACATCAGAATAAATAAAAGGCAGCGGCTATTTACACTAAGTGCAAATAGCAATGGATTCTATTTACACTATATTAAAATAGCAGGATTTTCTACTGTTTATACTACTTATTGCAAATAGTGGCAGTTATCTGCACCTCAGTATTATAGTACATTATAAAACAGTATGCAGCAATAACGTATTGAGTGTAAATTATCATTTTAATTCAAATTATTAAACGGATGGGTAACACTTTACAATAAGGTTCATTAGTTAACATTAGTTAACTACTTTAGTTAACATGAACTAAGCATGAACAATACTTCTACAGCATTTATTAATCTTAGTTAATGTTAATTTCAACAGTTACTACTGCATTATTAAAATCAAAGGTTGTGCTTGTTAACATTAGTTAATGTGCTGTGAATTAACATGAACTAACTATGAACAACTGTATTTTCATTAACTAACATTAACAAAGATTAATAAATACTGTAATAAATGTATTTTTCGTTGTTTGTTCATGTTAGTTAATACATTAACTAACATTAACTAATGGAACCTTATTGTAAAGTGTTACCAACGGATGCCACCTTATTGGGACAATAAAGCCCTCCCTACACCTATCCTAACCCTACCCAATACTTTATTTTCAACTTTTTGATTATTTCTTTAATTTTTATTGAAAATAAATGCCTTTCCGATGTGATATGAGATTTAAAAAGGGAGAAAAAAAAAGTTTGGTAAAAGGTGGATTCAAACCAGGGTCGATCACAACAAAGAGACTATGGTACGCGCTATACCATCTACGCCACTGAAGCTGACAATTGTTGGCTGTCTTTTATAGTTATGACCATCCCTATCACACGTTTGTGGGTGGAGCTAGTGTAAATAGCCTCTGCCAACAAGGCGGGCTATTTGCATTTAGTGTAAATAGACACTCCGATAAAGGAAATAGTACAACTTACTGAACTGTACAATGTCTCATGCAGTTGCTCAGTCAGTGTATCAACTGTGTAAAGATACAAATAAAACAGCTTGTAAACAATATCATGTAATGTTACATTTAAAAAATATGTAATATCATATAATAATAAAATATGCACTACATTACATATTCATAATATTTTTACTTAACCTGTTGGTGATCTCATTTATTGTACGTTTAATTAAATCTGTCATGAAAAGTTATGACAATCAAATTCCAACAATAAGTTGGACTAGAAATAATTATATATTTCGAATCGTTAGCGAACCAAAATCTGAACTGAACTAAATCAAGAGCTTGTGAATCGTAATTCAGTTCATGAAATCGGTGTAAATACCCGAACTTGAGTATGGTTCTTTGGTTCAGTCCTTAGTTCACAAAAAATTTCAAACTAATCAAAGAAACCAGACTTTGGTCTTTTGAAGAGAACACACACACACACACACACACACACACACACACAACTATTATTAAAACAATAATACAATTGACTATATACTAATACCTGTAAGTTAGAATGGAAGTGCCATGTGAAGTTAGACTCAGCCCATAAATGGGTCATTGTGGATGTGTATGAGTTGTCAGAGTGTGTGGTGGATGGAGCGACACATGTGGCTGTAAACCTGGTGTGGATATGATGGGCCTGAGGTCTGGGGATGGGGGGAAGTAGCGGGGGTCTGTCCACTCCGACACCACCGCACCATCTGCTGCTCTGCGGGGCCGTGCCAGACCCAGAGAGCAGGGGAGCGTGCAGCGTTTGCTTGTCCAGGTGTATTTGGTGGCTGCTGTATTTCCTGTATTTAATTTGCCTGGTTCTGCTGCTGTGAATTGATGTGATGTACTCGGTGTTCCATTGGACATGTTTTGGCTCGAGGCACGGAGCCGCTTCATCAATGTGTTGTACGTGTGCACGCTCACAAGTGTGTGTGTGTGTGTGTGTGTGTGTGTGTGTGTGTGTGTGTGTGTGTGTGTGTGTGTGTGTGAGAGAGTGTGTGCATGAGTGCCTCCAGCTGTCTCTGTGACCTGGCTCTGGATTAATAATGCATTAATAATCAATTGAGTGTTATCAAGGTTGTGCTGCTAGCACAGGCAATTTGGAGAAATAAGGAAGCCTTCGTTCCTCTATGGGTTCATTGATCGCCTTGTGTTGCCATTAAAGCGTGCCACAAATAACACACACTCACACAGAGCACTTAATTCTGTTTCTCATTTCTGCTGTTCTCGCCTTTCAGTGTGTGTGTGGATGTACAGTATATACTGTGTATATAAGAGACTGAGGCTGGTTGTCACAATTTTATACTCCAGTGAATAAACACAGATACACACAGAGTCTATAAATATATACATTTATAATGTTAGAAAAGATTGGCATTTCAAATAAATGCTGTTTTATTGAACTTTCGGTTCATCAGAGAATTCTGAAAAACAGCTTTCAGCAGTGACAGACTGAGGTAAAGGCTGCTGAAATTTCAGATTTGCCGTCACAGGAATACATTACACCTTATTTATTGCCTTGGTGAGCATCTTTAAAATAAACAAATAAATAAATATATGAAAAATCAGTCAATCACTCTTACTGTTTCCAAATGGTATGTATATGGGATGAGACGTCCCATTTTGGTGTCTGTGTCAAATTAAACTGACAAAAGTGATCTTATAAACATAGAAAGCATATTAAATGCAAGTAAATGTCTGTTTTATTGTTTCAAAAAACTTTTGTGAAAACAAAATAAAAAAATATGAATTAAATAATTGTTCCATCATAATTCAGTGTAACATCTATATTTATGCAAAAATTATACAACAGCCTACTTATTATGACCTGTACTTATTAAAATATATAAAAGAAAAAGTGATCATAGAAAATTGTATTATATTTTATTATTAAAAAACGTCTGACAAATGTGTAAAACCTAGTGGTTTGAAGGATAGAGGCAAAGTGATAAACAGTAAAAAATTACAATGAATTAGTTCTTGGGGTCTGCACTGTGATCCTTAAATAGAGCCTTAATGTCATCTAATGATTCTGGTTCTAAATATGTTTGACAAATTATTATTTTTTGTATATAAACTCTACATTGAATGACATTTTAGTGGGTGTCTTCTGGAAATCATGGTAAAAATTATGTTTTATCAATATGTATTATTTTTTTGCTCTGAAAAAATTCAACCATATCAAAGGTAAAATTAAGTGATATAATCAATCTAGAAGAAAAATTCTAAAATTATATGAACTAATGTGTAGTATTTCTGGCTCACTAATCAAATATTTGTGATATTTTAACTCATTTGTATTATTATATGCATTATTTTTTGCTCAGAAAAATTTCCACCATATCAAAGGTAAAATTAAGTGATATAATCAATCTAGAAGAAAAATTCTAAAAGTATACTAACTAATTTGTAGTATTTCTGGCTCACTAATCAAATATTTGTGATATTTTAACTCATTTGAACAGATATGTTTTACTATATCTGTTTTTTACTTTTTACTATATTAGTTACTTGTGGAGGTCATGCAGCTCAAGCGCTGCTGACATTAAAGCAAAAGGGGAATAAACCAAATACTAAGATATTATGAAATTCATGTTAATTTGTCAAATGGTTATGATGACACTTTCTGACCATACAGTACATGTATGGGTATTTGAAAACTATGCATACATATACTGCTTTTTTAGTTACCGTTTACTTCGTTAAAACCAATCTAAAAGATGGATGCTGACATACCCTTATTTAAAAAAAAAAAAGCTCTAATTAATGCACTTAAGGCAGGGTTGGTGATTTGGTTCAAAAACATGTTTTTGTTATGCTGGTTGAAAGTCTCTTCACATCCCCACAGCAATCATATTATATATGTATTTATATAGTCTGTGAAAGGCATAGGAGCATAAAATGTTCGACCAATCAGATTATTTGGTCTGAACAGTACGATAGCATGTCAACGTATGTATTTGCATACCTCTGCACACCCTGTTCGCTAGGGTTGGGTATCATTTGAATTTTATCGATTCCGATTCCGATTCCGATTCTACTCAACGATTCCGATTCTTATCGATTCCTAGTTTCGATTCCAATAATCAATTAGCAATATCATAAATAAATACAACTGAACAAAATTTCAGGTACATAAACTGTAATTAAAAGTTTAAAAACACTGCGTAGTTTTCTTTTCATAAATAAAATATAGATTAATCAATTCAAGTTATTAAATATATTCAGTCAAGATCAGTGAATGATTTTCTTTTGTTCTTTGATTAACATTAATGACAGGCAGCGCGTTTATTAGGGTGCTGTCTCTTTAACTGCGAACGCACTTAGATCTAAAAATACTGTACATGTGTGTTTTCTTTCTCATCTGTTTACGTTCACGTAAGACAAAAACGGCTGTGTTTATGATGATATACTGACGTAGTTTTCTGCATATTGGTCGACAAATATGAAAGAAGTCAGTTTCGGCCCGGAACAACCTTTTCTACAGTGGAAATACACGGAACGCTTCGAGAACGGACACAAACCTGGGAACCCGTACCGCGACCTCTGTTCTCTGTGCTCGCGCTTCGATATCTTTGTAATCTGACAGTGTTGCATTCAATTGTCCACCAACGCTGTCTCTCATCGTGTCGCAGGTTAGCCTGTGGTCTGTCTGTGCTCGTTCATGTGTTTTGGAGGAGGCGTGGCTTTGGAGAGTGATTTGCAGGGAGGGTGGGATCTTATGCTTTCAAAGCTAGCTTGCTATTGCTAGCCTCTCTGAAATTGCCTACCCTACCTTTAAAAACTTGATTTGATAGACTGATGAATGGAAATGAGTGTTTAATATATGATATGTCATGTATTCACTTTGTTTGACAGTTTAAGGTTTTATCTTAGGGAAATGTGACGAATTATATTGAAATCTAAAGCAAATACATGTTTATATATTTCTCTAAATGGACTCAAATGAGTGCAATACAGTTGTTTTCATTTTTCTCCTCCAAATTCTAATATTTAAATGTCAAAACTAATAATCATATGCATGCTTATAGATCTACACTTTCTAGACATTGAGTGTGCATCTGTGTGTGTTTGAGTGCGTATATGGACACAGTCACACTTCCTCTGCAAAATTTCTCACATTCTGATCCCCTTAATATTTCCTTTTGACCACACATTTTCAGAGTCTAATTTCTTCCTTTGTACGACACCGTCTAGTACTCTAACAGCTCACTCAAACACATACTTTTATTCAGTCTAATACGCTGACACCTCCATGTAACGCTCTCACATCTCGCATTAAAATCACTTCTCAGTCTGACGCTCACCCCTTGATCTCACACGCCTGAATCGCAGTGAAATATTCCCACTCTGCAGCCTAGTACTGTCACTCTTCACTCTAATGCTCATTCATTTGTCAGATATTCTCCCTCGAAGACTTAATTTATGGCTTTTTTATTAAATGAGACCTTGAGATGTTGAGTGACACAAATTAATGTCAAACATCGCTTACCGCTGATGCCGGGAGCATGGATGGTTTCATGCTGCTCGGAAATGTCGTAGGGTAAGCAGCACTGCCGATGATTGTCGTGTCGTTCGATTGGTTCGCTAAGTGGAAGGATTTTCATTTTACTTTTGAACAGTGTAATCAGTTTGAAGTCGACACAAAGTGCTGTTTGCAACCCATTTTACATCTGTAATCTGATGTATTCCTGAGTGAAACAGGATGTGCAACAGAAAAAAAGTAGCCTCAAACTCAAAAAATCCTTAAGTAGTTGATTTGATGGCGAAAAATGGGTATTACATACCACAGTGTATAGCATGTTGGGGAATCACAGGTAGGGAAATGTCATGTTGCAAGCCATATTTGAATTTGTATCCCCGCATGTGAACCACAGCTCAGTTTGTCAGACTACACTACACTACAGCCCTGACAGAAACTTTTGCCTAGTATTTTTTGCCTGGCTGCATATAATAGATGTCACAATGGATTTATTGATTTGGCAGTAGTGTTCAAGTATCGCTCTCTGTAGCTTGTCCACTATCCACTCAAGAAACATAAATTAGACTTGGTACTCTAACACCACAGTCCAAAATAATTATTTCTCAGCAATGTACTTGTTGTTGTGTCATGTTTGATGTTAAAATGGGAATAAAATGCAGTTTAATGTACAGAGACAACTATAATAAAGCAAGCTTTACTTCCTAAAACACTGTGGCATTTTTAAATATCACTCTTTAGAGATCAGACAAATCAACTGGTTCAGCCAATAGCATGAATTTAGGGTTGTGCTACCTCTTCAAAGAAAGACTGTCAAGGTTTGGTGTGTTGGCGTGGTCCCACTAGTGCCTTCTGGTATTCTGACCTTTATTTTATTTATTCTGGTGTAGTATTTCTCTATTGATGACCATTTGAAAGTAGCTGTGTATTCTAGGAAAAATAAAAAATAAAAATAAATAAATAGTAAAGTGTTTGCAAGCTACATATCAAATCAAAAATATCTATTCTGCACTCTCAGAAAAAAAGATACAAAACTGCCACTGAAAGTACCCTTTCAAAAGGTAGTAATTCGTACTTTTAAGGTACCAATATGTGCCATTTAGGGGTAAATAAGTTACAAAAGGTACAAATATGTACCTTTTAGCTTTTGTACCTTATAGGGTACCACCCATAGTGACCGTTAATTATTTTTCTTTTTCTGAGAGTAGTATGTTTTACCAGTATGTATGTATTTATGTCTTTATTTTATTATATTTTTAGGGGAAAAAATAAAATGTGTGAAGGTCCACACCTAAACCTAACCCTGATGCATAAACAGTTCATACGAAATATGATCATACGAAAAAATCATACGAATTTGCCACCAATTCGCCAAGAGTAAAATAGTCACGAATTGCCGTGAGAGTGTGTCGGTTGTTTTCAATTGGCGGTGGAAGAACTAGTGTTTCGAGAATTCTGGAACTCAGAATGACTGACATGCTTTGAAATTTCAACTCCCATTGTTTTAGTCACATTGCTTTTATAGCTGGCTCAGGTAATTGGCTAAACAAAAAGCTGGCTGCAGAACTGAACACCCCTGAGCAAAAATGGCAGATTTCAAATAATTTGGTCCTGCGGCACCCAAACAGCTGTCCATTGAGATGAATGGGAATGCTAATGGATAGCTTTCTTCAGGTATATTACACCTCCTTGTTCTGAACATGGAATATGCCAGAGTGTTTGAGAAACCTGTTTGGAAACAACCATTATTTCTGCAATTCCAGTTGGTGACTACACAGTCCATCTTTAAATAACCTAATTCAGCTTGGTTAGTGCTGTTCACTGTCACGTTGCAGTACAGCACTTTATTCAGAATGTAGTCAAGAGTGTTATGTCTCGTCTGGAGCATGTCTCTTCCTCCAGACTGTCAAAGACACAGACGCAGACACAGACACACACCCCTTGTAAACAAACAGCCAAAATATTTCCTGAGCTGCCTGTAAATGTGCAGATATGCTGTGAAACAGCATTAGTGCTCTTTAATGGGGTGGCGTACGGACCACTCATGGGTGCGTGATGAAGTCTTGGCATGGCAGTTTCATTTAGTGCTTGTGTGTTTATTTATCTCTGTGTGTGTGTGTGTGTGTGTGTGTGATTGCAGCAGCGGTCCCTCTGACTGTTCCAATCTGTCCTCGTCTTACACACACTTAAGTCCTCACATCATGGTTGCTCTTGTGGAAAGACCTTCGGTCCTGTAGTGTCCGCACGCACATTTTTTCTCTCTTTTTTCCTCCTCTTCTCGAGTTCTCATTCAGCTCTAGAGGACCAGCTGTTTTACCATATTTTTCTCTGAGCTCTTTCCTGCCTCAATGTTTAATGAGAGAGGAATTTGTTTGGGCTGCATGGATGCAGCATTCATGGGCTTTTGAAGCAGTGAGGGTTGAATTCATACATGTATTGGCTGATTTTAATGCATAAATAAAGCAGCAGCTCTGCTGCTTAATCAGAGCATGAATGCAGTTGGAAGGGGAATCTTACTGTTTGCTCAATGTGTGATGCTTAAAAAAAATCTGTGATGTTGATTTTTAGTGTGCTGCTGTCTATGATTCACACCACTCTCTGGGTCTCTCTTTAGCATATTCACAGTAAATACAGTCTTTTTCCTCTGATTTCTTCCATCTCTCATCACATGTGCTTTTTGTTTCTATTATCTTGTCTATTGTTGTCTGTCCTCTTTTTGTTTTGTTTCCTTGTCCATTTCGTATGTCATCTCATGTCATCTTGTGTTTTCTTGTTATGGTTTTCCTCTCCTCATTTTGAATCTTTTGGTATTGTTTCTTCTCATCGTGTCTCATCTCTATTCTCCTCTCCTTGTTCTTATTTTGTCTCTCCTCTCCTCTCCTGTTTTATCTTGTTTCTTCTTCTTTCTTCTCCTGTACTCTCCTCTTGTCTGTCCTTGAATCCTATATATTGTTTCCTCCTCCTCACCTCTCCTCTTGTTTCTTCACCTTTCTTCTCCTTTACTCTCCTCTTTCCTCTACTCCTGTATTGTTTCTCCTCCTCTCCTTTACTCTCCTGTTGTTTTTTCAACTTCCCTTCTTCTTGTGTTTCTTCTACTCATGTATTATTTTCTGCTCTCCTTTGTTTTTCCTCCTCTCCTCTCATTTATCATCTTCTCTCATCTTGTTTTTCTCCTTTCTTTAACTATTCTCTTTTCTTGCCTTTCCTCTATTCTTGTCTTGTTTTCTCCTCTCCTGCCCTCTCTTCGCCTGTCCCCTCTCCTTTGTTTTTCCTCCTATCCTCTCATTTCTCCTATCCTCTTATATTGTTTCTTCTCCTATTCTCTCCTCTTGTCTTACCTCTACTCTTATCTTTTCCTCTCCTCTCATGTTTCTCCTCCTCTCTTTTTTCTCCTTCTCCTCTTGTCTTTCCTCTACTCCTCTCCTCTCCTCTCATGTTTCTTATCCATTCTTCTCCTCTTGTCTTTCCTCTACTCCTCTCCTCATGTTTCTCCTCCTCTCTTGTTTCTTCTCCTTTCTTCTCCTCTCCTCTCCTCATGTTTCTCCTCCTCTCTTGTTTCTTCTCCTTTCTTCTCCTCTCCTCATGTTTCTCTTCCTCTCTTGTTTTTCTCCTTTCTTTTCCTCTCCTCTCCTCATGTTTCTCCTCTCCTCCCCTCTTGTTTCTCCTCCTCTCTTGTTTTTTATCCTTTCTCCTCCTCTCATCTAATGTTTATCCTCCTCTCTTGTTTATTCTCCTCTCCTCTCCTCTCCTCATGTTTCTCCTCCTCTCTCGTTTCTTGTCCTTTCTTCTCCTCTCCTCTCCTCTTGTTTCTCCTCCTCTCTTGTTTCTTCTCCTTTCTCCTCCTCTCATCTAATGTTTATCCTCCTCTCTTGTTTATTCTCCTCTCCTCTCCTCATGTTTCTCCTCCTCTCTCGTTTCTTGTCCTTTCTTCTCCTCTCCTCTCCTCTCCTCTCCTCTCCTCTTGTTTCTCCTCCTCTCTTGTTTCTTCTCCTGTCCTCTCCTCATGTTTCTCCTCCTCTCTTGTTTCTTCTCCTTATTTGGACCGGCGGTCGAAGGATTCACCGAGCGCTTCACGGAGGCACAGAAATCATCCCAAGCTATGCGACATTTCCTGCCAAAGCGCTCCAGCTCCGCTGCTACCTCTGGTTGCCCTAACTCTACGCGACTCAGCAGCCTGCAAAGCCAGCACCTGCCGCCCCCGCCGTTCAGCCCACTAAGGCTCAGCAGACGCGAGGACGCTCCCGCTCGGCCAGACGCTACCCTCTTCCTAAGTGTCAGGGACTCCGACCCGAGATTACGTTGGACCCGGCGCCTCAGGTGTCTTCCTAATCTGCGGGACAGGAAGAGGATGGGGCCAGATCTTGCTACAGCCGGACCACCTTCCAAGCAGCCTCTCTTAGACCTCCTGACACACCGTTCAACTCTGGGTACAGAGGAAAATGCGTTTGTTGCAAACAACTGGCCCATTCAAGCAACCAGCCGCTGTTATAGCGGGAAAAATAAAACACAAACATTTTCAAAAAGAGAGCAAATTTCCTCTTCCATTTCTCATGAGTATTCTGCCCCCGTGCGGCCAGTCACTCGAGTTAATCTAACCCCTCGCCACACGGGCCGAGGCCTGGCAGGCATCCCCGGAGTGTTGAGATGGATCATGGGGATAATAAAACGAGGATATTCACTCCAATTCGTTTTTACGAAGTGCATGGACGTGGCTCTTTCCCCTCTGAGACAGATGGGAATCCGCATTCTCAACTACCTCGACGACAGGCTCATTCTGGCCCAGTCGGAGGCAGAATTAGTATCACACAGGACCCTCCTCCTCAGCCACCTAGAGCGCCTGGGACTCAGGACCAAGTTTGCCTAGAGCACATTGTTCCCCAGCCAGCGAATATCGTTCCTGGGAACAATTTTCGACTCCGCTCAAATGAGAGCTGTAGTCCCGCCGGAACGGGCTCTGGCCATACGGAGACTGGCGGCCTCCTTCGAAATTGGTACCACTCACCCTCTCAAAACGTTTTGGAGCATGCTGGGCCTCATGGCTGCCACGGGTTCCATCCCATGCGTGGCATCACGGACGCCTGCAGGTCAGGGTGAATCAGGCCTATATAACAGCCCTGGCCCCCTGGAAGAGCTCTCGCTGGATGGAACAGGGCATGACTATGGGTATGGTTTTCAGAAGGACAGTTGTCATGACAGATGTCTCCAATGCATGTTGGGGGCGCTGTGCGAGGGCATGCCGACTTTCGGCCACTGGTCAAAGGCAGAGAAAGGCTTCCACATCAACTGCCTGGAAATGCTAGCAGTGTGTCGAGCCTGTCAGTTCTTCCTGACAGTCCTAAAAGGGCACCATGTGCTAATCCAATCGGTCAACATGTCGGTGGTGTCATACATAAATCGCCAAGGAGGCCTCTCCTCGAAGTGCCTCTTCATTCTGGTAGAGCGCCCCCTCGAATGGGCTCAACTCAACCTGCGCTGGCTAAGAGCGGCACATATACCGGGCAAATTAAATCAAGGAGCAGACATGTTATCAAGGAGCAATGTTTCCTCAGAGGAGTGGACGCTCCATCCGCAGATGGTTCAGAGGATCTGGGAGATCTTATGCGAGGCCGAGGTAGACCTCTTCGCCTCAGAAGACATCTCTCACTGCCCAATTTATTATTCAAAGACCAAGGATGCATTGGCCCATGATTGGCCCAACCTCCTTTATGCATTTCCCCCGATCGCCCTGATCCCAAAGGTAATCAGGCGAATCAGGGAACAAAAACACAAGGTTCTCCTGGTGGCCCCTCTCTGGAAGAACCAGCTGTGGCTATCAGCTGTTGGTAGTGGCCCCTTGGCCCATTCCGTTGAGACGAGATCTCCTCTCTCAAGCAAACGAGACAATATGGCACCCTCGGCCTGATCTGTGGGCCCTACACCTCTGGCCGCTCGACGGGAGTCTTCAAGCCTCCTAGAGCGAGTCTTAAACACAATTTCGAAGGCTAGAGCCCCGTCTACGAGATGCCTCTACACCCTTAAGTGGTCTATTTTCTCCGCTTGGTGTCTAAACCGCGGCAAAGACCCTCCTACTTCCGATCTGTCAGAGGTGTTGTCATTCCTGCAGGAGCTGCTGGATAAGGGAAGCTCCCCATCCACTCTCAAAGTTTATGTAGCGGCCTCTAATGCCCCAATTGCGGGCCAATCGGTGGGCAAAAATCCGCTTCTTGAGGGGCGCCAAAAGCTGAATCTGCCTCACCCCCTAACCGTCCCTTCATGGCCCCCCTTTTGAACCGCTACAGTCTACCAACATTCGTTCACTGAAGACTGCTCTGCTTCTGGCACTAGCATCGGTAAAGTGAATAGGGGACCTGCAGGCGCTCTCCATTAGCCCTGCCTGCCTAGAATTCGGGCCTAATGACTCTAAGGTCGTCCTGAAACTAAGGCATGATTACATACCCAAGGTGCTCTCCACTCCATTCAGAGCACAAGTCATTACGCTCTCTGCGCTTCCTCCCCCTGAAGAGGACAGAGAGTTATCTCTGCTCTGCCCCATCAGAGCTCTGATAATTTACATTAAGCATTCCGCCCCTTTTAGACTGTCGGAACAACTCTTTGTTATCTTCAGTAACCGCACCAAAGGGCTTTCGGTCACGAAGCAAATACTCTCTAGATGGATAGTAGATGCTATCACGCTAGCATACTCTTCCTTGGGCCTTCAATGTCACATCAGAGTACGGGCCAATTCTACCAGAGGCATTGCCTCGTTTTGGGTGTGGTCCAGTGGTGTATCCATTGCGGATATTTGTGAGGCGGCCTGCTGGGCCTCGCCGTCCACATTCGCAAAGTTTTACAACCTGAACCTTGCAGGCCAGGATCCTCTCCGCTTGAAGAGACACGCGCTGCATTACGCAAACAAATCTGACAGAGAGCCCTTGACCATATCGTGCTCAAGCTCTCTGACTTTAGTTCACATGTCAGCTCTAGAGCCCTGGGGTGCCGCCGTTGCATGAGTACTCTGGAACGATTAACCAGGCCAGGTGTGACCTCAAGGAGCTCAGCCCGTCTTAGCCTTGGGTTGTTTTTAACTTCTCTATGGGCATTGCTTGCTTATGGAAGTTATGATACTTTATAGTTGTTCCTCTACCTTATCACAGGGTGATTGTACTGTGTTCCCATAGCGTCTTAAGCAGACGTAGTACGAGTGTAGTATCGACAGGGAATGTATTCGGTTACTAACGTAACCTCGGTTCCCTGAGATACGGGAATGAGTTCTGCGTTGCTAGCCGTGCCGCATGACTCAGTCGTCGCTTCAGTCGAAGTAACTTGAGAATCTTGTGGCGAACGCCCGCTTATATAGCCAGATGGCTCCACCCATTCTGGCGGGCTTTGTCACTTTGTAAACTTTGTAAAATACACACTGATGTCTATACAAGTCGCAATAATAAACCTTCCAAACGAGGGCTGCAACAAATCGATTAAAGATTATTAGAATGATTAATCGACTAATCGTTGATTATTTCACTGATTAATCTGTAGTATTTGATCGATTATTCAGCTGCTGTGTTATTGAAAACTGCTGTTTTCTCACAGCAGTCATTTTTGTTGTGTTTATTTTGTTATTGAGAGGAAAACATGCAGCACATATTTACATATTCATCTAAACACTGATCTCAGTAGCGTCGGGATGTTCGCTAACAGTAAAGCGCTGCTTGCTTATATCAAACTTCTTTTTTACCCCTAACTGAAGAACAAAAAAATAAAACTTTGCCCTGAGTATATCGAGGCCTTAAGACATGACAGCCTTTTTTTTTGTTCTATAAAACTTTCCCATACTCTACAGTACAGTCTCTACTGATTTGGCTTAATTTGCACTTCTCATAAGCATGTCTTCTTCTATTGGTTTGCATATGGGAGGGCTGAATTATAGTCTTGCGCTACAGCATCACACTGGTCAAACCAGGTTATTGCAGGCCCTTACATTAGGTCTTATGAGATCAAACGACTATTCAACAACAAAAATATTTGTAGACAATTTTTTTTTTATTACACATAACTTCACTTTTAAGTTGCTCTGAACACAACAATCTCGAGTTTGAAACTAAAATATTAGAGTCCATTTATACACTACACGATAATCTGTAAAATCTGGTCACCTTAAAAAAACTCAAACCAGGGGCTCTGCTAGAATATTTTAAACTTACTTTTGAAAGAGTTAAATTATCATGTAAAAATGCTGTCAAATCAATGGCAATGTATATTGAAAACATGTTAAGAAAAGAGTGATGTTACTTAATAAATGTGCGCCTAAGATAAAGACATGCTGTGTGGTTATGCAGTGAGGTCTGGAGTCAAACTCATTTAAATGAGTCAAACTCAATTTAGAATGATAAACTAAATTAAATGTATTGCTGTGGTCTTTAGATCACTGATAGGCTTGATATTCAATTGCATAATAACATATCTTCAATTACATTCCAATGGGGCCAATCTAGGATTCTAGGATTTTAATTTTAGGGGGGCTCAGCCCCAGTGAGGGTATAATAACAATAATAATAGCCTAATAATTTATATATATATATATATATATAGCCCCCCTAAAATAGCCTATAGCCCCCCTAAAAATGGCCTAGCGACGCCCATGCGGGCAATTATATTCTTATGGATATGTGATTGATTGCACATTTTGATTTATTAATCAGCATATCATGCAAGTAATTTGATTAAAACTTGTAATTGGCAGCCCTAATATTAAATACTAAAATGACTGCTATATTTGCTGCAATCTTGGAGTAGTTTGTTACTAAATGCTCAACTGGAAGGAATATTGTATAAACAAATTATTTATTCGGCCATTTAAACAGATTTGTAAGAACTAGACTAATTATAATTGTTTGGTCATATGCAACTCATTTTCAAGAGTCGAAACCTGCTGACACGTGGGCCCCTCTTTGAACCGTACACATCAGTGTAGTGCTGGCGTGGCAGTCATGCCGGCTCTAATGGTGCTGGTTTCCTAAGCTTGAGCTGTGTCCTAATGAGCAGCTGAGCGATTAAGTGGTGCCTGGAGATGGGCTGAAAGAAGAAGAAGCTGATGGCATCCACACTCACTGGTCCGCCGTATCTTCATCCCTCACAACCTGCCTTACAGACCTGCCTCTCACTATTAGAACTGCTAATTGCTTAATCAATCATTGCTTCATTAATTGATAGGCCGCTCTGATAATCAGGTTTTTTAAGCTCAATTCAATTGATTGACATTTATATATTTTTTACAGCTTTAGCAGTCTGTCGGCAGATTAATTATTTAGTGGTAATTGTTCCTTGTCATGGTGCACAGCATAGAGAACTCAAGTGACACGTGACAAATGTATGATCTGTGTAGGTGAGCGCTAATGTATCACACATAATTAGAGGAATCTTTCTCTCATTCATTTTTTAAAATGTATTTAAAAGTTAAGCATTTTTTAACACATTTCCCCCAAGATTAATATGCTTAATTTAATAAAAGAGGGGGTAAGACTTTTTTATGACTAAATTTGGTAATGGGAGAGTAAAAATATTTTTAAAACGTACACCGTTCAAACTAGGCTGCTTATGTTGAAGTGTTTGGGATGTGGCTTTTAATGATGAGACCTTTTTTGTAATCAGGCTCTCAAAAAGTATATAAAAAATTGGATATAGATTTATCGGCCAACATATCGGTTATCGGCTTTCAAAAATAAAGACTTATCGGTTATCGGTATCGGCCAAAATTTTCATATCGGTGCATCCCTAATACTGTAGATCATTTTTGAAGGAAAAGTGGAAAGTTGAAATGATATTTCTAAATTGTGCGGTGTATGACATTTATAAAGTCAAAGCTATGGCCTACAGGCTAAGTTGAGGAGGCTGTTTTGAGACTGTAGCCTTTTATACAAGCTACTCATCATTTAAAGTTGTCAGATTACACAAAGCCTTAATATATATATAAATTATATATATATATATATATATATATATAAATAACTGTACTTGCGGATAATAGAAAATTCATAAAGTGTGAGATCACTACCATCCTGCTTTTGTGGGGGTGTGTAGGGGTGTTAAATATTTATTTATTTATTTATGGGTTTTTTCCCCCATAGGTTTTTAACATTCTAAAAGCTCTGTATTCCAAATATACTACAAGCTAGTCAGTGTATTCAGCAGGTGTAATGTATTCTAAGTTGCTTCAGAAGTATTGCAAGTATTATGTGCGAATATTATGTATTATGCATTGACATAAAAAAAGGAACTTTACTTTTGGTACTTAAGTACTTTTAAAAGTACTTCTGTACTTTTACTTAAGTAAAAATCTGTCTTTACAACTTTTACTTGTAATGGAGTAATATTTGACCAGCAGTATCTGTACTTTCACTCAAGTAATGGAGTTGAGTACTTTGCCCGCCTCTGCTTACAGTAAGTGTTTCAATATTTTGTTATGCTTACTTTTATGTGTTAACTAACATACTAAAACACATGTAAAGGACTTGAGTAATTTTAACTGCATTGTGTTTTTTGATATTACAGTTAAAGTATTTTAAATATACTAAATAAAAAATTCATCTTTACAAATGTGTAATTGCATATATATTTAAATACATGATTTGCAAGTTTCAATAGAAATTACGTTTTTCAAAAAGTATATTCTTCAAATGAATGAATGAATGAATTTATTTATTATTTGTTTTAATAAGTACATCTGTGCTATATGCTGAAATGTGCTTCTCTTTCACAAGGGAAATTTTGCAACAATAGGCAAAACATAAAAACATTTAAAATAAATCATATAATCTGACAAAAAATAAACTTTTCCATACCGAATACAATAAATAAATAAACACTCTAAATTTGACCCTCAGGCTGATTAGCCAGTTAATTGAAATGAATCAGCAGAACGAAATGATTCGGTAAAATAATTTAGACTTGCTAGTGCTACATATGAGAGAGTGAGGACTGTTTAGGAGAGTGTGTTTGATTTACCTCAGTTAGCTCAGTTATTAAGCTGCCCACACAATATAATATGACTTGTGATGTAGCATTGTGCCACCCTACACTGTTACTCTGGAAATAGCTTGCTAATGGTGCTTACTAAAGCGGTAGTATTTTGGAACCTGCAAAGCTGCTGTCACACTAATGAAAAATGTGTTTAAGTTTGTATCACTGCTTGTAGTTACTCTTCATCATTGATGAAGCACAGTGCTCATGGAGGCAATGCCAGTTTGACTTTGGCTAGCCTCATTTCCTGCTTCCATTTCTTTCAATAATTTCCAATCTGCGCATTTTGAGATAAATGAAAGTGGCACAACCAAAATTTAAATATCTGTAAGTATGAAGCTGCCTGTACTGTTTAAAGGTGTGTGTGTATAACATATTACTGAATAAAGAAACTGAATTATCGTCCAGTTCATACAGAGACCGTCATCGTCTGTGCAGCATGTCGCAGAGCTTTAGAGCCAGAGGACCAGTGATCCATCTGATAAAATCACAAATCAGACTATGAGTACCTGCTCCATTTCATCCCACAAGCACATTCATAGGTGTTGTACTGAGTAGACAAGTAGTTCTACAACTCGCTCATACTTGTGCAGTCTAGTCCCAGATCATGTGTACTTGTTCAGTGGCACTAGCGACAGCAGGAGGAAAATTCCTCCATCCACAAACTATGTCCCGGTTTATTTGCTTCTCATTTGTTTCCAATGCCATCCTGTTATGACCAAATCTATTTGGAGAAAATACAGTGAGCATTTGCATTCACAAAGCAAACTGCATGGAAAACTTCTAAGATGATCGGTGTTTGATTATTGTTGGGAGAATATAACTAAATGTAGTGACTAACTTAACTACATTCAGCTTGATTTAACTTCAGCTGTGTGAGAGACACTTTCTAGTTGGCTGCCAGACCCCAGATAGTGCACAGTGTGTCGTTTACACTAGGTAAACATTGATTCATTAGATAGTAGTCAGCTACTGGACAACTAGTCGACTACTAAAATAAAGTAGTCATGCAAGTCCTTATACGCATTAGGTCTGGTTGCTCCAACCCTCATCCTAGATAGACTTCAATTCCTTTGATAATGAATAATGCTATGTTTAACAAATACCCTTGTCTTGGGGTGGAATCTCGAAAAAACCCAATGGGAGTTTCAAACTCTGGTAACCTGTACTGCTTGAACATGTGCACTATCCGCCATCTCTGACCCAAACTCGTTACACAATCCAATGACTTTCCAAAAACTGACCCTGAACAAAGATTTCAGATAATTGTCTTCCAGATATTTACTTACCCCATGGTCATTTTCCTAATCATCTGTGGACCTGCTTATATCAAAAAGACCAAATGAAAATACAACTATTCTATCTTTTAAATGGGTTCCAACCTTTAGCTTGAGACTTTCCAGCATTTTAATTCGGATTATGAAGATTATTCCCCTCAGTCCAATTTCCTCTCCGATTGGAGATAATGTCTGTGGGAGCAGAATACACTCATAAATGAGGGAATGAGCCTATTAATCCAGTAGCTGTAGTCAAGTTTGGGAGATAACTGGGTGGTTACAGTTGGAGATATGGGCAGATAAAGAGGCAGAGTGAAAGGCAGAAATTATTGGGCTGACGTATTTGGAGTAGTTTGTGGGATGGCAACATGCAGTGTGGGACATACCGGCTTGCTGAAACTATATGAACATGTGGGTGGGTGATTGGTTGGCTGTGTGATTGGCCTCCTGTGGCGAGGCAGTGCAGAGCCCAGAGTAATGGTTTAATCAGTGACCAGCAGTATGGAGCTATGCGTTTGCTCCACGGGAATGCTGCGGAAACAAGACTCCATGCTGGCACACTCACACTTTCCCTCTTTATGTGTGTGTGTGTGTCATGTGGGCACAAGGGAGTGTGTTTTGAATGCACACCAGAACAGCCTTAACATGTTTAACTCCGCAAATCTCCCAATCATCTGAACAGGTCTGAACCCTCAAATCTACACATTTACGGCAAGATTATGCCATCCATTCCCACATTGATGTCCGCCACGCTTGCTTGCTGTAGTGAGCCTGTGTGATAGCTACACGACTGTGTGATGTATGATGCAGTTATGTATGTCCACATTCCATGGCGGCAACTAAGTGCTCAGGGTTTAAAAGAGAACAGGACAAGGATTACAGAACCGTTGAGTGGGAAACTAGTTCAGAGAGTCACAAACATGTTCAAGTGCACTGGGATGAATGGCTGACATTGGCAGACAAAAGGAGCATGCTTTTAGATCCTGTTCTGAGTAACGTCTGACTTTCACATTGACCTCAGTGTGAAAAGGGGTGACTCAAAATCTGAGAACTTTACATCGTGTCTCAAGCAAAGAAAAATGCCATTTTTGATGTACTTGTTCCATTTGTCCATATAACAGAGTCTGCCCATTACTGTTACTTACAGAAGCATGCATTGACTAAGCAGGTTTTTCGAATTGTCGGCTTTGTCGTAAAAAAGTTTCCTATATTTGATTGCAAAGTCTTTGAAGCTACAAGAGCTGAAGGAAAGAATTTCAGGAGTACTGAGCACTTCATTGATCAGTTTTTTCTGTGCATGGAACTCTGTGGGTCAGATCCACCCCCTCATTTTTCAGCACAATGGACAGCTCCACAGGTTCCCCCTTTCTATTTGTCAGCACCATGGAGAGCTCCACTGCCTGGTTTTTGTCTTCTGTGAGTGGAGGCGGCTGGCGGCCATTTTACATGGCTGGATCTTCAAACTCTTTAAAAGCTCTTGTTCAGATAAAGTATGCCACTCTCGGGCCCTCTCAGCCAGGCACAATGATTAACCCTACGGCACCTATAGCCCTCTTAACATGTCTCTCTCACTCTCTCTTAAACTGAGTGTAAATGGCAGACGCCACATGTGGGCAGATAGGGCCGGTGGTGGGTCTAGGGTCAGTTCTCTCCTCTAGGTGCTGGCTCTGTTCAGGTGTTTGGTTATTGGCTCCCGAAGCGATTTGGACACATGGGAACTGATTTTCTATTCTCGAGCCTTGCATTTGGGTGGTAGATGGCATCCGGCCGAGAGCTGTGAAAGGAGTGGGAGGGTGTTAACAGAGTGTGTACGTAACTCTCACAGTTTGTTTGAGCGAGAGGGTAAATAGTTTGCTCCTCAGGACTACGAAGGCTGAACATATGATCACTGGCTGTGAAAAACCCTTGTCCATTTGTCTAATTATTTCTTTCTTTTCACTTTAAAGGTTTTTTGTGGGTCATCAAATTTTGCTGTAATAAACAGTTCCCTATGCTGTAAGAGTTATTTTTAATTAGCAGGTTTCTTCATGACCTGCTAATTACATCAATAATCCATGCAAGTGGTTGGCTCATTATAAAATCAACATGAAGTCAAATTTGACCTTGTTTATTTTATCAACAAATGTTACCGAACTTCTTGTGCATGATTCATCACTTTATTCCCAAATGTTTTTCATAATTGTTTGTTATATTGTCTTGCACTGCCTCTCGTTCTTTGTAAACCCCAACTTTCTATCCACCTGCTATGTAAAATCCATACTTAATGATTCAGTCAATTCATATATATAAAATCAGGTCCCCACTCCCACAATTTTTCTTGTTGAATATTCTGTTTCACTCAGAATTATGCTAAATTACAGAAGTAAAATTAGTTGTGAACAGTGTTGTGAACAGTTCATGCTGAATGTGTGTTTCTCTTTCTTCATGCAGCATTAAGTCGCTCTGCAATGCCATTTGGTCTGATGCGGAGGGAGTTGGCATGCGAGGGTTACCCCATCGAGCTCCGCTGCCCCGGCAGTGATGTCATCATGATCGAGACAGCCAACTACGGCCGCACGGATGATAAGATCTGTGATGCCGACCCCTTTCAGATGGAAAATGTACAGTGCTACCTGCCAGACGCCTTCAAGATCATGTCACAAAGGTAGATCAGAACAGTGTTTGTTTTTACAGTTCCAATTTGAGTCATAGTTTTTGTCTTTTGATGACCAAAATCCCTTTAAATTTAATCAATATTTTGTCATATTCATTCATTTTAGTCAGTTTTGCCTCTGAATAGTGGCAGCTGAAGATGACATTTTAGGTACTGATAATGTGCAAAATGTGTCAAACTGTAACAGAGCAAACAAATGTTAAAGAATTTTGGAAAAAATATATATTCTATTCTATTCTATATACCATTGGGGTCGGTATACATGCACAGTTGTGGTCAAAATTTTACATGCATTTTGCAGTATCTGCAAAATGTTACTTATGTTACCAAAATAAATGGGATCATATAAAATGCATGTTATTTTTTTATTTACTGTAGTACTAACCTGAATAAGAAATTTCACATAAAAGACATTTACATATAGTCCACAAGAGAAAATAATAGTTGAATTTATAAAAATGACCCTGTTTAAAAGTTTACATACGCTTGATTCTTAATACTGTGTTGTTAGCTAAATGAGCCACAGCGGGGCTTTTTTTTTTTTTTTATGGTTCATGAGTATCTTGTTTGTCCTGAACAGTTAAACTGCCTGCTGTTCTTCAGAAAAATCCTTCAGGTCCCACAAATTCTTTGGGTTTCCAGCATGTTTTGCGTATTTGAACCCTTTCCAACAATGAATGTATGATTTTGAGATCCATCTTTTCACACTGAGGACAGCTGAGGGACTCAAACACAGCTAGTACAAAAGGTTCAAATGCTCACTGATGCTCCATAAAGCTCCATAAAAAAACAATATTTCATAATGTTGGTGTTTTCAGTGTATTTTTTATCAAATAAATGCAGCCTTGGTGAGCATAAGACACTTACATTAAAAAATCCTACTGGACCCCAAACCTTTAAACAGTAAGTGTGTATTGTCAACAACAATACGTTTTAATTAAAACCTTTCTGATTATCATCATGATGCACATTTTTGGTCTTGTCTTCATTATGGTTTCCAGAGTTTTTTTTTTTTCAACATTAACACTGCATAGGAGTGAAAGACTGTTCATGTTACTGTTTTGTTTTGCATGCAATGTGTATTTCAGAGTGTATTGATACGGTTGAGTGGTTAAGTGATTGTTTAGTGTTTGTGTTTGAATAATGTGTATAACCATTGTGTGTGTGTGTGCGCCCCGCCTGCAGTTCCAGTCCCTGTCTGTGCTCACTATTTGCTTCCTCTGAGACGAGATCAATGATTCCTTCTTCTAGCTATCCATCAGCCTTGTAATAGAGAAAGAGAGAGAGAAAAATAAGGAACCGAGGAGGCATGTGGGAGAGATGAGTAGATTGAGAGAGGGATTGGACTGGGAGTGACGCTACACTAGTAGAGAGATGATGAGGGGATATATGGAAAGAGGGATTTGAAAAGAGAAGTGTCTCTGCATCTGTTTGAGGCAGAATAAATCTTTACCATGCTAGATCTGTGTTTTCATTTTATATCGATAACAGCCCTGCATTCATACATTTATCTGCTTTAGTCAGAGGCAATAGCTGTAAGTAGGTTTGAGCTGGAGGAATAGTCTGCTGCCTCTGCACCCATCCGACTGACACTATCTGTCACATGATCATGCCGGGTGAGAAATTATTACCGTGCTTGCCAAGACTCATACTTAGGACTAAAAATTTGACAAACCCTTAACCCTGAGTGTTTCATTTTCGACATGCAATCTGTGCCACACCAATTGAAATTGCTACAAGCAGGAATAACAATTCAAGTCATGTGTATTTTTGAGGAGAGTTGGATATTACTTGGAGATTTGTAGACAAAGACAGAGAATTCACCAGTGTAATCACCTAGTATCATGTTACAAAACACTCTTAGAATCGTTTATGTAGTGGTCGAGCAATATGTCAAGATTTAATTCCATAAACCTTGTAAACTTCCAGTCATTTGATCCCCTGAAGTGTGAATTGTATGCATTAAAAAAAGCATCTCTGATGTACTAATGTTCTCAGTCCTTATGAATGCGAAACGGTCAAGACATTGCTTCTGTTACTGGATGCTCACAAGTTAGCTATTTTAAATCCTAGATATTAAACCTGTTTCTAATTGGTTGCTATGTCATAAAAATGAAGTATCGTCTCTTTGTATAATTAGTGTGATGTGGGTTTTATTTAGTAAAATGTCCTTACCTTGTTTATGTTCCATTTGAATTTGAATTTGTTTATTATTATTTATTTATTTTTAAATCATTAATTTACATTTTATTAAATTATATTTTTAAAATATAATTCAATAATAGGATTACAGAACAGAATTAAGTAGAAGTTACTATGTAAGCATAAGTAAATGTGTATTATTTTAGTAAATATTATGTAAAATAAATATTTGTTTTGTTATACACTACTGTTCAAATGTTTTGGGGAATTTTTTTAATGTTATGATTTTAAATATCTTACGCTTACCAAGGCTGCATTAATTTTGTGAAATATTGTTGCAATTTAAAAATAATAATTTAAATATATTTAAAAATTTTAAATTTAACCTATTCCTGTGATGCAAAGCAGAATTTTTAGCATCATTACTCCAGTCTTCAGTGTCACATGATCCTTCAGAAATCATTCTAATATGCTGATTTGCTGCACAAAAAACATTGTTGAAAGCAATTGTGCTGCTTAATATTTTTGTGGAAACCGTAATACATTTGTTTTCAGGATTCCTTGATGAACAGAAATATCAGAATTAATTTGCGACATAGACCTTTTGTGACATTACAAATGTCTTTACTGTCAGCTTCTCAGTATATTTTCCAGTGTTCGGATGAACTGCTACAGAGTTAGAACCGATGAATGCGGTTAACAGGTTTCATGGAAAGAGAAAAGTCAGTCCTCAACAAAACTTCAACATTAAAATTAAAGTTTCATTTTGAAGGCTTTGCACTCTGGAGGTCGCATTTTTTAGATGCTTAGGCTGTTTCAGAAAAGTTTCAGAAAAGTAACCATTATAAAATTGCCAGTTATTCCTAGTAAAGTGTAAATTATTGTAATTTCTTTCTTACTTTGTAATGTATTGGTTACTTTTCTGAAATGAGACAGCTTTAATGATATATGCAGTCGACAGTGTGACCTCAGGAGGGCACAGCCTTCAAAATGAGACAGTGAACAGCTGCGATACAAAAGGCCTCAGTAGGAGGCAACACAAACAGAAATACATGAGGAAAAAAAACTCAGTGTTTTAAAGAAAAGTGACTTGATATATTGGTGGAAATAACAGATGATTTGCACAGCACAGTAACGAACCTGTGACACATGTACAGCTACACACCCACCGCAGGTGTAGTGTGCAAACTCAAAATACAGCAGTTAAAAGTGCGTGTGTGTGTGTGTTTGTTTGTTTTAGGGATGTAAAAATAACTATAAAAAGTTTGTCGAAATGATTGAATAGATAATAGAATACTGACACGCATTATAATCTCAGTTTATTGTCTTCAATCTGTATTATTATATTATATTATATTATATTATATTATATTATATTATATTATATTATATCTAATTTCACCTTCAAATTAACTGCCAATCCTAGAGATTCACAGACTTTTGCCACTCACATATATGTAATATTATATCATTTTCCTGAATAAATAAATTACAAAGAACATATTTTTGTCTCACTTGTTTGTTTGGGTTCTCTTTGTCTACTTTCAGGACTTGTGTGAAATTTTGATTAGTTTTGCATCATATCGGCACTGTATATACAGGTGCATCTCAATAAATTAGACTGTCGTGGAAAAGTTCATTTATTTCAGTAAATCAACTAAAATTGTGAAACTTGTGTATTAAATAAATTCAATGCACACAGACTGAAGTAGTTTAAGTCTTTGGTTCTTTTAATTGTGATGATTTTGGCTCACATTTATCAAAAAAAAAAACACCAATTCACATATACAGTATATATATATATATATAATTGTATAAAGTCAAAATTGCAAGAAACAAAAGTTGCAATTACCTTTATAGATTTTTATTCAGTGAAAGAAACTGGCTTCCATACATAACAGCCCATTCACTAGAGAAAATGTAAAAACTAGATCCTTCAGTTGACTGATGGAATGATCACTGACTTTTTATTAAACACCTCTCTCTCTCTCTCTCTCTCTCTCTCTCTCTCTCTCTCACACCTCTTCTCAGGTGTAATAATCGCACTCTATGTGTGGGGGTGGCTGGGTCT
>NW_015505443.1:974314-975267 GCF_001515645.1 Sinocyclocheilus grahami | reverse complement strand
TGACGTCGAGAGTGACCGACTGAAAGGGAATGTCTCGGTTACGTATGGTAACCCTCGTTCCCTGAGGGAGGGAACGGAGACGTCGCGTCCCGTCACCACAGCTCCTGTACCACCGCTGAGCGGCCGGGTCACCGGCTCGGCTCCTCAGCGAAAACCTGAATATGTGCTGCATCTGCTGCCTACTTATACTCACGCTGTGATCAGCAGCAGCTGGATGCAATAATCGCATGCCAATGTGCATTGGCTCGTTTAGTTTACACTCGAAGTAGATTGGTCCCTCTAAGCGAGATCCCAGTTCGTCGGTCCTCCGACGTGACGTCTCCGTTCCCTCCTTCAGGGAACGAGGGTTACATACGTAACTGATATGTTCTCTGTAGCCAGTAATTGACCATCAAAATACACACCCACACACATTATGATCTCAGTTTATTTTCTTTACTCGCAACTGCAAGAAATAAAGTCAGAATCGCAAGATATAAACTTGCAGTTCTAACTTTTTTCTCACAATTTCTCAGAATTGTGACTTTATTTCTCAGAATTGCAAGTTTATATCTGACTTTAGAACTAACTTTATAACTAAATTTGTATCATGCAACTCTGAGAAAAAAAGGTCAGAATTGCAAAAAGTTGCAATTACCTTTTTAAATTTTATTCAGTAGCAGAAACGGCCTTCCATACATAACAGGCCATTCACTTGAGAAAATGTAAAAACTAGATCCTTCTGTTGACTGATGGAATGATCGTTGACTTTGCTTTTATTAAACACCTCTCTTTCTCTCTCTCGTCCTCTCAGGTGTAATAATCGGACTCAATGTGTGGTGGTGGCTGGGTCTGATGTTTTTCCTGACCCCTGTCCAGGAACCTACAAGTACCTGGAGATCCAGTATGAATGTGTGCCATACAGTGAGTAACAACACAGACACTCCATCCCAACTGCCCCACCCCCTCACCTC
>NW_015505443.1:969522-973602 GCF_001515645.1 Sinocyclocheilus grahami | reverse complement strand
CTGCCCCCACCTAAATCCCCACCCCCTCAACCAGCTACTGCCATCCACACTCACACACACAGACTCACTCACACTCAGTCACACACACACTCACACTCACGAGTGCGTTCTCTCCTTCACGCACACATGCTCTCTCTCTTTCTAACACACACACACACACACACACACACACACACACACACACACACACACACTCACTCAAACTTTAAACCGTTTTTTTCCATCGACAGTGCGACGTTCCAGAGGCTGAGGGAGATTTTCACATTGGGGAGGTGCTCCGTTCACAAACAAACACACAAACGCGGGGCAGATAAGCATTCAATATCCCCAGCGCTGTGCAGACTCAGCCTTTATTGGCGATCATAGGCACACAAACACACTTGTGCACAGCCTCACACAGTACTAAAATGACCCCGAGGGTGCTTTATCTGGCATTAAACACCTTTACCTCCCCTCAGACAGACAATCAAAATGAAAATTGTGCCGCGGCGAGGCGGCAAGCCACATGTGTGCGTTGCACAATGGGAATGTTAACACAAACCTCAAATTTATTTCAGACCGCACAACCCAAAGTCGCACACATGCTAATATTCCCATGGCAACGCTTGGCTTTCTGTGTCACTCGCGAATGAGAGGCAGGGTGTGAATTTCGAGGGAGTTCGGGAGCCGGGCTCATGTGAAAATCTCCTGTCAGACGGTACCCCCCTCCTCCCCATCATGAGCGCTGACTTTATGTGTGCAGGTGGTCCAGACAGGCCGTGACTCAGCAGAGGGTTGGTCTGTGGGGCTTTAGGAGGGTAGTTTGGTGTTGGGGGGAAGTTAATGGGTTTTACTGTGAGCGGGAAGGGGGTTATTAACTCTAATCTATAATCCTGGGGTCAGTTTCTCTGCTCTTCCCACAGGAAATAAAGAGGATGGACTACAACCCACCAGTCCGCTCTGCCTGCTAATCCTCCTTTCTCTTTTTTCTGCGTTCTGCTTTCTTTGTGTGCTCTTCTCATTCGCAGTCAGTCTTCTGATATTTGTATTTCTCATCCAGTCCTTTGTTTTTACACACTTGTGTTTTTGTTCTTTGTTTCTCTTTTGATTCACCTGCTGAATTCTCCTTTTCTTTGTCTCACACGTACTCACGCTCTTTAGCCTTCAACTCTTTTCTTTTTCCTTTGACATGCTTTTATTCGTTCTCCACCATCACTTCCCCTTTTTTCTGTCTCTTTCTCTCTTTTTTGCAGGTTTCGGGAGGCATCCAGAAGAGTTGAGCGTTTATCTTTAAAGCTCTCCAACTCTTTCTCTCTCTCTCACACACACACACACACACACTTGTACAAAATGAACGAGACTCTTCAGCCCACACTCTTTGACCACCTTTGCTCAGCGGCCGTAATCCTCAAACCGCTTCCACACAAACACATCAAAACACACAGTGCAAATACTATTCCACGCTTTCCTCTTTCGGGTGCATAGCGAGACTCAGATTTACTTCAGAGGCAGCGGCTAGTCTCTCCCTCTCTCTCAGAAACTCTGTCTTTCTTTGTTATTTTGTATTTTAATAGTGTTCTGTTGTTTTGTCAATGTTGACAGAATTTCATCTGTTCTTTTGTTTCATTATTTTGACAATATTTCATTGTTGATTCAACAGTTGTTTTACTATTTTGTCTTTTATTTTCTTTGTGTTTGTTATTTTGTTTCATATTTTGACAGTATTTATTGGTTGTTTTGACAATTATTTTGTCTCTCTTTTGACCTTTTTATTTTTGTTTTGGTTATTTTGGCAGCATTTCATTGTTTGCTCTTCAGTGTTTTATTTCATCAACAGAATTTTGTTTTAGCATTTTGTATTCATTATTCTGTTCGCTCATTGTTTTCACAGCACTTTATCATTTTGTCTTCTCTTTTTTAAATTTTTCATGTAGTAGCCTATGTTTTTTTTCAGTATTTCAGCAGTATTTTAATTATTTCATCTTTGTTCTTTCAGCATTTTGTTTCGTTGTTATTATTATTATTTTGTTGTTGTTTTTCAGACAGGAGCGAAATACAACCAACACTGGCTTAACTTTCTATCATATTTTCTCTCTTTTTATATATATAGTAGGTTAGATTCTCTGCAACAGGTTGTATTTCTGATGGAGTACAGTAAATGTATAGGGCATGGCTAGTTTGCGGCTGCTAAGTCTGTGCATTAGCATGACATATGTTGGCGAGCAGCAGGTGAGTCACAGCTGAAATGCTTGCACGCCTCACCACTCTGCTCACCGCTTCATTTAGCCTGTCACAGTTATTTTGCTTTTTTTTTTTCTTCCTTCCCAGTCGCGATCTCTAGCATGTTGGTTTGAAATAGTGCTGTGTGCAGAGGTGAGAGGATGCGTGATTAACTAGCTGCTGACTTGCATTTTATCTCCTGTTTTTAAAAACTTTGTTTATGGTGTTTGAGGAATAGAGAGGTGAGGAAAATTGGAACCTGATTCCTCCATGATGAAAATTTCTCGCTGTCTGAAGCGACAAAGAAGAGCCAATTATCGGAATCCTCCGTCAGTCGCATCTCCCCTGAGGGACTGTGGGCTCCTCTCCGGGCTCCACATGTTGTTGGCTAGTGTGGCGGAATAAATAGAAACGTGCCTCAATTATATCCAGACATCACGCCCCTCGAATGCCGAACCAATTCGGCCATTTTTAATTACCGGGGGATGGTGGCATCGCTCGGGCCTCTGTGGAGATTTGTCGAGATTAATTTAATTTACTGCGCCTAATTGCTCTGATAATACCCCATCTTTCACGGCTGCTGGAGAACACGTTCCGTGCCGTTATTGGCGTGTTTACAGCTGACATATGTCCATTTGTTTGTTTATTTAATATGAAGGGATGGAGGAATAAGGGCTACTGCGATTAAGGACGTAGCTTGGCTTGCAGCGCTTCTGACAGACTCCTGTTTGTGCACGAGCACCGCAGCCTCCATGATAACAGCCACACGAGACAGAATGGCGTCAGATTCAGCCAAACTGTCTTTCACACACACACACATACACACACACACACACACACACACACACTTAAAGACAGAGTCAGTATGCCCGCCAACACACACGCATACACATGCTCGTTCGCGCACAACCTCGACTGCAGCCAACATGTCAAAGTCGGGTGCTGAGTGCCAGCAGGAGTCAAACTATCTGGCCCTCATATCCACAGAGCTCAGTGTCTCCGAGGAAATGACAAACAAGCAGCTCTGCTCCAAACAGCGGCCCATAAAGACAAACAGCAGCGCCTGACTCAGTCAGTGGAGACTCACTTGAATTCCATATAGCCTGAGGCCATGTTGGCCAAGAAGCATTAATGCATCCACAACCTCTGTAATACGTCCTCATTTGCTCTTGTGGCACAAATCTGTTTAGTCCAGTCGTTTGGCATATTTCCTCGGTGTCTGGTGTCGTTCTGCATTATATAACAAGACTGCACGCACTTGATACTTGCACTAGCTTATCTGATATCCTTAGCCAGGTCAAGGAAAGGCAATTAGATGCATTTAAAGGAATGCTGTCTTAGGTTAGTCTTCACAATAGGCAACTCACGCTCAAATGGAGCAGTGGCCAATCAAACTGTCCAGTACCTCGGTACATTAAGTGTAATTTCGTGGTCACGTCATGGCAGAATTACAGTAATTAGGAGATGATTATTACTCTGTGCTGTTCATGTCCTCAGAATCAGACATTATTCATTTCTATGGCAATGCACTTCATGCCAAAATGTGGAATGGGTGGCTAGTCAGCTCTTTTATGCTAAAGTAAACCATATTTAATATCTGTGTTTTATTATTAATATAATTTTTTTAGCAAACTATGCATTATTATATTATATATATATTAATTATTTATAATTATATTAATTAAAAAATTATGTAGAAAGAACTTCATAGTCAACTCTTTTATGCTAAAAGTAAACCATATTTAATATCTATATATATAACTTAGCATTATTATTATTATTATTATTATTATTACTACTACTACTACTACTACTGTCGAATTAAATTATTTATATATATATATGTATGTATATATATATATATATATATATATATATATA
>NW_015505443.1:956263-969361 GCF_001515645.1 Sinocyclocheilus grahami | reverse complement strand
ATATATTGTATATATATATATATATATATATATATATATATATATATATATATATATATATATATATATACATACTGTACGACATTACAGTATGTTTGACATTTAGAATTGGATCATTTTAAAATGGTTATTTAACATATAGTGACCCCAACATGTATTTTTAAACATTTATTTAAAATGTTTAACTTCATACATTTTAAACATAGCTTAAATGTCCTGTCCAAATAGTTTTTGCAAATTCTACTGCATAATAATATTACACGATGTGGTACTGTATAACTTGCCTTGCTGTTATTGGATTGCATTTCTTCACCCGAAGCTAAGAAACGTATATGCAGTTGTTTATATTCAGTGCACATCCTGACTGAATTTGCTTGTTTTATTTTAGCCTCATAAATTAAAATATTTTTTTTCTTAGGGTGTAAATGTGAGAGAAAATATTTTAGTGGTATTCCAGTTAAACTCTTCAGGAAGTGTTAAACAGTGGGAGTATGTATGAGCACTGGGTGTTTTGGTGTAATTTGGTCTTGGTGAGAGAGAGACGGAGAGCTTTGAAACAGCCGCAGCTGAGAGTCATTAATATGTATTAGGCCTACATAATTTGTGCATCTCATGAATGTGCGTGCAGTGACATGCACAAACAGTTTTCCGCTGGATTCATCTCCAGCTCCACCTCTTGATGCCAGAGAAAAGCATGAGAAATTTTAGAGTGAAGATGCGCTCTTTGGCGTCTGCTAGCTGTGCTCCTCAGGTGTGTGTTCATTAGCTCCCCTCATTATCAGAAGAATAATTGATAGCATTGCTGAGACCGCTGGGCTGAAGGGGCTCAACGGCCACCGTTCTTGCTCACCAATGACAGGCAAATAAACCTGAAAGCCGTTGAAAGTGCACTGAATCCGCATACACAAGCGGTTGACGTGTTTGTAATGCGCAAGTGTTTATGTTTGTGTGGATGTCTGTCTTTTTTTCTCCACAGGTGGAAGAGGAAACATGAATGAGTCAACTAACACTTTATTTTTCTCTTTCTCCCCACATTTCCATAACAGCTTCTTGAAGAAATGTTCCTGTGGTATCAGTCACATTCTTGTCATCTATCTATCTATCTATCTATCTATCTATCTATCTATCTATCTATCTATCTATCTATCTATCTATCTATCTATCTATCTATCTGTCTATCTGTCTGTCTGTCTGTCTGTCTGTCTGTCTGTCTGTCTGTCTGTCTGTCTGTCTGTCGTTCTATCGTTCTGTGTGTCTGTCTATCTATCTATTATCGTTTGTTCGTTCTGTCTATTGTTTGTTCTATTGTTCTAGCTATCGTTTGTTCTGTCTTTTTTTCCTTCATTGTAGCAATCATTCTACCTTTCTGTTGTCTATCTGTCTATACAACTATCATTCTGTCTATCATTCTGTCATCCTGTCTTTGTGTTTCTGTCTCCCTGACTGTATTTCTCTCTGGCTCAAGGGGAAAAACACTATTGTTATGACTCAAATCCAGGTCACACAGAGAGACGGCACATATGCCATGGTCCCTCAATGAAGTCTCATATGAATCACCATTGTTGAGGCATCTGTACAGAAAGAGAGAGAAAGAGAGCTTGTTCCTTCATGCAAAGACCAGTGCATAATATTCTCGTCAGATTGCATCACCCTGTTAAACAAGCGATGAAATCACACACATAGAGGGATGTTTCTGTCGGCTATTTTTTTAATAAAATGAAACACTTTGTATTAGTGCTATGTCACCTTTAGGGTGAAGAAATTTCTGTTGGAGTTTTACAGGAAAAATACTAGAATCAAATAATTTTCATGACATTTACTTTCCTCTCTTTTGTTCTGCTGATGCAGACTCAACACTATGCTAAAGTACACTGTCAGTATATTTTATGTAACTGAATCTACAAGGCCACAACAAAAATGATACATTTTTGATTTTGCAGTTTAAATGTAATGCAATTAGAATAAATGCAGCAAAGAAAATACATAGACAACAATTCTTTCCAGTTTGTTGTACTTGCTAGTTATTTAACATTAGAGTCATTCACTTACAAATCATATTGATTTGTCATTTTAATGAATCGTTCAAAAAAAAAAAAACACTCGCTGTATTATGTGTAATGTGTAATTCTCTGTGTACTTATGTAGATAAAGATACATTCACAACCAGAGTTTCCCTTCTGAAATACCTGCTTAAACCATCCTACACTACCATTCAAAAGTTTAGATTTGGTAAGATTTTTTGAAAGATATCTCTAATGCTCAACAAAGCTGCAAAAAACAGTACAATTGTGAAATACTATTACAATTTAAAACAACTGTTTTCTTTTTTAATAGATTTTACTCCATTACTCCCAGTCTTTTTCTTTTCTCAGCATAGATGTCACTTTGTTTCCACAAAAGTACTAAAATATCTGCTAATGGAATTGATATGGAACCAGAATCATTAAGTGGAATCTTTAAGTAACCTAAATTCCTTCTGATTCCCATCCTTAGTCCGCCTGCTCATCA
This sequence comes from Sinocyclocheilus grahami, assembly GCF_001515645.1. Lineage (NCBI taxonomy): Eukaryota > Metazoa > Chordata > Actinopteri > Cypriniformes > Cyprinidae > Sinocyclocheilus > Sinocyclocheilus grahami. The sequence goes on along the minus strand of NW_015505443.1, from coordinate 966,853 downwards.
GTTCTCAAATGGTGTGAGTGAATTAGACAGTGACAGCTGCCCGCTGCTTTTATACCGACAGTGTAAGTGTGTCTGTATGTGTGAGATCACTTCAAAGACCTCAACTTCAGAACCTTAAACCCGCACAGGCTCAGAAACGAGTGCCTCTTCCCCTCTTTTTTCTCCGCTGATCTCTCCATCCCTCTCTCCCTCGAGATCCCCCTCTTCAGATGCTCCAGTTTGTCTTTTAGGAGACACAGTGGGTCTCAGGGGGGAAAGACGCTGAGCTTCACTGCTTTTGTGTAGCCGGCTACAGGCAGACACATATCGCTAACACGTTAGCGGTTGCCTGAGCGCTTCTGTGTCAGCCATGGGTACAGGCTAACACTGCTAGCACATCCAGATCGGCGAGACAGACAAGCTTTCACTCACTATCACACACTGGCTGTCTCTCCGTTATACACACCAAAGCTGTTCTCTTACATACAAACACATACACAGTAAACTAAACCCAGAAAGAGAGAAATCATGCAATGGCCAAGCATGTAGTAAGTGAGGAGAAAAGCTGCCAGTGACCAGTGAAAAACCAGTGTGCTTTTTGGTCATATATTGGTCATTGATGGTCAGTAAAGGGGGTTAAACTGTACTAGATGGTTGATTAGGGTGACCATACGTCCTCTTTTCCAGGACATTTTAGGCTATTTTAAAATCCCAGCCAGGACATGTCCGGGAATAAGAGGATGTATTGTTACCCTGTGGTTGATCAGCTGGCTACAAGCTGGTGGGGCTGAGGTTCACAAATTGTTTGTCAAAAGTCTAAAAAAAAGTATGTGTAAGAGTATTAGCATGTTGAGGACTGATGCCGTCTGTTATAGTGGTGTCAGCTATTTCAGATTAACCCACCCCTGTTTGGCATGTAAAAACAAATCAAACTGCAGAGTAGTAGAGGCATCACTACAAGAGGTGTAACTACACAGAACTGCATAGTGCCTAAGAGAAAAACTAAATTTGCTCAATCCACATTTTCAGTTAAAGGGACACTGCTTTGGAACAGTTTGCCAGTTGAACTGAAAATGCAAACGGAATTGAGCATCTTTCTGAGAAATATAAAAAAAATGGTTCAAACAACACCAGGTTTGTGAACATTGATGGCTGTACACCGTCTTAAGCCATGTCCACACGTACACGGGTATTTTTATACATTTAGTTTTTCCTTCTTCCGTTTAAAAAAAAATCTCCATCCACATTAAAACGCATGCTATGAAGCACTGTCAAGAGCATGCCAAACCATCAGGTGGCGATATAATCTCAACCGTAAAGCCATGTTGGCCAATCAGAAGCCTGAAAAAGTTTCCAGTAGGCGGAGATAACCGCGCAGGCTCCGACGTCACAAGCCAAATCTCCGGTTTCGCTGTCTACACGATAACACTTCAACCAGAGTTTTTGAAAATCTTCACCCTGGCAGGAGTTTTTAAAAAGGTTCGGTGCAAAAAAGGCAGCAGTGCACTAATATGTTGCACATTAGCAATATAATATATAATATAACATAACAACAGAAGAAGAATAAAAGAAAAAGAGTCTTAATAGACTTTTCATCCATTTCCTCAATGCCTGCAGTTATCTTTCACTAGTTGCATTCACTTGTTTCCCAAAGTCATCTTGAATGTTGAATTTTCAATACAACTGAAATATTTGAGAGAACATCACATAAGATAACTTCATATATTGATGTTGATTTTCCTAAAATGTAGTTTTGAGGGTTTTTTTTAACTCACCATTATAGTGATTAGCGTTCCCTTTGGTTGTGCACTTGGAACTTCTTTTATGCTACTATAATTGTCTTCCTGTTTATGCAGCAATGCATCATGATTTCAGAGTTATTTGATTTCAAGGAAAGAAAAGTAATAACTAGGTTGCTTTTAAAAGGTGGTCTATCTTCTATCAAATAAAAAATGTCATAAATACAATGAGATGCTTTTAATTGGGTTTATATAATTCTTAAACAGTGTGAGGTAATATGCTAAAGTCACACACAGACTTAAACATTCAGCACGTGAATCACAACAATGGTAACAATTTAATTGAATTAAACAATAACCATTTTATTTGCTCTTTTTGTTGTGCTACTACTGACACAAGACAGCAAATAAAATTGGCAAATAAAATCAACAACTGTAAAAAAAAAAAGCAACTACATAATTTATTCTGCCGCAATGCACTCTGGGAGTCAGTGAGTAGCTATACTAAGTCATGAGTAAACCTAAATGAAAGGATCAAGTACCCCCTACAGTTCTTTTTTAGTTACTAGAACTCTCGTGTAAGTAAACTATACTAACTAAGCATCTGTCAGTACAACATACTATTGCTATTTCACTTTACTTAGTTTTTTCAAGGCAATTGGTTTGCATGCTTTTTTTAAGTAAGCCCAACTAATTAGATTTTACAGTGCTGGTGCTGCGTTTGCGTGTGGACGAACGGCCAAATCGCATACAAAAAGCTGCGGTTTTAAAAATAACCGCGTTCGTGTGGACAAGGCCTTAGATTGTTGTTACGTTTATTGTGCTTGTTATTTTACATTATTTATGTAATATTTCATTGTATTTTAAAAGCCTAACAAAGGACTGGGGCTGCAAATTAGCCATTGGCTAGAAGCCTGTATGTAGAGCATCTGAAATATTATTCTGCATTGTCCCTGTTAAATAAACAACAACAACAACAAAAATTGTATGAGGGCGGAAAATTTCCCCAAGCAGATTTAGCAAAAGGTTCAAGTTGGCCTTGCTGCGTTGATGAACAAAAAGCAGCTTGGTTTGAAAGTGACTTTTTTGTGAGCTGTGCTTCATGCATCGCTACACTATTGACAATGAACAGTTTAAATTTTTGTGAAAATGTGCTAATTGTTGTCTCATCATAAGTAGGCGGTTCCTGGTTAGAATAAGCTGCAGCAGGGAGCAGCTTTTACTCTGATAGTCAAAAGTCCTGCTATATGTGACTAGCACAAGGTCAACCTGGCAGACCATGTTTGACCATCTGGTTAGAGTGGGTTAACCGTCTTAGCTTAACTGACCTTTTGCCAGGACCAAACCATTTACCATATTCCCAAAACCAGACTGACCACCGCAAACGTGTACCTCAAACTTGTTTTTTTCAGCAGGCAGTGGAAATTAAATGTTCCTCTGTTCTGCCAACCTCTCTCTCTATATATTTTTTTCCTTTCCAACTTCTTCCTTACTATAATAGCCTCTCTCCTCCTCTCAGCCAGTTTCTGGTTTTCAAAAATGTACCTCAGCCAAGCCGCATGGTCCCACAGACCGCAATCAGTGACTGGCAGCTGGATCTTGATGGATTCAGTGAGTAGAAGCGATAAGTGGTCAAGCTCTGTGAGAGAGAAAGAACAGCTCGCTTGCCTGATCCCAGCCGAGCCAGAACCAGCCCCTTCAGGTTCAGAGAGAAATCAGCCTATCCATCACCTCTCTTCTGTCTCTCTCTCTCTTCTTCATCACGCATCAATCTGTCTCTTTTTTTAACCCTTTTTCCTCCTCACAGCTGCAGAAGACTCCAGCACACTTGGGAATATATTCGAAATGGCATACTAGCACACATCTTACTACACAGCATATACTGCATAGGCCAATTTATTTATTTATTTATTTACATACTAAAGTATTTTAAATTCACATACTTGTGCATTGTACATTTGGGCCTAAAAAATATTTGCCATAACCTTGTGCACTACAAATTGTGGCCTGACACATTTCGCAAAGCATTACACATTAAATATATTTTGCGTAGTAAAAGATTTTACATTCACATACTTGTGCGTTGTACATTTTGGGCCTTAAAAATATTTGCTAACCTTTTGGGCGATACTAATACCTTGCTTTGTATTATAAATTGCAACATTTCTCAAAGCGTGACAATTTAAATAGAACTTGCGTACTTTTGCATTCACATATTTGTGTATTGTGCAATTTGGGCCTAAAATTGTTCGCTATTACAACCTTATGGCAATGCTAAGAACTTGCGTTGTATCAATGAAGTGCAACCTGATTCATTTCGCAATGCGCAACAAATTAAATAGAACTTGCGTACTTGAAACATTTGCATTCACAAACTTGTGCATTGTACAATTTGGGCTTCAAATTGTTTGCTATAACAACCTTGTGGCAATGCTAAGAACTTGCAGTGTGTTTGCGAATTGTGGCCAATATATCACAAATTAAATACAACTTGCGTACTAGAAGCATTTGCATCCCCATACCCTCTGCATTTGACACATTTTGGGCTTAAAAATGTTCACTATAACAGCCTTGTAGCAATGCTAACAAGTTGTGTTGCATTTCGTTATGATTTGCGACCTGACACATTTCGCAATGCATGACAAATGAAATAGAACTTGCATATAAGAAGCATTTGCATTCACATTCCTCTTCATTGTACATTTTGGGGCCTAAAAAAATGTTTGCTGTAATACAGCCTTGTGGCAATGCTAAGAACTTGCATTGCATTATGAATTGCAACCTGACACATTTCTCAACACGTCAAATGAAACAGAACTTGCATACTGGAAGCATTTTCATCCACATACTTGCACATTTGGGTGCTAAACATAGAAAGTCAAGTACAGTGCATTGCATTATGGAATACATTATTCCACACATTGCACTCTGTTGCACACATCTTCGGCAAATGTGCCAAGCCATGCAGGTATTCCAGGTTAAAATTTACATACTGCACACAGTATACACACTGTATACTGCAAAACTGCTATGCCTGCTATGCCGTTTCGAATATACATCATGTTCTTTCTCTCACAGCAGCCCAAAGATGCAGAAGCATGGATAGAGGAATGACAGACGGATGGAGGGGAGAGGGGGCAGAGTGCGTGTGACTGGGGGAAGTGTATGTGTGTCATGTGACAGGAAGACTGGAAGGGGTTTTGCGAAACTTTGTGAAAGCAGTTGAGGCCATTCTCCCCTCTCATTACTCACGCGAGTCATCCTCTCTGTAAAGAGCCTACATGACACTGACAGAATGACGTGATTTGAGAAAGGATAGCCTTTTATTTAATCTCAATTTTCTCTTTTTTCCTGCACCTGTTTTTTCTTTCATTATCTTCACTCTCTCTCTCTCTCTCTTTCGCTCTTTCTTTTGCTCTCTCTGTCTTCTCTCTCTTTTTTCCGATGCTTGAATAGAAGTGGACCAAAAAGGTAAAGACCACAATGAACATAAAAACCACAGCTCGCCCCGCCCTCCTCCTCTTCCTCTTCCTCCCCCACTTCCTTTTCCGTTTCCTTTCCTTTCCTCATCCCCCTCTCCTAACCCAGCACCTTGTGTAGTGCTCATGTTTGATGTTTGTATCCCTCCTTCTCTCTTTACCTTTTTCTCTCTCGTTTTCTCTCTTGCTTTCTCTGGCTTATTACCGAACCTCCTTCCAGATTTGGTTCTTGTTTCAGATAACACCGACAAGCCCCATCATATGTACGGTTCTGCATCCACGCACTAATCCCAGTGCACAGAAGACCTCATGCATGCATATCAAACGCGCACACACGCACGCAACTCTCACTTGAGGAAAAACAGCAGATCTTCACCAGCTGTCCTGCTAAAAGTTCCAATTAAGTCTATTTGAGAAATTAATAACCATCCTTTAATCTGATCACTTCTACCCCAAGGGAAACACGCTCACCGACTAAATGCGGCACATGCACGCGTGCACGCGCTCTATTCTCTATTCGCACGCACTCGCACGAGCCACTTTACGTCGAGCTCTCCTCCGCTCTACTTTTCTGTTGGACAGGAAGTCATTTCTCCCACTAAACCCATATCCTCCACCGACACGCGCACCCATCTGTGCAATTCCATCCTCTCTCATGTGCCATCATTTATTCATTTCTCTATTGTTTGCGATTAATTTTGTACCTGTCCTTCCAGATCCAAAGAGACTCCTCCATACTGTTTGAAACCTTTTTTTTTCTTTCAGACCTTTTTTTGTTTATGTCTTCCTTCCTTCCTTCCTTCCTACCTTCCTTCCTTCCTTCAGGTTAACCCCTGTGTTTTCTCTGTACGTTATTTTGGATTAGAGTAACGATTTGTAGAGCTGGTAACTGCCTGACCCCCTGCCAAATGCTCTCTCCCATTTCCAGGTGCTTCAGTGTCTCTTTTTACAAGCTTTCTCTTTTTTGCCATGTCACGTTCTTTCTCTTTTTCATCTGTCCCTGTCCTCTCGGTTGATATCCTTCCAAATTGTCATGTGTTCATCAAAAGCAGCCGCAGGTGTTCTGAGCCTACCTCAGATCCCCCCTCCACACACTTCCTCTGGTCCCTCCTCTCTAATTTGTCATCTGCCAGTGGCGTCATTCTTCTTTTTAATCCCTTCTGTTTTGTTGTCTGCTTTGGGATGCTGCTCAGTGGTGTCTGTAGCAGTCACTCCCTCCCCGTGGTGTGTCTGCACGTGTCCAAAGGGAAGGGTTCGGTGGCAGTTGGCAGCTCTGTAAGATGGCTGCTTTGTTAGGCAGAGCCGATTCCACTCACGCGGCCTTTCTCTGTGGTGCCAATCAGCTCACAGCCTGATTCGGTTCAGCCAGCCAATCACAGAGATTCGGCCGTACTTGGTCCTCTTGCCAGTCTCTTGAGTATTCAGTTTCAAACTTTTGCAAGACTTGAACTGAGCTTGAACCAGGGATAATTCAGCCTCATATCATCTACAGCTGGCTATATGATTTGAACAATCTGTTACAATCTGTCTCGTTGATACTGTCTACATTGGTGGTTATCTGCCGAGGCTAAGTGACAGATTTGAATTGTTCTCTACATAGGCAGCGACTGTAATGAGAATGTGGTCATATTAGGCCTTCAAGACCCCATAAAATGGCTTAAAAGTGCAATTTTCTTTCCAGTGTTGACACATTTCCTGTTGAAACAGGAAGTAAGGGCAGGGCATATGGAAGGGCTCATCGCTTTTTTAAATAGCCAATAGCCTTGATGTTACATCACAGCCATGAACATTAGTTGTTGCTTACTATTATAAGTCCATGGAAGATGGTTTCAGAAGAAGGGGATATACTTATTTTAAATAGGATTTTATTGGCCAAAAATGTGAATTGCAGTAACTTTAATGACGAAAGGTTTGCGATCAGTAAGATTATTATTATTATTATTATTACGGTAACACTTTACAATAAGGTTCCATTAGTTAATATTAGTTAATTTATTAACTAACATTAACAAACAATGAACAATACATTTATTACAGTATTTATTAATCTTTGTTCATGTTAGTTAATGAAAATACAGTCGTTCATTGTTAGTTCGTGTTAATTCACAGTGCATTAACTAATGTTAACAAGCACTTTTGATTCTAATAGTGCATTAGTAAATGTTGAAATTAACATTAACTAAGATTAATAAATGCTGTAGAAGTATTGTTCATGCTTAGTTCATGTTAACTAAAGTAGTTAACGAATGTTAACTAATTAACCTTATTGTAAAGTGTTACCATTATTATTGTTATTATTATTTATGCAGATTTTTTAAAAATATATTAAAATAGAAGACAGTTAAACTGTTCACAATATTACAATTTTACTGTATTTTTTATCAAATAAATAAAAGCATAAGAACAGTAGATTCATTTTGTAAGAGCACACTATAAAATCAAAGCTAACAAACAGACTAAAAACTACAAAATTACACCTTAAGTATGCAAAATTATTTCAGACCTCACAATGAATGCGGCCAACAGACTGTAATGTCATGCTCTCTGACTTTTGTTTTAAATAATTTATAAATTGCAAATAATATTAAAATCTGAATGTTAAAATCTCCGTGTATTGAGCCAAGAGGTCAATCTGTGGCTTCACATCCTCTATTGGTTAAATGCCTTTTTGTTATACGAATTGGCTGATCAGAGTTCAAGAAACTTGAACTTTGGTTCATGGCAAACCTCCTTTGCATTCGATAGCATTTCCGCTCACCCACGTACGCATGGATATAATTGGAAATGAACACGACCTTAACACTCACTCACACGTACCATGCAAATATTGCTTCAAACAGTCCGACAAAACTTAATGTTTCCATTTTTGCTAAGCCAGTTACTCTAACGAACAAAAAATACACATACTGAGTACTTTTCAGTTCAAAATAAAATACTTATTACTCAAGTCTCTGGAATACTCAACTCTGATTGATCCATTGTGACATTCTAAAGTCAAATATTTTTGTATAATGAAGCTAAACTGAATAATTGACTGTTTCCCAGGGCAACTGATTTCCCTATTGTTTGATCAGGACCCTGACACAATTGACATTTCTTTCTATTCCACCCACCATCTCTGAAAATTTTCATAGCGCTCATTGCAATGGATATTTCTTTTGAAGTACACATGACAAAAACGCTTCTTAAAATGTCGTCTAGATAGGCAGCTCGCCTAGAGGTTGGAACAGAGCAAATCTGTCACTTCCTGCCCATACTCTTCTCATGTATATTTCCTGACTGCACCATTCAGAAACATGTGTGTGTGTGTGTGTGTGCACCCTGTTCTGTCTCTGTTTTTGAGGGAATGAGTACTAAACGTGTTCTGAGACCTGCACCTCAGTGTGAATCTTCCACTCTGTTGTGAGAGTTCTGCCCTACATTTCAGACTGTTCTTACCTGCAATCATGCCACAGCGGACAGCCGGCCCCCTCCCTTCCCCTCCTCCACGGCTTTATCTGTCCTCTCGCTCTGCTGCTAATTATTTCCTCTATCCTCTATCTATTTCATTAACAGTTAACAATTATTTTCATTAACAACATTGTCTTGACCATCCACCCACGCTGTCTTTGTTTATTACCAATTGTTGGTTTAAGGATCGATTAATTGTCTGATTATGGAATCTTGGTAAGTGCCTTGATGCTGTTGTGCTCAGGGTTTGTCTTTGTTTGAGACATATACACACTGTTTTTCACCTCTGGGCCAATGTTAAAGGGACAGTTCAGCTAAAAATAAAGAGAGTTATCTAGCAGAATGACCAAGCTTCTCTTCTCCAAATGAAACTGAATGGTGAGCAGGGCTTTCCACTGTTCCCCATTCACTTTCATTGTATGGGAAAAAAAGAGAAAAAAATCTTATTTTGTGTTACACATACAGTTTTGATTAGTGTTATTTTACTATTATTTATATACTATTATATTATTAATATTTTGAAATGGGGTTATTTTTTATATTTTCAGTTTTCATTTTAATTTTAGTGTACATTTTAATAATTTTGTTATGTGCTTTTGTTAGTTGTATTACTTTTTATATTTATATTTAACTTTAGCATGTTTGTTTAATTGTAAAGACCATAATTTATATGCTATTATAGTATTAATTAATATTTAGAATTAGCTTTATTCTTATATTTTCAGTCTTCATTCTAATTTTAGTCTGATTTAGTACTTGTTTTTAGCTTTTTTTCCAATTTTAGTCAGTTTAAACTTTTATAACATAAATGTAATTGTCAATGCAATTATGTATATACTATTCCAATAATAATAATTATTTTTGAATTAGCTTTATTTTAATACTGGAACTTAAACGTATTTGTTTAATTTTTGTGGCAACATTTCTAATATGTTTATTTTTCGTTTTTTTTTTTTTTTCCATGTAATCTATATTTTATTTTTATTTGTTTAAAAAAAAATATATATATATATATATATATATATATATATAATTCTAGTTTTAGTGAAAGACAACACTGTTTTTGACATGAATGTGAATAAATGATGACAGAATTTTCCTTTGTGGATGAACTATCCTTCTAAAACAGGGCAACATATCAAGTATAATTCTCACACACACACATTGTCACATGACCTGGGCAGCCGCTGGACTGGGCAGTAAGAGAGATAGGAGACTGTGTGTGTGCGTGCGTACGTGTGTGTGTGTGTGTGCGTACATGCGTGTGTGTGTGTGTATTGTTAAAGCTAAAGAGCCGAAGCATGTGCAGGTGGTCACGAATTTCAATGAGGGAGTAACGTGATGTAATTCAGTCACAGATAGACTGTTCTGGACAGTCTGGGAGAGCAGGCCCAGGGGACAGAACGTGATCGAGAGAAAAATGTATCTGTACGTCGTCATTGTCCCTTTAGTGTGAGCACACATCTCTCAGGTGTAGTCGCTTTGACAGCCACAATAACAGAGCATAGTGAGTCCTAATGCAACTCAATGTATTTTTTAAACTCGCAGATTCACACATAATCAAGTGCACATGCTAGTGGCAGCCGTGGCTGTTTTTAATAGTGCTGATTGCTAAAGCAAACATCACCAGTTTTATTGCTCATACTTAGTGATTTGAATAACCATTTAAAGGGATAGTTCACACAAATTCTGTCATCATTTTACTCACACTCATGTTCCAAACCTGTATGACTTTCTTCTGTTGAGCACAAAAGAAGATATTTTGAAGAATGTTATTAACCAAACAGTTCAGATGACCACTGACTTCCATTGCATGGACAAAAAACATTGAAACATTTCTCAGAGTTTCTTCTTTCATGTTCCACAGAAGATAGAAAATCACATGGATTCAGAATGACATGAAGGTGAATAAATGATGACAGGTTTTTATTAATATTAAAGGG
>NW_015505443.1:922190-956075 GCF_001515645.1 Sinocyclocheilus grahami | reverse complement strand
GGGGGGGGGGGGGGGGGTGAACTATTCCTTTAAACCTAATTTATTATTTTTTTTTTTCCAAAAGTAAATTAAAAAAATACATACAAATTATTTAAAAATAATGTGCAAAATAACTTTTTTATTTTTGAAGCAAAATTACAAGCAAAAACCCATAGATATGTATGAAACATTAAGCTGCAACTTGTTAAACAGAGGTGTGCTATTATTAAAATAAAATAAATTAGAAGTAGGTTTTATTAATACATATTTATGTTACTTAATAATTTTTTTTACTAGTGATGAAAATATGTAAAATTGGCACAAAAAAATTATAAATAAATAAGTAAAATATTAAAAAAGGGACATTAAATCAGGCAAACTTGTCACATAGACTAGATAAGAACCCAAGCTATTTTTAGGGACCAGAAAAGCCTAACCATTTGCTGTCATCATTTACTCCCACTCATATGTTGTTCCAAACCCTTACAATGTTCTTTCTACTGCAGAACACGAAGGAATATACTTGGGGAAAAAAGGACCTCATTGACATTCATTGTATGTCCATAAAGACACTGTGACATTTTTCAAAATATCCTTATTTGTGTTCTACAAAAGACAGTCAGTCATACAGGTTTGGAACAGCTTGAGGGGAAGTGAATGATGACAGAATATAAATTTTAGTTGAACTAAGCCGAACACCCTAGCAACTGTTTAGCAATGTACTGGTTTGAAGTACTTATGGGATCAACAATGTCCTCATGATGTATTCGGATTCAGGTTTCAGGTCACTAAGCCTACATTACGAGGACATCCCAACTGTCCTAATGATTCAGATAGCTAAATACACATAATAACCAATATTTCATAAAAAATAAAAATGCGAAATGTTTTCTATGAGGGTCAGGGGATAGAAAATATCATTAGCTCAAGTTTTAAAATCATTACACCTATGGAAAGTCCTTGTTATGATAGGAGAAGCAACATTTGTGTGTCCTGGAATTATGATTATGAGTTTTGAAATATAGGTAGGCTTTTTGCACAGTAAGCCTGTGAATTTGGATACAGTGTGTGTTTTTGAAGGATGTGGATGTTATTGAGGCGTGTATCTGTGTGTGTTTGCGTGTATGTGTACGTGGAATAAACGTAGCACATGTTTCTGTCTTGCTGCTAACCCCTTGCTGTCCAGGATACAAACTGGGAGCCCTTCTAGTCTTTATCAGATTAACTCAATCCTAATTCTCATTTCACAGGAATAACCTTTGACCCTTGCCTTTTTCATCCCTCTCTCTGCTTCCAAGCACACAGCAACACTTTCTACAACCTTTAACTGTCTTTCTCTCTTTCTCGCTCGCATTCAGATGCACAAAACGGCAGTATTTTACACCTACCTTTCTGTCTACATCTTTCTCTCTCTTTTAAAAACACACTGACGCTCATTCACATGCTTAACACACTCACTGACGTAAATATGCACACAATGACCCATTCAGCTTTGAAGAGGACGCCCAGTGCCACACAGAGCTCTGCCCCCTATTGGCAGCACTTTGTACCTGCCAGTAACAGGTGTAGGATTCAATTAAGCAGCATGTTCTCAGCAGTGAGGCCAGATAGTTAGACGCCACGGCGGGAAGGCCTGGAGGAGCCCTGACTCTCTCTCACACACATGCTCGCACGCACACACACACCTGACTACACGCAGTAGTGGATGTAGTACATTTTTCTCCTTCATTTGTAGATTCTGCCTTGGCCAAAGCTGCTTTTCACCCTCATTTTCTTTCTTTCTTTTTAAGTCTCAAATATTGTCTATAAAGACTGTGATTAATTATTTATGATTAACAGAGCGCTGAGGAGATTTCTGAGTAATGTGACAGTAGCATTGCCTCAGATGCTTCTCCTTAGTTTCACAAAGAACTTTTGAGACAATGTTTAGATATGTGACATTAATGTGAAACACTTAGCTTAGAATTTTTTGTTGTTCATGTTGAGATCATATATCTGATTTTTAATCGCAGACTTTGCTGTCTTCCCAGCGGAACATTCATTCAAAGTTTGTTGTTGTTTTTTTGTTTTTTTTTCATGCCTCAGGATACTTAATTAAGTTCTCTGATTTATGTCAACTTGTCTTAAATGTTTCTACTAAATTTGTAAGCGGCGGTATTAAGAAATATTTGAGTTGATACTGACTTTGTACCTGATTTCTATGTCTGATCTTGCAGACAGAGGAAAGTTTTATTTCTCAGAGGTCACTTTTTCATATAGCTAAGGAGACTAGTTAGGGATATAGTTTACCTAAAACTGAAACTGGGAAAGGGATACTGTAGTTCCAAAACTGTACAACTTACTTTCATCTGTGTAAAATTAAAGAAGATATTTTGAGAATTGTATGTCTTTTTTGGAATGACATGTGGTGAATAAATTATGACAGACGTTTCAGGTTTTGTATTTAGATATTTAACTGTCCATTTTTGCTTCAGTTATGAATCAATTTTCTTGTAGATGTTTCTCCTAGAATTCCTTAGTAGAAACAAACAGACTTAAATGAGACAATTGTTTATAAACAGTATCAGTATAAAGTGAAAAAAGAATGTGGATAACTTTGAGATATTGGTTAAGAAATACTTGAATTTGAATTCCATTTAATCGAATTGCTTTCTAGGAGACACAAGTGAGACACAAGAGATGTCTTTTGTGATGTTTCTATCCTGAGGGTAGTTAAAGGGAACAGTAATAGCAACTGAAAACAAGTAAAATTCAAATGAAATTTCTGTGTATAGGTAAATATTTGAGTAATAAAAATCTCATTAGCACTATGAATGGAAGCACACAGAAGCCCAACCCAGTTGGGTTTGTTTAGTGTTTCATAGAGGTGGAGGTGCTAATTCACTTCTTACTCAGGGTTTAAAAACAGTAGGGAGTTGGTTTCAGTCCTGGGTAAGTGTGACTTACCAGGACATTGTTTTTGCAGTGAACACCACAAGATATTGAGGTGAGAGTAGTTTAGTGACCTCAGCCTGGTGTAGATTGACAAGTATAATTGTACTCTGTATGTTGGCCATTTTTCCAATAGTTTGGTAGGACTGTGTTATAAAAAATTTTGTTTTAGAAAGCCAGAGCCCAGTACACAGTAGGGAACTGAGCTGCCGGAGAGCAGAGGTCAGGTTTAATGAATTCTCCCAGGTCACACTGTGTGAGTGGGAGTGTGTGTTTCTGTGGACTGGAAAGTCCCACACACACTCATTCCTATCTCGAGCCTCTGTAATTATCATATTCACTATAATAAGCCCTTTCCTTACATCCCTAATAGCATCAAGAAATAGAGAGCTCAAGTCTGCAAAGACTTTGAGAGAGAAAGCCATAGTCTTTATCTAATTTAGGGCACTTTGAGCTGTTTGTGGACAGCAATCGCTTGAGCGTTGACAGCGAAGCAGCTGGGGTCAGTGCAGCATGTGTGTGTGTGTGTTTGTGGGCGAGCTGCTTATATTGCCCTCCATGTAGTTGATCAGACACTTGGACAGGCTTCCGGGAGCTTTTCTATGTGTAACCTAGATTACAGCCCCTTGCATTAATACTGAATAAAGAAAGCTTTAACCCTGTGGCACGGTATTGAGTTTTCAGCCCAGGGTGCGAGGCTCAAACATGACTTCCTCCACGGTCTCACATTCTATAGGAACGACCCGTCCTAGCCTGTTCTGTTCAGTGAACGTACATATGACTGTTTGGGGAAAGCGTTTGCTCGTGTGTGTGTCTGGTGGTGTGTTGCGTTTGTCCCAATTTATTTTAAAACTCAGGGTGCTCAGTCTTTGTTTTATGGGTCACCCATATAGAACAGGTCAATACAGTGTGTTGCACTGCCTCCCTGTTCTTTGAGTCTATTAATATTCTTTAGTTTAGAGATGGTGTTTGTCGTTGCATGATGGGAGATTTGTTTATTCCTCTCCATCATTTTTCTGTGACAAATGATATAAGTAGTCTAAATGAGTATGTAAGAGGATTGCTTCTGTACTTGTTGAGAAATTGTCAGACTGTCTCTCATAAACAAACCTGTAGAAAAACAGTGGAATTTAAACCACTTTGCTACCCAAAGTAAGCTGGGTTATGTTGGTTTGTGCTGGTGAGAGGATAAGCATAGTAATACTGTTTAGCAGCAGAATTTTGCTAGTGGAGCTGGATGAACATTCTGAACTTTCTGGTAAATTTGATTGACCAAAATGGTTGAGCTAGTCTGTTGGAATCACCAACACATGTGTGAAAGTTGCAAGGTGGTAAATGTTTTATTTATTTATTGTTTGTAATATGAAACTAGCTACCATGCTACAAAAAACAGCTTGCCCACCTAAGATTGAAGGCCGTTTATCATCTTGACCAATATAGTCTGCCAGGGCTAAACCAGGTCTTCCGACTGGCAATTCAGCGAATTAACCACGTCTATGTTGACTAGCTATCTAAACCAGTGTTTCACAACCTGTTCCTGGAGGCACACCAACAGTACACATTTTCAAACTGTTCCTAATCAAACACACTAAGTTCAACTTATCAGCTCTTTAGAGACTTCAAGACCTGACATGGATTAGGGAGACATCCAAAATGTGGGCTATCAGTTCATCTTTAGGAACAGGGTTGGGAAGCACTGATCTAGCAATGGATAGATTCATAACTTATTTATCTTTACTTAACTATCAACAAATTTATAACAATTATCACTAATATGGTGTTCATGGATGTGTGTTTCTGTGTGCTGGTGTATCATTTACTAAATACAAAAAGCCTTTGAGTTTGGCTTCACTCATTTTTGGCGTATATATGTGTGTATGTAGCAGGAGTAAGTATTGGCATAGCCCATGGCAGGAAAACCCGACTAGCTTATTTTTCCCCCTGAGATTTTCTCACCATCCGCACATGCTCACAGCTGTCCCCTGTGATGGCATAGTGCTGATGCTGTCTGCTTTCTCTTTCCTTAGACACCTCCAGCTCCCTTTTCCCATACCCCCTAGCAGTAGATAGATTCTCTCAGGTCCCCATGCCCTCTCAGTCTGGGAGTGAGAAACTGCGTCAGCCAGCTAATTCACACCAATCCCAGGTGAACGACCTCCTTCAAAGTACAGAGATAGAGATTGGTGTGTGTATGAGTGTGTATCTTGATCAAGTACTCCTAGCAGATAAAAGTTGAGCACTGCAGTTGTTTTCGTACATGACTGGCATCATAACATCCGTCATTATTCAACATTAAACACACAAAACACATTTTGACATTACAGCAGTGCTTTGTGGTGGAAAAAATACCAACTTTTTATAGAGACCTTGTCTCAAATGGCACACTTAATGTGGACTTGTGGTATTGTGGACCTCATGAGTTTCCTAAAAATAATAGGGTATCCCATTGGTCATTTAAAATGGTCTTTATTAATGCTCCCTTTGTGGTAGCTAGGTGCCCTCGATGCATATATTTGCAGAGCCTGCATGCACTTGTGTGGACTTCACAGTGGACTATTACCCAACAGCCCATATGTGTATACTCAAAGGAGGACAGTGGGTACCATTTGAGACAGGGCCGTTGATGTAAGAAAACCCTGCTGGAAATTCAGTGCCATGCCAGCCAAGATGGGCAAGCTGCTTTGTTGCAGAAATAAAATGCTCTACCACAGGGGTGCAAAACTCAGTTCCTGGAGGGCCATAGCTCGTAGCATGTAGTTTTCAAATAAGCCTGAAGGACTTGATTAGCTGGATCACATGTGTTTAATTAGGGTTGAAGCTAAACTCTGCAGGCCTGTGGCCCTCCAGGAACTGAGGTTTACACCCCTGGTCTACCATGTCTAACTTGCTTGTCCAAGATGATCTTCCAAGTTGAAACCAGATCCATCAGGGTGATGGTGCCTTTGCTAAAGCACTATTTCCCAACTCTGTTCCTGGGCTACCCCTTACACTGCACATTTTGTAGGTCTCTGCAGTCCAATACACCTGATTCAATTCATCATCTTGTTAGCAGAGACTCCAAGACCTAAAATGGGTGTGTTAGATAAGGGAGACTGTCGGAGATACTAGGACTAGGGTTGGGAAACACTGTGCTGAACATCTAGACCCGTTTTGACCAGCTAATGATCAACTTGGTCCAGCTTGAACAATTTGAAATCACTTAGCATCAAAACCTTGTTTCCCGGCTGGTTTGTGGAATAGGGTAACTGACTTACTGCAATTCCAAAGTGGTCTACCAGCTCTGATCAACTTGACCAATATGCTTGAAACCAGGTACACCAGCTATAAGTCCAGCTGACAAACCATCTAGGCCAGCTCAGACCAGTTAATGACCATGAATGATCAGTCAATCTAGAAACACTGTCAAATCAGCTAGCATCAGAAGCTGGTGATTTTCCAGCAGGGAAGTTGAAGTGGGGCAGGGTTTAAAAAATTATTCTCAGCAATATATGAGCACCAGAAGCCAGGATTTTGTCATCTCCTCTCACCAGCCTCTAGTCCAGTGTGCAGATACTTGACTAATGTACATTAACACTCTTTCATTAGAAGAATGGTCATTTATCTCATGTCCTCTCTCCCATTTCTCTCTCCCTCTCTCTTCCTCTTTCTTGCTGCCTCAATCTCTTTTATATTATCATCCCTCATGGCCTCCCACCAATTCCCCTTCTTTCTTTATCCTCCATCTCTCCATTTGTCTCCCCATCAAATTCTCCTCTTTTTAACCCTATCACACAATCATTCTGTGCATTTTTGCTGTCCCCTCCTTGTTATTTCATCTCTCCCTCTATTTCTCTTTCTCTCTCTTTCTCTTTTTTTCTCTCTCTCATATCTCCAGTCTTTGTATGTCCTGGGACTCTATTAAGGGTGCAGGCAGCAAGTTTGCTGCAAGAGGCGGAGCATCAGTCGGGGGCATGGTGTAAGGATCCCCTGCAGTCTGGTGACCGTCTTTACGTCATGCCCTGGACTCCGTACCGCACGGATATGCTGTACGAGTATGCTTCATGGGAAGACTTCAAACAGAATCGAGCCACAACCACTTACAAGTGAGTGAGGACCACAGCTTGGGTCTAGAACCAGTAACCATCGCTGTGTACAATCTACAAAATAATGATTTTTTTTTCAAAACTTAGATTTAACAGCTTTTTTATATGATTATTGAGTTCTTAGGTAGGGTTCTTGAGTTTCTTCTTGATGTTAAATGAAAGATTTTTCAAATTAGCATACTGAGGTATCATCTAGGTATCATTCCTTGGCATGTATATAAGAGTGTAGAATCCTGATTTAGTTTCAGATCATAATCTGTCTAAAATGTAGCAGAAATTATTGAGAGTTACATATACAGTCATCTCACATATCACTATTCTCCCACAGGCTGCCAAATCGTGTGGATGGAACAGGCTTTGTTGTATATGATGGTGCTGTTTTTTACAACAAGGAACGCACACGCAACATTGTTAAATATGACTTGCGCACACGTATAAAGAGTGGAGAAGCCATAGTCAATAATGCCAACTATCATGACACCTCACCATACCGCTGGGGTGGCAAGTCCGATATTGACCTTGCGGTGGATGAAAACGGTTTATGGGTCATCTACGCTACCGAGGCCAACAATGGACGACTGGTGGTCAGCCAGGTCAGTGTCACTGAATAGTGCAATTTAAAGCTATTGGATTTTAGCTGAGATTGGATCGGAATTTCAGTTACATTTTAAGGAGCTCCATTTTCCAGAACTGTGGAGTAATCAAGTTCTATTTTGTTGTATCATATGAACACAAACAAAATCTGAACCCTTTTCTCTTGCTATCTTTTAGGTTAACCCCTACACCCTGCGCTTCGAGGGAACCTGGGAGACTAGCTTTGATAAGCGACTGGCGTCCAATGCTTTCATGGCATGTGGTGTTCTATACGCTGTCCGCTCTGTTTACCAAGACGACGACAGCGAAGCGGGTGGAGATCTGGTGCTGTATGCGTACAACACCAACAGAGCACGGGAAGATCCTGTCCACATCCCCTTCCCCAACCCCTACCAGTATGTGTCCTCTGTGGATTACAACCCACGAGACAATCAACTTTATGTCTGGAATAACTACAATGTGCTGCGCTACCCCCTAGAGTTTGGCCCACCGGATCCCACTGCTGGTAAGTGACAGAGAAAGAGCGAGCTTAGCGGGAGGCGGAGGCTAACAGACAGTTTGATCTGTTAAGTGTCAACGTTCTGTTAGTGTTCCCCTCTGTGTCTTCAATACATTGTCTTTATGGTTTAATTAGCAGTGGTCATTAGCGTTTTGTCAGATCAGAAAAAGATTTCTAATCAATTATTCATTCTCATCTTCTTGCCATGAACATTCTCTGTCTGTCTTTCTCTCTCTTTTTTTCTCCTCCTGTATTTCGCTCTATCCAGTTCTCAGGGGGACTGTGGGAACATATAGTCATGCATTAAAGACTAGCAAATGCTCCTGCTGCTTTAGTTATCTTCTTACCAACTTTCTCATATTCCTTTTGCAATACACATCAAACGTTTAGGTTTTCCTTTCTTCTATTTTGTCTTCTTTTTTTTTCTTCGTCAAACATCCGCCGACATTTTCGTTGACTCTGTAGGTGTTTTGAATCTGCTTCTCTGCCTCTTACACGCTTGTTGCCTTGGTTTCAATTTTCTTTGCATTCCTGTCTGTCCTTCTCTCTTGCTCGCAGGTCCACTCGTCACCACTCAGATGAGCAGCAGCACCACCACCGCAGCAAGACCTGTCACTTCTAGCTCCATCCCCTCAACCATGCGACCTCTGCCCCCAACTGCTCACCCGATAGGGGCCATCAACAAGGCACCAGATCTGCGACCTATCACCGCCACTGTGCCGGTGACTCGCAGACCCCTGAGCGTCCCACCACAGGTCCCTGAGCTCCAAGTGTGTGAAGCCAGTGTAGCCCGAGGGGTGCAATGGCCTGCCACCCAGAGGGGGGAGACTGTAGACAGGCCTTGCCCTAAAGGATCACTGGGTGAGTGATGATGATGGGGTGACTGTTTAATAAAAGATTATTATTATAGACATTTTGAAATTATGATTTTGACTTGAGAAATCAAAATCGCAACTTGCAAGTTCAAGAACTCTGATTGCCGTAGCAGAGAAACAATTTGTCGCTTGACACAAGGGATGGGTAATACGACTAAAATCCTCATTGTATTTTTTACATCAGTAATTTTAAAAAAGTAATTTTACATCATGGTAACAGTATATATCACAATATACCTATTTTTGCTGGAAATTCAATAAAAAAATTCCTGTCAGCTGATAGCTGCACAGATATCTACCGGGGTGTAAACATTATTGCGAATTTTGTCAGTGCTGCTTGACATTTTAGTCTGTTGCGCTTGATTACAACATGATGTATTGGTAGAAGGAATCACAACTTTACAGGAAGGAAGTGTGCGTGATGTTTATGACATAAAGGTCACACGATGTTTGTTGAGACAGCTTTTCATAGAATTGCATGTTGTGTTTGGTCTACTGGTGTTGTGTATATCACTGGGTTCATGTACACATTTATGTGTACACTCCCATTTCTTAGTGTATTTCTTAGTGCTTCATTTTCTTCCTCATCTCTATATTCTTTCCAGCTGGCAGGTCCTCTTGGGAGTCATAGTTAAAAGTCCTTTGCAAACTCAGCATGGGTTAGCCCTGCAAAAAATGAGCCACTAGACAGTTTACAGATGACAACATCCCCCCTCCACCATCCCCCGCCCCCATTTCTCCATCCAATCGCTGCATTAAATGCATCTTTCTTGTCGTGGGAGAAAAGCGTTTCCTTCCTCTGTTAGCATCTCTCTCTCCCAGCCACCGACAAAACTATCTTTCTTCTGTCACCTTTGTTCCTTCACTGAAATGACAGACAAGTTAAATTAGCAGCGGCTTTAATTGGTGAATCCTGGCAGATCCTTCAAATCCAATCTATTGTGGATGAAGGAGTGGAGAGGAGAGAAAAGCAGACAGCAGCTGAGAGAGCGAGAGAGAGAGTATGAGGGAAGAAAATCTCCCGGTGGCTCTGATCTCACTGTAGCTGCTGTAGTCCTGCTTCACTCCTCTGTAGCTTTTCCTTTCTCTCTGTTGCTTTTTCTCCCTCTCTTCTTTGGAGCTATTTGTGTTGTGGTTGCTGAAAAGGCCTGTCGTATTTAAAAAAAAATTTATCCCAGCATGCTGTCCTCTCTGTGAACTCAGCTAACTAAACAGCCCAACTTAACTGAAAATGAGGAGTGGCAGAAGGTATCTCCCTCGAGGTGTTTTCTCAACGTTCGGAGGCGCTGATGGGATGGCCATGCCTGGTGTGTTATCTTACACAAGTATGTGTAAGAGTGTGCGATGGCATTCATGTGTCAGCAAATTCATTTCCACAGAAAACATTCTGTTTCGAGGAAGCTTTCACAGGGAAGCTCTGAGCAGAGTTGAGAGTTGAGAATAAACTCTGTTGTTTTTTGGTAGATTTGCTATGAATTTGTTTGTGTACTTGTGTTTGTATGTATATATCAGGAATTTATTTTTCTCCAAGGAGGTAAGGGAGACAGTGCCTCCACAGAATCAAAATAAAATCAAAATTGTTTTCAATTAACTTTTCACTTTTTGTTTTGACTTTTTTTTATTGTATTTTGTTTTATTTTAATGAAGAATTAATTAACTGATTCTGACTTTTTTATACTCTATCAGTCAAAAGTTTTGTCAACTCTCTCTTTATAATTTTTTTATGAAAATATTAAAACTCGGGTAAAAAACATGAAAACTATGAAATACAGAATAATTATCAGCATAAGCTTGTGGTTTTTATGCTGACTGGTAGTGTGTGTGTGTCTGTGTGTGTATATAATATAGAAGATTTTATTTTTACTCTCTCTCTCTCTCCCTCTCTCTCTCCCTCTCTCTCTCCCTCCTAACATCTCGTCTTCTGTTTCCAGGCATTGCGTCCTTTCAGTGTCTGTCCTCTCCTGTGCTATGGAATCCTCGCGGCCCTGATCTAAGTAACTGCACCTCGCCGTGGGTCAACCAGGTGGCCCAGAAGGTGAGGCCACTAAAACGTTGCTTTTTACTTGCTCTGACCCCCCGTTCCCTGTCCTGCTCTGTTTGCTATCTCAGCTATTATCATTCCGGCCTCAGCTCACATTACCGCACGCAGGTCATTCTTTTGACATGATTTGGACCAAAATCTCTCTATTCTAGAGTGTTTAAAAGCATTTTGGGTGAAAGTCACACTGAACTTACACATCAAGAACAGTTTGTTCTGATTTTCACATATTACAAAACCTTTTAATTTTACAAAACAGTTTTTAGGTATCATATCTTTTTTTTTTTTTTTTTTTTGCATTTTTCCCCACTGTCGTTGGATTTTTGCACCACAAAAGCAGTTAAAAATTATTTTCTTTTTTTTTAGTCACCCTCTCTTTGATCCTTCAGAATAAGTGGACTTCTGTGACTTTAAGACCTTTATAAACTTTATCTTTGCTTATGAAAGTAGCTCCAATTTTATTTTTTTTACAGATGCCTTTGGTTTGCAATTCCTTTATTCTAATTACAGACTCAGTAACATTGAGACCGATTCACAACAGTCCAGCTTAGACTGTTAAGATCAGACTGGAATGATCAGAGACTTGTTAAAAATAAACTTCAGCCACTCTTACTTAACATCATTGGAAAGAATATGCAGGATATGCAGAGCAGGGTTATTATCCTTAACTATAACTCATAAAAAAAAAAAAAATTGCTAATTGACATAAAACCGAAATCAAATAAAATGTATATATTACATGAAAAACTTGAACTAAATGACAATTAGAAATGTTGCCTTGGCAACTAACAGAAATAATTTATAAGTTTAACTTTTAGAACCAAGTTAGAGTTCGACTTTGTAGATAGAACTTTTTTGTTTTCTAAATAAAAAGTCCCAAAATGTACAGAACTTTAAAAAACCACTCCCATAATGTAAATAAGTTGTCACAGAATAAGAATATGTGAATAATTCAATTTTGACAAAAATGTCAGATAGAACCTTATTATACCAAGGCGACGATATTTGAAAAGCAAAAAACAAACTAAAATTAAATATATAATAAAAATATAACAAGAAAAGCTAATAAAAATATTATAAAAAATATAGTAGCCTATGAATAATACTAAAATAAAACTGAAGCTAAGAAAATGTTTCCTAAATGGTCCGAGGATTATGCGCTTTGTACTGTAATGTTTTCTCACTGGTGAATGAGAAATGAGGTAATCTGACAGCGTTGCATTCAACCATCTCTCATCGTGTCGCTGGTTAGCCTCTTCGTTGTCTGTGCGCGTTCATGTGTTTTGGAGGAGGCGTGGCTTTGGAGAGTGATTTGCAGGGAGTGTGGGATCTTATGCAATCAAAGCTAGCCTGCTATTACTAGCCTTTCCGAAATCATCTACCCTACCTGTAAGTTGTGATGATTGACATGGAGAGATCAACACAGCAACGACTTCTCAAACGACAAACATGGTTGGAAACAGTTTAACCCCGTTGTTGGGGCTATTGTTGACCAAAGTAATGCTAGCAATTACAGATGTATTATCATCCTGCAGTTTTTAGGAAACTGCCACATATTTTCTTTATTAGTCCTATACACATTATGCAGATTTGATATAAATGTGGTTGTCACTATTGTAAATTACTGAACTCTGTCTTTACAGAACATAATTAAGAACTCAAAAGAGAAATGTCAACTGTAAAATTTTTTGAACACCGCAAAGAGTGGTTATGCCATAGCATACTTTGATGTACCTTTGAGTACCTTAAACACAATGGAATGTTTTTTTTCCTCTTTTTCTTTTTCTAAACATTAAGTGACACATTTGCTTCAGGGCAATTACAGGCTATGTGTCTGCTTTCAAATCAAGTGAGTAATTTTATCATGTTTCACGCTTTTGTTTTTCCCTTTTTGTTTTTTGAAATAGCTTGATTTAGAGAGTCATTAAAGATTTGCTGTCTTTTGTCTGTGCGTCTAGCAGCACAAACCCAGAAACCCCCAGCTCACACCCCCACAGCGCACGGCAGGGGATTGAGCTTTATAGACCAGATTGTGTATGTGTGTGTGTGTGTGTATTCACTGTGTAGATAAAAAGCGGAGAGAATGCTGCAAACATCGCTGCTGAGCTGGTGAACCACACGCAGGGCCACATTCATGCCGGTGATGTCAGTTCCTCTGTCAGACTCATCGAGCAGCTATTGGATATATTAGATGCACAGCTACAAGCACTCAGACCCGGGAATAAGGAATCGGCAGCCAGGAACTACAATAAGGTGACACATGCACGCACGCACAAACACACACTCACACACATTTGCCCTTTAAACAAACCCTTCATGTTTTGTTTGCTGCTACATCAGTGTGCACAGGAATAACCTCTAAACTCACAGCCTTGACATGAATCACATGAATGCAGGGTCTGCATATACCTGTTTTTCTGAGCGGTTACAATTTTTTTCCCCCCTTTTAATGTGTTAGTAGCTCATTTTTTTGAGATTTTACAAAAAAATGGGTGATTTTTGTGACAACATTTTACTTTTTGTTAAACCTACAAATGAATATTCATAGATACAAATTATTATTATTGTGTAAGATGCGTTTGAAATTTACTAAAAATATATATTTTTAATTTAAATGTAATTTTCTTTGTTTTAGTATCTTTTTTTGAAAAAGTATATAATTAGTAAAAAGTTATGTAAATATAATTGTATATAATTCATTGTAAAATACATTTTAAAAGTACATGTATGCATGTGTATACACATGCATACATATACATACTTTTTAAATTGACACTGTATATGTGTATATTGTCTTAAGTATATATATATATATATATATATATAGCGATCATCGTGAATTTTTGATGGATGAAAAAGAGCTGGATTTCTGCGAGAATATTTAATGCCATTTTTTTAAGCATATAAATTAATTATAGTAGATGCATAGTAGTAGTAGTAGTAGTTGTTGTAGTAGTAGTAGTAGTAGTTGTTGTTGTAGTAGTAGTAGTTGAAGAAGTAGTATTTTTTTGTAAGTTGCATTCGAAATTGACTTAAAATCGGATTGAATCTGCAAGACTCAACTGCATGAATGTGTGTGTATCTGAAAGCTGTTTCATTGTGTCTTGCAGTGGCAGAAGAGAGAGAGGACCTGCCGGGCTTATGTTCAGGTATTGTGCAGTGTTATCTTTATGAGTTCACAGACACACTTCACCTCTTGTATCTCTTCTTATCCTCTGTGTCACTGCACACACATACCGATGCTTGATTCCTATCCCACACTCAACTGTGAGCATTTTTTTACTTTCTGGGAAGCCTGTACATAAAATGCATTATAAAGATATTAAATTAATCTCAGAATTTCCTTATAATACATTTGAGCCATTCAGTCCTAGCCCTGAAGGGCCACTAGACTAAAATACTGCAAAGAAACAAATAAAATATGTACAGTAGTATTGGGTAATACTTCTGTTTTGCACATCAACATCAACAAACCATGATTTGTTTCTTTCTAGTTGGTTGTAAGTGGTATTGTTTCTCACTCTTGATAAAAAAAATTGATTAGGCAAAATACGTGATGCGACACTAGTCATCTATATTTTTGGCCTTTAAGAGACTGTACATTTTAAATTCACATACACTACCGTTCAAAAGTTTGGGGTCAGTAAGTTTTTAAAGAAATTAATACTTTTAATTTAGCAAGGATGATTTAAATTGATCAAACTTGTCAGTAAAGAAAATGTAACTAAAGATTTGAATTTCAAATAGATGCTGTTCTTTTCAACTTTATATTTATCAAAGAATACTGAAAAAAGTCAGTTATAATTAATAATAATAAATGGTATTTGAGTGCTAAACTAGCATTTTACAATAATTTATAAAGGATCATGTGATGCTGAATAGTGGCGTAATAATCTTTGCCATCGCAGGAATAAATTACATTTTAAATATATATATATATATTAAAATTAAACCCTCGTTTAGATTTTATGATGTCTTTTAACATAGTACCATGAAGTATCATAATATATTATATCGGTGGTTACTTTTAATGAAAACATATAATGCATTACAGAATGGCATTAAGACTGCATCCATAATGCATAATATATACAGGCATCATAGAAAGTGCCATCCATATTTTTTATTGCATATGCCTACCTCAGATGAATTTTAACTGCAGCTGGTTTGTTGTGTGTGTGTGTGTGTGTGTGTGTGAGAGAGAGAGAGAAAAAGGGAGAGAGACTTCTAGCAATGAGGATACTGTACATCTTGCCCAAGGCTTTCTTTTAGCGCTCTTGTCATTTATAATGGCCTATACGATGTTGCTCCTTAGTAGAAATCAAATCCAGCCGTTACGTAAGATTCACAGATGTGACATTCACAGAGAGTCATATTTTATCATTTTTGATGTAGAGTGTAATTATAATGAAGTGTAAGTGCATGTTTGTTGTCGGGTATGTGTGTGCAGGCGGTTGTGCAGACTGTGGATAATCTTTTGCGTGCCGAGGCTTTAGAGTCATGGCAGGACATGAACAGTACGGAGCAGGCGCACACCGCCACCATGCTACTGGACGTCATGGAGAAAGGAGCCTTCCTGTTGGCCAATAACATGTACAATAATCACTTCTCAGACCACGCTGCCAATGTCGGTGAGTTTGTGTTGAGGAGAAACTAAAAGTATTGAGGGATATTTTGATAACATGACAGTACACTCTTAAAGGGGACATCGGATGGCCATTTTCCACAAGTTGGTATGATTCTTTAGGGTCTTCATGAAATGTCATAAAGTGTCATTTAACTTTGGTTAAAATTCCTCAGTGCTTGTGTAAAACAACACCATCTATACCTGGTCAAACACCGCTTTGTTCTCAGCGAGTAGGGCTGCACGATATTGGAAAAAACTCACTTTGTGATATTTTTTTTTTCTGCGATTATATACTGCGATATGAAAAAAAAATCTGAAGACTTCAATAGCTCTATTTGGAAAAAAATAATCAATGATTGGGGTGATTTTGTAGGCGAGTAAATCAGCATAGGAAATAAACTAATTACAAGCATAGATAAATAACAGAACAAAGATACAAATGAAATAAGCAGTGCTTTATATTTTTCAGGTAAGTCTAACAATATTCAGGCACAGAAATTGAATAATCAAATGTAAAATAACACTGCATAGTTTTCACTATAAATTAAATCTAATAAATCTGTGTTAAAGCTACAAAAGTGATTTTTCTTTGTGTTTTGTTGTTTAATTAACGCTCATGACAGAGAAAGCAACAGGAACATTAAACTGCTGTGAACCAATATACTGTTACACATCCATTTTCTTTCTCAATTGTTTACCTTCACCTAAGCCATAAGCAACTGCGTTTACAAGGATACTTGCAGAGCACCATATTTCAGGCACAAATAGATGCAGAAGTGAACAGAAATCAGTGTTCACGTGCATCTGCTTGGCGCTCACTGTGTCTACACCGGACGCGAGTGGCGCAACAAAATACTATGAACCCATTTTAATCAGTGATGCTGTGTGACTGACTACACTATATGCGGCGCGACATGACAAATCACAGACAGTAAACTGATGCCTCGTTTATGACGTACTGACACAAAGTTCAAATGATATGCAATGGTCGCTTTTGTAGACAGACTTTGGGGCCATTCACATGTCGCGGGTGGAAAACGCAGCCACACCGTTTTCTCTTTCTTTCCAAAGCACTCGGGAGCTTGCGCTTTCCTGGAGTCTGCCATTGCTAAGAAACCGTGACCCGTGCTCTCGCGACGACACGGAAGTTTCAACAAAGGATAAACGGATTTCCAGCACTGAAAATCGCCTGCTGTAGCTTTAGAGTCATGGCAGGACATGAACAGTACGGAGCAGGCGCACACCGCCACCATGCTACTGGACGTCATGGAGAAAGGAGCCTTCCTGTTGGCCAATAACATGTACAATAATCACTTCTCAGACCACGCTGCCAATGTCGGTGAGTTTGTGTTGAGGAGAAACTAAAAGTATTGAGGGATATTTTGATAACATGACAGTACACTCTTAAAGGGGACATCGGATGGCCATTTTCCACAAGTTGGTATGATTCTTTAGGGTCTTCATGAAATGTCATAAAGTGTCATTTAACTTTGGTTAAAATTCCTCAGTGCTTGTGTAAAACAACACCATCTATACCTGGTCAAACACCGCTTTGTTCTCAGCGAGTAGGGCTGCACGATATTGGAAAAAACTCACTTTGTGATATTTTTTTTTTCTGCGATTATATACTGCGATATGAAAAAAAAATCTGAAGACTTCAATAGCTCTATTTGGAAAAAAATAATCAATGATTGGGGTGATTTTGTAGGCGAGTAAATCAGCATAGGAAATAAACTAATTACAAGCATAGATAAATAACAGAACAAAGATACAAATTAAATAAGCAGTGCTTTATATTTTTCAGGTAAGTCTAACAATATTCAGGCACAGAAATTGAATAATCAAATGTAAAATAACACTGCATAGTTTTCACTATAAATTAAATCTAATAAATCTGTGTTAAAGCTACAAAAGTGATTTTTCTTTGTGTTTTGTTGTTTAATTAACGCTCATGACAGAGAAAGCAACAGGAACATTAAACTGCTGTGAACCAATATACTGTTACACATCAATTTTCTTTCTCAATTGTTTACCTTCACCTTAGCCATAAGCAACTGTGTTTACAAGGATACTGGCAGAGCACAGTATTTCAGGCACAAATAGTGAACAGAAATCAGTGTTCAAGTGCATCTGCTTGGCTCCCACCGTGTCTACTAACACGGTGCAACAAAATACTATGAACCCATTTTAATCAGTGATGCTGTGTGACTGACTACACTATATGCGGCGCGACATGACAAATCACAGACAGTAAACTGATGCCTCGTTTATGACGTACTGACACAAAGTTCAAATGATATGCAATGGTCGCTTTTGTAGACAGACTTTGGGGCCATTCACATGTCGCGGGTGGAAAACGCAGCCACACCGTTTTCTCTTTCTTTCCAAAGCACTCGGGAGCTTGCGCTTTCCTGGAGTCTGCCATTGCTAAGAAACCGTGACCCGTGCTCTCGCGACGACACGGAAGTTTCAACAAAGGATAAACGGATTTCCAGCACTGAAAATCGCCTGCTGTAGTTCTGCTACTAAATGTATTTAGAAATGGGTATCTATGTACAGCTGTCATGTCCGGTGTAGACACCATGTCTGTGTGTGAGCAAAGAAAACAATCAGTATAAATATAATGACCAGTAGCCTATACTAAACATCGCATATCCTGCGATGTGACTATCCTGCGGATGCACACATCGCGATATCGATGGTAAAAAGATATATCGTTCAGCCCTAAAAGCCAGCCATTTCGGTACATGTCTCTTTAAATGATAATAAGCTACTGCTAACCCCGCCCCTCTCTTCCATGGGGCGTGTCGACACAAGGCATGTGAATTGCTGCCTTGGACTCTGTAAATGCCTCGGAGGTGGTCTTATTCAAATAGCCAGCTGTCTATGTAGAAACTGGCTGCAAATTGAAAGAGCTCGCTGGATGACAGAATTTCAGACTCAGACAGCCCATAACAAACTGTCTGCATGGTTTCTTTTCAGCTTTTCTGAGCTGGCAGTCATTCCAAAAAGTAAATGCAAAAAAAAAAAATTTATTATCTGATGCCCCCTTTAAAAATAAAAGTTCCAATGGTGTTTTTCACAGCAATGTCATTAAAAAATACTGCTCTGATTTAAAAAAAAAAATATACACTCCTGTTGAAAAGCTTAGGGTCAGTAAGATCTTTTTTCTTATTTTTTGAAAGTCTCTAATGCTCAATAAGGCTGCATTTATTTGATAAAAACAGTAAAAATTGTGAAATATTATTACTATTTAAAAGCTATTTTAAAATTTATTTATTTATTTTTGATGACCAGTCTGAATTTTCAGAATCAATACTCTAGTTATTTGCTGCTCAAGCAACATTTCTTATTATTATCAATGTTGAAAAACAGTTTTGCTGCTTCGTATGGAAAAGGACAGGAATTATTTGAAATATAAATCTTTTGTAGCATTATAAATATCTGTACTGTCACTTTTTATTAATTTAATGTGTCCTTGTGAAAAAAATATTTTTTTCTTTTTCATTCCTTTTTTTAAAAAAAGTCTTAACAGTAGTGCATAATTTATAATATAAAAATGTATATTTTTTATTATTTATTTATTTCTGTGTTCTTACAGTTCAAGCTTTCAAAGTGTGTGTTTTTGTGTGCCTTCAGATCTAGAGGTGCGTGTGTTGAACACAGAGACAGATTCTCAGGATTTGTCGTTCCCTCAGAACGGTCCCAGTGACAGCAACATCCAGCTCTCGGCTTCCACCTTCAAACAATACAGCCGCAATGGTCAGTCACAGCTCGCTCTCTCTCTTCCTGTCCCTTCCATCACGATCCACGACTTGACCCTATGCAGTTTCACTGAAGCTTAGCGAAATGTCCACTTCGGTTTACCCGGTTATTGGTTGATAATAATAAACCTAATCAGATTAACAAAAGCGCTGAGACCATTTCTTCCCTGATGGTTTCTTAACGGCACTCTTAATCAAACAGCCCGAGAGGCGACTAGATTACTATAATTTTCAGGCTGACAGAGCAATCTCGGCACTCTTTTCTTTTCTCCTGCTTCTCTCCTTCCTGTCCCCTCCATCTCTTAGCCATCTTATCCCGCCATCAGCTCTCCTACTCTTCGCTTTTTCCGCCACTCCCGCATTTAGCCTCTTTTTGAAGCCGCGTCGTCGTTCACTGCTTCTCATCAGAGGCAGGTTGGGCAGGGGAAGTGAGATTAGTATGATTGAAACAAACGCACATGAAATATTCATACGGAAGAAATGGAGTGAGTGAGTGCTGAAGGGATGAGTGTTCCGTTGCCCTCCATATTAAAATTCCTTCATCCCCCGATCACTCACTCACCCCCTCCCAGCCCAAATAATTTTAACCTTCACTCAACTCACTCTACCGCTCCCTTTTTCCTCTTAGTTGTTATTCATATCCTTCTTCCACTCAATAACTCTCTCCCTCTTTCTTGTGCTGTTTTTCTCTGTACAGGCCAGGTAAAAGTGGTCTTCGTGCTCTATAAGAATCTGGGTTCGTTCCTGTCCACTGAAAACGCAACCGTGAAGATGGAAATGGAGGCGGGGCCCGGTGGGCGGGGCCTGGCAGTGAATTCACACGTCATCGCAGCGTCGATCAATAAAGAGTCCAGTCGAGTGTTTCTGACTGAGCCTGTGGTGTTCACACTTAGACATTTACAGGTACATAAACTCACCCAGAGAAAGATGCAAGATTACATTATAATTTCATTACATTGCATTTAGAAAACATTACTTTCACACATGGGGTAACATTCATGAAACATGAACAAATTTCTGTGTAAATCATGTATAAAAATTATTATTTTTTTGCATTAAGATTTGTTTCATTATCCCCCACTTCCCCTAAAATCACCTGTCCTCAGACTTCAGTACTTCATGTACACGGTAGCCTTTTGCATTTAGCGGTAGTTAAAAAACAGTGTCTTACAATTCAAATAAATGCTGTTCTTTTGAACTTTCTATTCATCCGAGAATTGAAACCGCTGTTTTCAACATTGCCGTTAATATGAAATGTTTCTTGAGCAGCAAATCAGCATATTAGAATGATTTCTGAAGGATCATGTGACACTGAACACTGGAATAATGATGCTGAAAATTCAGCTTTGCATCACAGTAATAAATTACATTTACAAGTATATTCAAAAAGAAAACATTTATTTTAAATTGTAATAATGTTACACAATGTTACTTTATTTTTTAATGTATTTTGTGTGCATTAAAGTATAAATTAAGCATAAAAATACTATTTATCTTCTATATACACACACACACACACACACACACACACACACACACACACACACATATATATGTGTAATTTGCACCTATGATAATTTGTAGGTTGAAAAAAGGTTAACATTTTGTTGAAAAAAATCTCCCAGCTCTTTTCCATTCAACAAAAATGCATTGTATATATTATATATAATGTATATATGTATATGTGTGTGTGTGTGTGTGTGTGTGTGTGTATACCAAATGAAATGTCCAGGAAATGGTGCAACTTTGGAGGTGTTGATGGAAGCAGTCTATTGCATCTATGTTTTGATCATTGTTCTGAATCTGATCTGGTTGCGCTTTTTGTTCAGAATGTTGCTGTTTTAATGAAACACCCACATTCAAGGGTTGATAAGGTTTTTTTTTTTTTTTTTTTAAAGCAGAGGCTCTGTTCTTTGTTCAGGTACTTGTTCTTTGAACACTACAAGCAGAAGATCAGTTTGAAACCATCACCCTGTAGTATCAATACATTCATCAGCATACATGTCTGATGTGTCTATATATATATAATGCATT
Source organism: Sinocyclocheilus grahami (assembly GCF_001515645.1). Classification (NCBI taxonomy): domain Eukaryota; kingdom Metazoa; phylum Chordata; class Actinopteri; order Cypriniformes; family Cyprinidae; genus Sinocyclocheilus; species Sinocyclocheilus grahami. The sequence continues at coordinate 934,652 of NW_015505443.1, read as the reverse complement.
TTTGCTGTGACAGAACAACCCACATTTGTGAGCAAATGAAAGCAGCAGGAAATTGCTTGTGCCCCTTAAACATGAATTCTTCTGAACATGTTGAACAGACGAATCCAAACATCATTTCTTTTGTCGGTTCTGTAACACGTCTCAGTACTCAAGAATCAAAGAGATATATTGTTTATAATTCACTCTAATTGTGCAGAAACGGCAATTTCAGACATACAGTGGAAATCAATTTGTAAGAGCTAGATGGTCCCTGACCATGAAGGGTTCGCACATGAGTCCTAAACAGAAAACATTATGTGTGAATACCGATCTTTTCCGGTCTCTCTGTTGCTTTCTCTTTGCAGCTGGAGAATCATTTCAGCCCAAACTGTTCATTCTGGAACTACTCTGAGCGTTCAATGACGGGCCAGTGGTCATCTCAGGGTTGCAGGCTGATGGAAACCAACAGCACACACACAACTTGTTCTTGTAGCCATCTAACCAACTTTGCCGTTCTCATGGTACACCACGAACCCAACGTAAGTGCACACGTGCACATATTCCTTCTTTACATTCATCACCTGCTCACAAACAAATCTGAATATAGCTCTCATGCACATGAACAACTTTTTCGCTTGCACACAGTCTGTAAGACAAACACACATATCTATACACACAAGAGCAAAATACACAAACAAACACACAGTAATTTCAGCTTGACATTTACTGGATTTTCATAAGTCACTCTCCCTCAGGCAGCCTATCCGTTTATACCATTTCCCTTATCCATCTCTCTGTCTCTCTCAGTATCCAGGCAGGATGCACGAGCTGATCCTCTTTGTGATCACATGGGTGGGTATCGTCATTTCGCTGGTGTGTCTCGCCATCTGCATCTCCACCTTCTGCTTCCTGCGAGGCCTGCAGACCGACCGCAACACCATCCACAAGAACCTCTGCATCAACCTCTTCATCGCCGAGCTCCTCTTCCTCATCGGCATCGACAAGACACAGTACCACGTGAGAAGATTCTCAATCTTTATTAAGGGGAGAATGCACTGAGAATTAATTACACCCGCTGATTGTAGTGTTTATGTGCACCCACTGATAGAACATGCTGTCTGCATTGTTTAAGCATCCGATTAACTGAAGGAATTAAATGCAAAATGCATTAAGTGCAGGTCATTTGCATTAATTTGCATGCCACAGTTCAGATGAGTGCTTGATCTGAGTGCTCGGTTGTGGAGGATGCAGCAGACTATCACAATCTGACATACTTTACTGGGGTTTCATTCCCCATGTTCTTGCTCTCTGATATAAATGAGAGAATAAATACACTACTGTTCAAAAGTTTGGGGTCAGTAAGATTTTTTTTTAAAGAAATTAATACTTTTATTCAGCAGGGATCCATTAAAATTAATTAAAAGTGACAGTAAAGACTGTCATTTAAAGACTGCTGTTTTTTTGCTTTATTCAGCAAAGAATTCTGAAAATCCTGAAAAAGCAGCACAGCTGTTTTTAACATTGCTAATAAGAAGAAATGTTTGTTGAGCATCAAATCAGCATACTAGTATGATTTCTGAAGGATCATGTGACACTGAAGACTGGAGTAAGGATGCTGAAAATTCAGCTTTGCATCACAGTAATAAATTACATTTTAATATATATTAGAAAACAGTTAATTTAATTTGTAATTACAGTTTACAATATTACTGTTTTTACTGTATTTTTATCTAATAAATGCAGCCTTTGTGAGCATAAGAGACTTCTTTCAAAAACATTTAAAAAATCATATTGACTCCAAACTGTAAATAAAACAATTCATTTTAGTAACACAAACATTACCCTTATATCATGTTATTCACATGATTGAACATTTTGGAGCTTGTGAAAACACTTCTACTCTGACTTTCTAACAAATTGTCATCAGGCAACATTATGCAACTCTGCTGTATTATATGTTGATTATGCATTTTCTGCACATTTAACCAGCTGCTCCTCTATCTGCTGATTCTTTGGGATGTAATTTTGACTTTGAACCAAGCCACATTAATTAGATGAGTTTTAAGGTTATTGTAAAAGCAACAATTGTTGATTGTCAGACTGTATGAACATCCCAGCAATAAGCCATGTTACACTGTGGGATCTCAGCTGTCATTAATATCAGACTGTACGACAGTCAAAACAAGAAGATTCATCCAGAGTTTGACATCTTCAGTGCTCCTGTTGGTTTTTCATTTGACGGTTAAGAACAACCAATTAAAAACATTAAAAACTGCGAACGATTTAAAGTTGCTGAGTTCAGATCGAAAATTACATCCTAAAGCGTCAGCTATTCTATGTTTTCAGATTCAAGAGCAGCTGATTAAATGCGTAATCAATATATCATACAGCTCTCTTCTGAAATGTAAATTAGCATGGACACATTTTAAAATGATTAGGATATTGTGACGTAATCGTTTCTTGATTATACAAATTGTGATGCCTTTCACATCAGTCTATTGACACCAAAAGTCTCCTGTTGAAAGCAGTGCTGTCATCTATTTGGCTGATTTAATGCATCTTCCAGAGTTCAGGCTGCATTAGAATGCTGGGAATCAAAATCATTTTACAAGATTTTTAGTAGATAGAGTTTTTAATGAGGCATTTAACAAGTAAATGATAAATCCATGAGCAGATCTGTATCTTCCGCTTTGAAGGGGCCTAGAAACAATATGTAAAGTGTGGGGGCTGCATTATGGATCTCTCATCAGCCTCTCTTTGCAAGTATGGTTGCCAAGTTGCCGTGGATACATTTATACAAGTTATGATTTGAAAGCTTAAAAAACAAACTTTCCAGAAATGTCAGTCACTCTAAAATATATACAGTCATAAAAAATGTACTATTAAGCCTAAAACTTAGCTGCGACAACTATGAATGTACATATATATATTATCAAAGCTTCTCTTCTGTTATTCACATCTTTTCTTTTAAGAAATTTACTTCCCGTCAGGCTCAGTGCACAAACGGTGCCAAGCATGACTTGAGTCATGAATATTAATAATGTTATGTGACGTTCGCACTGATTTGCTGAAAGGTGGATGTTTTTAGGTGAGTGCACTTGCAATAGTGGGATCACTGTTTGCCGCCTGTGCATTCGTTCAGCCTGTCAATTGGCAGATACTTCTGCTGGAAGGCCTTTTATGTGGCAGCTACATTTTCTTTTCCTTCACACTGCAGCCCAGCAAAATAAAACACTTTCAAATGTGATTATCATCTGAAAATTGAGGGGAGATGCATTTGTTTTTTTGGAGGACAGAGGTCAGTGGAAGTCGATGGTCACCAAACCTGTTTAGTTACATTCTTCCAAATATGTTATTTTCTGTTCCACAGAAGAAAGAAAGTCATAAAGGTTTGAAAAAACATGAAGGGGAGTAAATGATAATTTTTGGATGGACTATTCCTTTTATGTTCATAGTCACTAATGCAAGTATCGTTAAATTTACTTCCTCTGATATGTTTATCACTAACCCCTCTTCCCTCTTTTTGTCCGAATACAGATTGCATGCCCCATTTTTGCGGGCCTGCTGCATTTCTTCTTCCTGGCTGCGTTCTCCTGGATGTGTCTGGAGGGAATCCAGCTGTATCTGATGCTGGTGGAGGTCTTTGAGAGCGAATACTCCCGAAAGAAATACTACTACCTGTGCGGCTACTGCTTTCCCGCCCTTGTGGTGGGCATCTCAGCAGCCATTGATTACCGCAGCTATGGGACTAAGAAAGCGTACGTGTGAAGCAGTCTATTTGCATTCGGCCATACAAGGGCTGTTGGTTTCTGAGCAGCAGACACGACCCCCTCTTTAAACAATTTGTTTCATTTAAATGGATTCCAGCAAAATGGCTCTCTGGGAGTTTAAATTCCATACAGTACAGTATCATCTTTCACTAGGAAACGTACACTGGTATTATGTAGTTTGGAGTTCAGTTGGACATTGGTCGCTGTCATGTGATCCTGGCCTAACCAAGTTCATCATGTGAATTATAAATGAAGCCAGTTAAAGATGTTGCAAGCACTCTTTTTTGGAATAGCATGCATAAATCTGACAGATCCTGCTGTGATAATTCACTTTACAAGAACACATCTCGAAGCTGCATCTCACACTATTTTTAACATTACATCGGAAAACTAATCTTATGTAGGGTTTCCACGGTCATGGAAAACCTTATTTTTATAATCTCATTTTTAAAACCTAGTTTATAATCTAGTTTATAGTTACAGAAATTTCTGTAATGATTTTATTTTTACTCTAAAATGTTTGGTTTTGCTTTTATTTATTTAGAAAAAAATGTATTTATTTAAAAAGTATTTTTATTCATTTAAAAATATGTATGTATGTATTTATTTATTTAACTTTTGTTTTAAAATGCCTAAAATAATACTATTAACTATTGTATTGTTAAATCTTGTCTAGTAATCACAAACAACTTTTAAAAAAAAATATATATATATATATCAGATTTTCAAATAGTTGTATCTCGGCCAAATATTGTCCTATCCTAACAAACCATACATCAATGGAAATATTATTTATTTATCTTTCGGATGATGCATAAATTTCAATTTCGGAAATATTTACCCTTATGACTGGTTTTGTGGTCCAGAGTCACACACACACACACACACACACATATATATATATATATATATATATATATATATATATATATATATGGTTAAAAGTTATATAAATCCATTGGTCAAAAGTGTGGGAACCCTAATTTTACTTCTTTGTTTTTGCTAACATTGGGTTGACTGTCATTTCTTTGAGGGGCGGGATTTTGGTGAGAAGGTGTGGTCTAATTTATTGTCTAGCGGAAGTTAAAAAAATCGCTTACAGCACCTTTAACTGAGCTGATTACTGCATGTGTGAGTGTGTGTTGCTCCTCGTGTTTGTGTCCACACAAGTGTGTGTTGGTCTGTGTTTATGTGTGTGCGAATGTGGAAAAATAGCACAGCTGCAGACTTTTGAATGTTGACTACAGTGCAGAAAATGAGACGCTGACTCAGTGCACTAATGATTAAAAACTGAGCTTAACCTTCAACTAGACTTTTATTGCTCTTTTATTAGCTTGTTTTTATGCCAAAAAATATATTGTCATCTCGATAGTAAGAATATTTTAAGATGTCTTGCAATTATGTCAAAGCAATCAATGATCAATACTGTGCTACTTCATAAAACGCATATGCGATTTTGCCTGTAATGCAGTAAGTGATCATTCTTTGAACAGTAAAATGTTACTGATAAAGTTATCGCATGTGTGTTTTGTGTGTAGGTGCTGGTTGAGAGTGGATAACTACTTCATCTGGAGTTTTATCGGCCCTGTGTCCTTCATTATCATGGTATTGTTCTCTCCAAACCTTCAGCGCTCTCTCTGCTTTGCTCACCGAGTTTGTTCTTTTTTTTTCCTCCCTGAAAAGTGCTGTGCTAGTCATCTCAAATAAAGCACTTTTGTTCACCTATGGATCTGTTGCTGCTGACGACTATGTTTTGGCTGTAATATGCTTTATATGAGTGTGGAGCTTAGATTAGGTTTAGATATGGGAACTTGCTGACATTTTCGTAATTACAATATATTTTACTAATGCCTTAGCTCTGTTTTTGTTTTTATTAGTTTGTGAGAGAAAAAGTTTTTTATCTTTCTAAAGTTCTTTTCTTACTTGTATTGGATCTCTCATCTAACACGAACCGAGTGAATTTCTGTATAAATGTTCATATCACCATTCCCATGTAAATTGTTGAATTTAATTGCAGCAATTTAAAGTAGAATGATTTCACGAACAATTTACTCAGAAATTCTGCTTGTGTTTTATGAATGAGGCTCATTGTTAGGAAGAAAGCAGTGTTTTAAATTGTCTTTCCTGTGTAGATATTTTCTAAAGGGCTTGACCTTTTTAATTGGCTTTAATTTGTGTCACAATGACATGGAAATTGTTTGTCTTCGTGGAGTCTTTAAGTTACATTTTTCTGTTCTCTTACCTTTGACCTTTAGTTAAACCTGGTGTTCCTCATGATAACACTCCACAAGATGATCCGTAACTCATCCGCCCTCAAACCCGACTCCAGTCGCCTGGACAACATCAAGTGAGAGTCTTCCACTGCAAAAATATGCATTGTAGTCACATCATCTATGAGTTTTTTTTTGTTGTATGTTTATGTATTGTGAACGTGTGCATGTTTTCCCTCAGGTCCTGGGCTCTGGGGGCTATTGCACTGCTCTTCCTCTTGGGTCTGACCTGGGCCTTCGGCCTCCTCTTCATCAATGAGAACACCGTCATCATGGCGTATCTTTTCACCACCTTTAATGCCTTCCAGGGCATGTTCATCTTCATCTTCCATTGTGCTCTACAGAAAAAGGTCAGTGCCATTAATGTTTAATACCCAGATAATACTTAGGAGACACATTTGCTGCAAAATTTCCTCTGAAGTTACCTAAATATGGAAAAAGACAAAAACGGTGGTGTCATCACAAGTTAAGACAAGTTAAAAATTCTCTTTTAGGAATAGCTTTGGGTTAGGATTCATCTGTACCATGATATTATTCGTTTTATAATTCGCTTTATTTAAAGGTGAAGGATGTAATTTCTGCACAATTCCTTGCACCAAAAGAAAAATACTGATTGTTTTCAAACAGGTTTTCAAGCACTCCATATTCCATTGTTCAGCCAAATAAAGCCCCGCCCCCTGTGTTGAGGAAGCAGTTTTGAAACTCTAGTTTACCAAGCTACTTACTATATAAAGTAGTTAAACAGCAGTCAAGCTATCTGAGCTATTAACAAAAAGTAGTTAAATGCATTGAGACTTTACAAGAAGGTACTATGTTATTAAATGTATATGTTAAAAAATTATATCATTAATTTTTACAATTAGAGCTTTTTTTAATTTGACACCGTAAAACACAATGTTTATGCTGACAGCATTAAACAAATACATTTATACAAAATACAAATAATAATACTGCAAATGTTTGAACCGGTATTTGCAACCAGTTTTTCTTTCCTATTGTGACGTATATCGCTTACCGAATCAGACAAAAAAGGCAGGACAGGACTTTTGTCAAATTTTACTATTATGTGTTGGGAAAAAAATTGCTTGTTACTGTAAAATATACAGTATTTGCTGTAACAATACTGAAAAATACAAAAAATGTTAGTGACAGAAGTATGGAAATTACACTCCTTCAAATAAAAAAAAAACTGTACTTGCAGATAATATAATATGAATGAATTAAAAGGCCACTTAAGTGTACAGTACTTAAAGAGACACTTTCATGACTATGTTTTTAAACATACTTGAGTACACTTTTAAAAAATTCAAAATTTTCACTAATTTCAAATTAAACATTTTGCAGTAGATTTTTTATCTTTTCACATGCTTTAAAGAAGTGCACTTATTTTGATGTGTTGACTAACAAACTAAAGCATGTATAAAGTACTTGATTATAATTTATATTACATTTAAAGTTTATATATTTTAAATGTACTTAAAATTGCATTAAAATATTAAAAATTGCAACTTCATCATTATAAACGTGTAATTACGAATACATGACAAAGTATTTTTTGACTACCATAAATGCTTGTTAGTAAATTCAGCAGTACACTTCATATTTCAAAGATAATGTAAGTAATTTTAAAATTACATATAAAGATGTACTTAAGTCCTACCAAGTGAGTCGAAAGCATTTACTATAAATTGAAACTATAATGCATTTTTATTTAATTGCAATTAATATGCAGTTATGTGTCTGAAAGCATTACATATTATGTTTTCATGTCGATTAGTTGCTTTACCTACAGTAAGTGCTTAAGTGCAAATGTGTTTTAGGTGCATAAGGAGTACAGCAAGTGCCTGCGTCATTCTTACTGCTGCAGTCGCACCTCCACTACGAGCTCTCATGGATCATTGAAGAATTCTGCCCTTCGTGCCAACAACCGCTACTACACTGGCAGCCAGGCACGTCATGCAGCGGTACACAGACAGGTGACACGCATGCACACTGACAGCATTGCTATTTATAGACTGCTGTTCTATTCCATATACCAATTCACCTCGCTCACCTGTTTCAGAGTCGAATTCGTCGTATGTGGAACGACACGGTGCGAAAGCAGACAGAGTCATCCTTCATGGCTGGAGACATCAACAGCACTCCCACTCTCAACCGTGGTGAGACCATCCTTCTGCCTTAAAAATTTCCCAGCATGCACCAGAGTCCATCTGTACCTATGTGTCTGTGCTTAAATGGCCATTTTTTTCACTAAAGTCTCTTTCAAGAAAGTCAGTTCCCTCAGCGGCCATATTTTCTACATCTCTATTGTCATGGCAATTTTCTATTTTCACACTTGTTTTGCACACACACACACACACACACACACACATTAAATAGATTTTCTGTTATCTCTCAGCTTATTGAAAACTCAAGCATATTGAAGCAAACTGTAGCACTCCGAGACAGTCTAAAGAACACTCTTTAGTACAGTGAAGCAAATAATACCGATAATAATAATAATAATTGAGATGAAAATAAAATTTCCTCCACACTATGCAGCTATTTCAGGCATCCATGACTAACTCCTATCTACTTGAAATGCCGAATTCTTAAAAACTGCTGGCTAAATTCACATTTAAACAGCATAGTTTAGCATTAGCAGCAAAATCTGACATGAAAGGTCCCATAAATGTAGTTTCTTAAATAGCACGTAAATAGCATTAAGTTATTAAAAAGCATATAAAAAAGCATATATTTCAGTTCGGTCCAGCCAATGTGCATTTGCAATGTCAAGCCCGCGTCTCAGGACAATGACTGTCTCTATGGGAACCAAAGCTTCTGTGACTTTACCAATTGGCAATTGGCACTTTTATTTATAGCGCGGGACTTATTCTGCCATATTGCATGTTGCATTTTCTCCCATTCATAGTAATATAAGTGAACCGCCTTGGTATATATACAATCTTTGGGTTCTCTTATAATATTAGTAGTGTTTTTCTATGCAGCAGAACAGCCAGGTTTAGTTTTTCATGACTATTTTCTTCTATTTCTTTGACCCTTAGAATGAAATGGGCTATTTTTTGCTCTTTTCACATGTGAAATGAGAAACAGCACTCACAAACAGGCTGTGGAGTTTGTTGTCGTGGTCAATTTTTTTATTTTTATTTTTTTTTCTGCCTATTTTATCATTAACAGCTTCTTTGCAAAGCCTGCATTACATTGAGACATATTCACCAATAATATATGCTGAAATGAACCACACAAACCGTTAAAAGTGTTTTGGCCGATTTTCCCATATTTAAATTAGTTTAGTTAAAATCTTTACTTCCTCATTAGATTCAGTTTTTTTATAGACCAGTGTTATTTAATTATTATCTATATACTATTATAGTATTAATAAATATTTTGAAAACGTTTTTATTTTTAGCTTTTATTTTAATTTTAGTTTAAGTTTTAGTCATGCTTTTGTCATTCTTATTAGTATTTTTTAATATTTCTATTTAGCTTGAATTTATTTTTATTTCAGTTTTAATTTTTGTAATTTTAGTACTTCAACTTCAACTTATTTTATTTCAGTTAAATGCTAAAAGTTTTTTTTCGACTTCACTTCAGCTAACAAAAAATATATTTTTAATAATTTTTAGTTTTAGTTATTAGTATTTTATAAGACCTTGATTTTTGCAGATTAGTTTTAATAAATAATTTTTTGAGTTCAAAAAGGCTTGTGTTCATAATACAGTGAACTTTCAAACAGATATTAGATTTTTTCATGATCTTTTTAAATAGTTCAGCACTTAAATGTTGGACTGTAAAGGGAGACTAAGCGATAGTTAATAGAGAAAGAATGCGAGAGGCAGGCTGTTTCCATCACCAGATCCTGAGTGTGGCGTCACCACCGTTCTGATCATCCCTGGGATCAATGTTTGCGGGAGGAGGGGGGGGGGAGCAAAGACAGAGAAGCCGCAGCTAAATCAACCACCACTCTTTATGCTAATTCTATCCATTTTGTTTTTAATGAAGTGATTAGCCGCCGAATGAACGGGGGGTAATTACTCTAATTGAGGAGAATGACAGTAGCGTCCTCACTGCAGTGCTCCGATTGTTGCTTTCCGGGGACTTTAATCAAGGCGAGAGAGAGAGAAAGTACGAGACAGAAAGGCAGATCTAAACCATATAGCAGCAAAAAAAGAGAAGAATGGATTCCGGGGAGAGGAAACGGCAGGGTTTTGTGCCACGGGAGAAAAAGTTTTTGGGATGTTACAAGAGTGACACTCAAGTGAGTCAAAAGACACTCACAAGACACTCCAGTGAGATATTTACAGGAATAAAAGGCATGTTCAAAGGTTCAGTACAAATTAATCTCTATCGACAGCATTTGTGGCATAATGTTCATCGTTACTCAAGGTCTGCACTCTAAAATTCACTTTATTTAAACAGGAGATAAATACAAATAAGAGACGTTTCAGCTTGCTGCCTTCATCAGTGTGACAAGATCTCAGTAACTCGATGATTATATGAAGACCAACAATGTGATAATTAGGTTTCCAAATTCACAGACTCCAGATCAGTGCAATTCATTTCAATTCAATTCAAGTTTATTTGTATAGGGCTTTTCACGATACAAATCGTTGCTAAGCAACTTTACAGCAAATTAGGTTTCTACAATATTTAGTAGTAGCTTATCAGTGGTGACTGTCAGTTAATGTACATATGGCAGAAATGTACGGAAAAATCAATTAAAGACGTAATCAAACAGACGATGAACACTATTAACAGCAATTATTATATGATGCAATCAAACTTATAGCAAAACGTGGTAGTTCTGTAAGTTGTTTCAGGGTTGGCATCATCTGAGGTCCTCTGAGGGGTTGGCATCATCTCTTCTCAGGTGTTCTGGATCCAGACTGAAGCTTGTGTAAATCCTAGTTCCCTTTCAGTCGGTCACTTTCGACGTCACGTCGGATGACCGACGAATTGGGATCTCGCTTAGAGAGACCAATCTACTTCGAGTGTAAACTAAACGAGCCAATGCACATTGGCATGTGATTATTGCATCCAGCTGCCGCTGATCACAGCGTGAGTATAAGTAGGCAGCAGATGCAGCGCATATTCAGCTTTTCGCTTCGGAGCCGATCGATCACATCGTTCTGCTCCTGACTACTCTACTGAGAGAAGAAGACTGAACGAGTTCAGCGCGCTCTTGGAGAGCTCTTCGTGTTGGCGGTATGGCACTTCAGCGGTGGTGGTTTCCCATGTCGAGTGGGTTGCACACATCAGGCTGCACTACCCCCTGTTTGTGTTGCAGATGATCATCTCCCCTGTGCGCCTCAGCACGCTAAAAGAGCTTTTTCCCCTAAAAGAGCAATTTCGGGTGCGTCTTTCTAAAGACAACGCTGCGTGGCAAACTTGACTTTACGTCTTTGTCTTGCTATAGACAACGTATCACCCGAGCGTTTCTGGATGCGGTCGTTACCTGGCGCTGGGTGATGGTCACGATCGCTGCCTCACGTGCCTGGGCATGTAGCACGCTGAGGTGGCGTTCGTGAATGAGTCGTCTTCTCATTGCGGGAAGATGATCATTTCGGAGTCACGGGCCAAGCTCCGTTTCTTCAAGGGGCGGAGTTCCGTTGCCTCTGCCTCGATCTAGTTCTCCTCATGGCGGCAGCCAGGGGGGGCTACTTCAGGCAGTAGCGCGGGCGGTCTGAGGCACTCCGCAGCCAGTTGAGCTGCCAATGGAACGTGCTGGGCCCTCTACAAGGAGCGTACCAGCCGTATCCTTTGGCGCTCCTCCCAACGACCAGATGTCGATTGCTGCATCGGAGGGTGAGCCAGAGCTTTCTGGAGAGGAAGATTCGGCTGTGCTGCTCTCCTCCGGGACTGTAGCAATGCCTGAATCGGATCCAGAAATAATGGCTATGCTTTCCCGAGCCGCCGTAGGGGTAGGGCTCGAGTGGAGACTTCCACCGTGTCCCGAGCCCTCAAGGTTGCACGATTGGTTCTCGGGGTGGTCCGCGCTGGTTCTCAGCACTCCACCTCGGTGTCTTTCAAGGCACTGAGGGACTTGCACGAGGGTGGTCACCACCCGGAAGTTCGCAGAGAACTCCGCACAGCAGCGGACCTCGCGCTACGAGTGACGAAGGTTACAGCGCGGTCTCTGGGTCGTGCGATTTCCACTATGGTGGTCCAGAAGCACCATTTCTGGCTGTGACTGGCTGACATGCGCGAGACGGACAAGACATGATTCTTGAACGCCCCCGTGTCCCAGACCGGCCTTTTCGGCGACATGGTGGAGAACTTTGCCCAGCAGTTCTGCGCTGACCAAAGCAGACTGAGGCCATCAGGTACATCCTGCCCCGGCGTGCAGCTGCTGCCGTCACCGAGGGTGGCCCCCTGGCACCGCCCCGCTCCCGCGGCCTCCAGCAAAGCTGTGCCGTGGAGCCGGTCACAGGGCAGCCGCCCTG
>NW_015505443.1:918075-918832 GCF_001515645.1 Sinocyclocheilus grahami | reverse complement strand
ATACCGCCTCCAACCGGCAGGGAGAACTGTGCCTCCCCTCCCGGGTCTGTAGGTACTCGACTGGCCAGCGATGCTTATACGACCTGTGGAGAAGCTGCCTACGCCTTACACGCTACGGCGTGATTGCAAGTGCACCAGGCCAAGGCACTGAGGGACTTGCACGAGGGTGGTCACCACCCGGAAGTTCGCAGAGAACTCCGCACAGCAGCGGACCTCGCGCTACGAGTGACGAAGGTTACAGCGCGGTCTCTGGGTCGTGCGATTTCCACTATGGTGGTCCAGAAGCACCATTTCTGGCTGTGACTGGCTGACATGCGCGAGACGGACAAGACATGATTCTTGAACGCCCCCGTGTCCCAGACCGGCCTTTTCGGCGACATGGTGGAGAACTTTGCCCAGCAGTTCTGCGCTGACCAAAGCAGACTGAGGCCATCAGGTACATCCTGCCCCGGCGTGCAGCTGCTGCCGTCACCGAGGGGGGCCCCCTGGCACCGCCCCGCTCCCGCGGCCTCCAGCAAAGCTGTGCCGTGGAGCCGGTCACAGGGCAGCCGCCCTGCCCGTCCAGGCCCCCGCCAAACTTCGTGGCAAGCGAAAGAGCAAGAGGCCCTGAGATGGGCAAGCCAGAGGTGGAGGGACCTGCTCTTCTGGAGATGGTAAGCACACCACTCCCTCCCCCGGAGGAGGTCCGGGCGGAGAATATTTTTTCATCTTTTTCCGCCACTGGCCTCTCGGTCGGTGGTACCCAAATACTCGACAA
>NW_015505443.1:914963-917394 GCF_001515645.1 Sinocyclocheilus grahami | reverse complement strand
ACAACAGTGAAGGCGGCCGATGGTCCTGTCTTGCGGGTGGAGGTCGCAGTCCTACTGGCGAAGGATGCGATAGAGTCGGTCCCTCCAGCTGATATGAAGACTGGGTTTTACAGCTCCTACTTCATTGTACCCAAGAAAGGCGGTGGGTTACGACCAATCTTGGACCTGCGTGTCATGAACCGGGCCCTTCACCGGTTACCGTTCAAGATGTTGATGCAGGAACGCATCTTCGGGTGCATCCGTCCCCGAGATTGGTTTGCAGTGGTCGACCTGAAAGACGCGTACGTCATGTGTCGACCCTTCCGCACCACAGACCATTGCTGTGGTTCGCGTCCGAAGGACGAGCATATCAGTACGAGGTCCTGCCCTCCGGGCTGTCCCTGTTGCCCCATGTCTTCACGTAAGTTGTGGAGGTACCCCTTGTTCCGCTGAGAGAACAGGGAATTCGCATTCTCAACTACCTCGACGACTGACTCGTACTCGCTCAGTCTCAGGATTAATTGTGCGAACACAGGGATTTGGTCCTCTCACACCTCAGCCTGTTGGGCCTTCGGGTCAACTGGGAAAAGAGCAAACTCTCCCTGACGCAGAGGATCTCTTTTCTCGGTATGGAGTTGGACTCGGTCGAACAGACAGCACGCCTCATGCAGGAACGTGCTCAGTCGGTGTTCAACTGCTTGAATACATTCAAGAGCAGGGTGGTGGTCCCCCTGAAACAATTTCAGAGGCTCCTGGGGCATATGGCAGCTACGGTGGCAGTCACGGTGGCAGTCACGCCACTGGGGCTGCTTCATATGAGACCACTTCAGCACTGGCTCCATGGCCGAGTCCCGAGGTGGGCATGGCAACGCGGCACTCACCGGGTCCAAGTGACGTGACACCTGCCGCCAAACCTTCACCCCGTGGTCAGACTTTGCATTTCTCCGGGCAGGAGTGCCCCTAGAACAGGTCTTCAGACATACTGTGGTCTACGCAGATGCCTCAACCACCGGCTGGGGGGCCACGTACAACAGACTTGCAGTGTCAGGGGTTTGGATGGGGCCCCAAACTGCACTGGCACGTTAACTGCCTCAGAGTTGCTAGCAGTGCACCTTGCCTTGAGCCGTCTCAAAGGGCGCTTATGAAGCAAGCATGTACTAGTCCGGGACAACACGGCGACCGCTGCGTACATCAACCGACAAGGTGGTCTGCGCTCCCGTCGCATGTCGCAACTCGCCCGCCACCTCCTCCTCTGGAGTCAGAAGCATCTGAGGTCGCTTCATGCTGTTCACATTCCTGGGCTGCTCAACTGGGCAGCCGACGAGCTATCTCGGGCTGTGCCCCCGGGAGAATGGCAACCCCATCCCCAGAGGGTCCAGCTGGTTTGGAGACGTTTCGGAGCCACTCAGGTAGACCTGTTTGCCTCTCCAGAAACCACTCACTGCCAGTTGTTCTTCTCCCTGACCGAGGGAACACTCGGCAATCACTGCTAACCGTGACCCCGTAGAAGGGAAGTCGCTGGGGAAACATGACCTGGTCATCAGGTTCCTTAAGGGGAAGAGAAGGTAAATCCTCTACGGCCCACCTCTATACCCTCTTGGGACCTGACTCGAGTGCTCACAGCACTACAGCAGGACCCAGTTGAGCCTTTGCAGGCGGTCAAGCTGAAGTTTCTGTCAATGAAAACTCTCCTCCTGCTTGCATTTGCCCCCATTAAGAGGGTAGGGGACCTGCACGCATTTTTGGTTGACGATTCGTGCCTAGAGTTCGGGCCGGCTGACTCCCAGGTAACCCTGAGGCCCCAGCCCGGCTATGTGCCAAAGGTTCCCGCTACTCCCTTCAGGGATCAGGTGGTGAGCCTGCATGGTGCGGTCACCATCTCCTGAAGAGCAGGATCCAAGAACTCTGGGTCGCCTGTCCCAGGGACACCGCCTGCCCTGGCGCCTCACGGGCTTGGCAGGGGCGGAGGCGGGCTGTGCCGGCAGGAGGGCACCCTCAGCGACGAGCAGACAGAGGGGCTGCAGCCGGCGGTGGGGCAACAGCCGCAGACCGCCGGGGCAGGATGCTTTGTCGAAATGCCTCCATCTGCTTCTGCGCAGCGGAGAACTGTTGGGCAAAGCCCTCCACCGCTTCGCCGAATAGGCCGACCTGGGAGATCGGGGAGTCCAGGAAGCGATGCTTGTCGGCCTCCCTCATATCCCCCAAGGTCAGCCATAGGTGGCGCTCCTGGACCACCAATGTGGACATTGTCTGACCCAGGGCTCGCGCTGTGACTTTCGTCGCCCTAAGCGCAAGGTCCGTCGCAGTGCGCAGTTCCTGCAGCACACCTGGGTCAGCACCACCCTCGTGCAACTGCTTAAATGCCTTGGCCTGGTGGACTTGCAGGAGGGCCATGGCGTGCAGGGCGGAAGCGGCCTGTCCAGCAGCACTGTAAGCCTTAGCCGTCAGAGCG
>NW_015505443.1:896339-914853 GCF_001515645.1 Sinocyclocheilus grahami | reverse complement strand
TTTTGCGACCTTAGGGAGAGTGATGGATTGTAGTGTGGTAGAAGACTAGTTAGGTACGCAGGAGCTAACCCATTAAGGGCCTTATAGGCAAGTAATAATATTTTGTAACTGATACGGAACTTAATAGGTAGCCAGTGCAGAGACTGTAAAATTGGGGTAATATGATCATATTTTCTTGACCTGGTAAGGACTCTAGCCACTGCATTTTGGACTACCTTTAGCTTGTTTATTGAAGATGCAGGACAACCACCTAGCAGTGCATTACAATAGTCCAGTCTAGAGGTCATGAATGCATGAACTAGCTTTTCTGCATCAGAAACAGGTATCATGTTTCGTAACTTGGCAATGTTTCTAAGATGGAAGAATGCTGTTTTTGTAACATGGGAAATATGATTTTCAAAAGACAAGTTGCTATCTAATATAACACCTAGATTTTTGACTGTAGAGGAAGTAACCGTACATCCGTCTAGTTGCAAATTGTAATCCAATAGATTCTGTGTACTGTTTTTTTGGTCCAATATGTAATATCGCTGTCTTATCCAAATTTAATAGGAGAAAAATATTAATCATCCAATCTTTTAAATTTTTAACACACTCTGTTAGCTTAGATCATTTAGAAGTTCCACCTGGTCTTGTTGAGATATATAGTTGAGTATCATCAGCATAACAGTGGAAACTAATCCCGTATTTTCTAATAATATTACCAAGGGGCAACATGTATATTGAAAATAGCAGAGGACCTAGCACAGATCCTTGTGGCACTCCATATTTTACTGGTGGTAATTGAGATTATTGAGATTACTCCCCATTTAAATGAACAAAGTGGTAGCGATCAGACAGGTAGGATCTAAACCATCTTAAAGCCTGCCCTTGAATACCTGTATAGTTTTGTAATAGATCTATGAGTATGTCATGATCTATAGTGTCGAATGCAGCACTAAGATCAAGTAAAACTAGCAATGAGATGCAGGCTTGGTCTGATACAAGAAGCAAGTCATTTGTAATTTTAACAAGTGCAGTTTATGTGCTATGGTGGGGCCTGAAACCTGACTGAAATTCTTGATAGAGATCATTAGTTCCATCTAATAGCAACAAATTTCAACAAAAGCTTAAACAAAAATCAGTGGGGACAATAACACATCAGGCAAAAACATACCGTTCATACACATTGCTCCCAAAAAAAAAAGTTTTACAAGAAACATGAAAGATCAAAATCCTCATTTAAACCCAAAGGTGACATGGTGTTTAAATAAAACATCCAAGACGCCTCTCTTTGTAAGAGTCTTTTATTAATATCTCCACCCCGGTGAGGATTCATTATTTTCTCAATTCCTATACATTTCAGTTGTTAAATACTATGATTATATTCAATAAAGATTATATTCATCCTTGAGTAACGTTTAATATAAGAAATAGGTCTTTGCGCCTACAAAAGCTGGGAGAGCGTGGTGAGTGTTGAGATTGGCATAATGTTCATTAACAGAGAACACAATTTTGACTCTTTAAGAAATTATTGATACAATCGATCTGAAGGGTTTAACAGCAGAAATCTAAAGACATGTGAAATTTTCCCCAAAAATGAAAAATTACTATTTGTTTCCTCATCGGAACAGATTTGGAGAAATTTAACATCACCAATGGATCCTCTGCAGTGAATGGGTGCTAAATTTCTCCAAATCTGTTCCAATGAAGAAACGAACTCATCTACGTCTTGTGTGTCTCAAGCGTTAATACATTCAGTACATTTTCATTTTTGAGTGAATCATTCTTATGACGCAATTATCCATTCAGTGAAATCTTTCTGTTTCAGGTGGGACTACTTTTCTAGATGGATGAACATTTGGTTACGTGCTATTGACATCATTTCTGTGGGCAGAGTTTGTGCCATGTAAAATAGTGCTTGACAGATCTGGAATCTGTATCGCATATTAAAAGTTAATGGGTTTTCTCAAGTCAAATCATGTTTAGTTCATCTTTTACGCAGCTTAAATGGTACTGTGGGGCTTTAGCAGCATTACATGGTCATGACAACAATGTTGACAGATTGAATAGGTCCCACTAGTTTCATGTTTAAGTCTTGTTGTGTGCTTAACAGTGTGTTTACTACATTGTGTCAGACTTTAATGAGGAATGAGCTGGAATTCTTTTCTGTAATAATCAATTTTATGCCACAAATGCTGGTGGCACAGCTTTACTTTTAATAAATCTGTAACATTCCTGCAAGAGGTAAGAAATGTGTGTAGTATGTGTGTAAAAATGATGAGCGCACATCTAGAATTAATTCTTGAGGCGGTCCTCTCTGATAGATGATAGCGCGAGAGTGCAAAGTTGCACTTTGCCTCAGTCCACTCGATGTCATACTGGCCTCTTTTTAATTTCATGGCATTTCTGTCTAAAAGCCCCGGGCTGCAGCTCTGCGTCTGCATTATGGCCCATACTGAATGTTCCATTTCTCTGAGTCACATTTGTCTACTGCAAGCGTTCACATTTCACTGGGAAATGAACCCACATTTCACTGGCTGCTCTGTGAAACTACATAATAGCAAATATTACCATTTCCCTCCCAATGACTCCATCTGACAGTGAGGCATGGAATTACGCTCCACGACTACTCTTCAAATACATTTCGGCTTCACTGCAAATAAACACTTCATCAAATCAGCCATTACGACATCACACAGCGACATTAGGGATTTTTATTTTTTGTGAATTGTCAAACACAATGAACACACTGTGGATTCTGCTTAGCCTTATTGTGAAGTGCAAATAACCATTCCATGTTCATAATATGTATTATTCCTTTAAAACAGATCGTTCCTGCATCCTGAATGCTCATTGTCTGTAATGTTTCAGCCACGGTAAAATGCACAATATATTAACAGGTTTGATGTGAAACAGCTCTTTATACCACTATACACCAGACTATTAATCTTACTTTAGATATCAGTGACTAGCAGAAGTATGCCACTTTTCTGAACAAAAATTTTGTGAAAAACTAACATTGTGATTTTTAGAAAACAAGTAATATAGGGTCCACCCCTAACCCCTCTCCTAAGCATAACAGAGAGGGGCACTTTTGGTTAATTTTGGAAAACGGGCAGGGGCTTGAGCCCCCAAAGCACCCCCCTCTGCAAGTGCCTAACCGTATTTTAGATCCTTTACTCCAACTCCATACATAAACTTAACAACTACCTTACTATAACTATTATTAAGCAGCAAATTAGGAGTTTATTGAGGCAAAAGTCATAGTTAAGAGTTAGTTAATAGTGAGAATTGGTCCCAAAACTAAAGTGTGGCCACATATACAGATCTATACAAATTAGCTACAAATGTAAACATTTACCAAAAGACTCTGTTGGTCTAACATACCTTTAGCATGGCCTCCAGTGCCTTGCTGCTTAAATAACGTTTATAAAGTAGGATTTTATAAAAATGGTATGACTTTATAATGTGAAGAATTCTTCTTTTCCTTTTTAGGTACAATGGGGAACCATCTTCTGACGAACCCCGTGCTGCAAACCCGTACAGGAACCTCTCCTTATAACACACTGCTGGCTGAGACGTTTACCCCGCCCTCGCCTGGAGTCTTCAACTCTACTGGTAAGTGTGGGTCAACTTTAGTTTGCGTTGGAATGAAAATCACAAATGATTTCACTTTAGTATCTTAATTATTTATCATGTAGAGTTTCAGAACTGTTTAAGTCTCAAACTGTGCTCAAATTTGCCAAAATGCCACCTAACGTTGTATTTAATTGATCAAAGGTAGCTATTTCGTAGTTCCTTTTATGTTGAACATACTAACTTGCCTTGGATGTTTCTCCTAAATCCTCTTAGGAGAAACAAAGATTCTGATATGCTGATTTGCTGCTCAGTAGACATTTCTTATTATTATCAATGTTGAAAACAGTTGTGCTGCTTAATAAATGTGTGGAAACTGTGATATTTTTTTTCAGGATTCTTTGAAGAATAGAAAGTTCAAAACAAAAGCATTTCTTTGAAATTGAAATCTCTATTAACATACTGAAAATGTCTTTACTCTAATTTTTTATCCATTTAATGTGTGTGTGTGTGTGTGTGTGCGCGCACATTTTTGTGACAAATGAGGACATAAATTTGTATAATGACAAAGGTATGACATAGGTATTACAAGGAGAATGTGACTTTTCAGGACATTACCCCATGTCCCCACTTTTCAAAACGCTTATAAATCACACAGAATGGAGTGTATTGAAAATCTGAAATAGCACAAAGTTTCCTGTAAGGGGTAGGTTTAGGGGTAGGGTTGGTGTAGGGCAATAGAATATACGGTCGGTACAGCATAAAAACCATTACACCTATGGGATATCCCCACTTTTCACAAAAACAAACCTGTGTGTGTGTATGTGTGTGTGTGTGTGTACACACATACATACACATTTGAGTTCAGAAACTTAACTTCTTAATTTAACTTTTTAGCTATGAATGTCCTCTGAACAATAAAACAAATCCTCTGTATTTATTTTTTTATTATTATCATTATTGTATATGCAGTTGCCACATTGTGTGTGAGTGTCACCGATGGTATTCATGTGCTGTGATCTGTGCACTCTTGTGCATATGCTGTGTGTGTGTAGATGTGTGCGTCTCCCTCAGCGTGTGAGTTTACACCCTGTCGGTCTGTCAGTGTGATTCAGAGGGGTGGACAGGGACTGACCATCTGGCCAGCGTTTTAATCCCTCCTGCTGGAAAGACAGACCAGAGCATCGATTAAAGCTAGGGCTGAAGTTGAGTGACTGACAGCGGAGCGAGAAAGGAGAGCATTCCCTTGAGATTCAACACAGAGTATCGGCATGGCTGTGTCTGTGCCGCACACACATACTGGCTTCGCTCTCTCGCCGTACCGTTCGCCTTCGTGTGCCGATTGAAAGGCAGCGAGAGAGAAAGATAGCTGCGGTTCCCATGTCAGTGGGGTGAAATTTAAGACAGCGTCTCTGTTGAATATTTTAAACGTTCCCTCTCTGTGTAATGTGTCAGGCTGACGGTGCGCCACTCGGCTCGGCTGAGAGGACATTTTTAGAATGCTTATGGAGAGGAAGTAGGAGGAGGGCCTCATTAGAATGTCTAATTACTCTCTCTCTCTCTCTGCACAGAGGAGCGTTGATTAAAATCATACCGGGCATTAATATTTAAACCCAGGCATGCCTTGGTGTGTGCCACCACACGCATCTCCTGCGTTCAATGCACGCCGACGAGTTAAAAGAATATCACAACATCTCTGGCGTGTGAAATAAACATGATCTTGAATTTATGAGGATGAAGTGTGAATAACATCTCGCCGAATAAGGATCATGCCAAAACCAAACAATAAAGCTCCATTTCTAAACTCCGCAAACCAAAGAATGTGGGGCTGTTCCTAAGATCCCAACTCCTAAGACTAAAAGGGTGAGATACTGATCCTCAGTCCACAGAATCAGACACTGCCCCAAAACTAAACGACTGTAGTTCCACTGTTTTCATACTTTATCTAGCGAGTAGAGGTGTGGCGTGACCAAACACTACATAACTGTTTTTAATGTAAATCTCTGAGGGAAAGCTGAGGGAATGGTAAAAACTCACTCACATAAATTGCCCTCTCTCTCTGTCTCTCTCGCATGTAGCATTCTAGTCAAGTCAAAAAAAAAGTGTAGATTCTAAAGAAATATTCTATTGTTGTATTTAGTATAAATGTATACAAATTGAGATATTAAGATGATCATTTAAATCCACAGCAAAATAAGACTGTGATAAAATTCTAAATTATTTAATTGGATAGTTAATTAGATTTTATTTATAGAAATATGCACTCAAAAAAATTAAACTCACTCACTCTCATGTTGTTCCAAACCATGACTTTATGTCTTCTATGAAACACAATATAAGATATTTTGGGGAATGTTTCAACTGTTTTGTTTTGTTTTGTTTATAAATACAACGAAAGTCACTTTTTGATTTAAATGTAGACAGACAGGTTTGGAACAACATGAGGGTGAGTAAATGATAATAAAATTTTCATTTTGGGTGAACTGTCACTAAGTAATTCACTGTTGTTTACTACTTTTGATTATAGCTGATAGAATAACTAACTACATTTTGAAATCAGTATGTTATTGTGAATGAGACGACTGATGTCCATTGTTGTCTCTTTATAGCTACTACATTATTTCATCAGTAGAGTTCCTAAGTGGGACATTTGTTTATGTAATTTTTCAAGAAAAAGAAGGCAGTTTCATGTAAAGCCCAAGTCAGAAACAAATCATTGATCACGTTTGTTGTCTTTCTTTTGTCTCGCTTTGCCCTTACATTGCCTCACCTTGGATCCACAGGAACTTTCCGCGACCCAAGTAAGACTCTTTTCACTTTCAGGCTTATGGCTATTTTCAGTGTTTTATAGGCTAATTTTGCAGAATGATAACCTCTTCACATGTGCAGTGAAGCCTTGCTTCTATGTACACAATTTACGTCCCTGGTAATAACTTGCCTCTGTCCATAAGCCTATTAATCTTGTGATGGAAGTTACGTACCCCATTATTGATTTAATCCCGGATTCTGTTGCTGTGAATCCCCGTCTTGATTAAAATAGGTAATGAAGTGCTCACTTCTCCCTCCTCCTTTTTCATTTGCTTACCACCTCTCATTTGCTCTCTCAACAGAGAGCACACTGTCTAAGAACCGAGATCATGGAGGCATGGAGACGTTACCTCTGAATGGGAACTTCAACAACAGTTATTCTCTGCGTAGTGTCGGGGGTTCGGGAGCTCCCGGGGGCAGCTGTGACTTCCTGGGAGGTGGAGGTGGAGATAGCCCCCCTCCCCTACTCAATCCCCGCGGTTCAGAAACTCTCGGTGGCATACGGAGAAACCTCTCGGACGCAGCAGCATTCGAGAAGATGATCATATCTGAACTTGTGCACAATAATCTCCGAGGCAGTGGAGGGGCTGGGGGTGGTGACAGAACATGTGGTAGCCTGGTCAGAGGACACGGGCACATGGGAATGGGGCGGGGCGGAGGCGGGGCAGAGCCGGCGATAGGCATGGAGAATGACGAACACTTTCATTCAAGAGAAGCACGACAGCGCACGACGCAAGACGTGGAGCTGCTGTACAAGGCTCTGGAGGAGCCCCTGCTGCTGCAGCGTGCCCAGTCCGTGCTCTACCAGAGCGACCCAGAAGAGTCTGAAAGCTACACAGCCGACCTGACCGAGAGTTTGGGCCACAGCGGTCACAGCGGCCAAAGTGCAGCAGGCCAGGGCCACAACGGAGCCCCCGATTCACCTGCGCGGGACTCCCTCTACACCAGCATCACCAACCTGCGAGATTCACCCTACCCCGACAGCAGCCCAGAGCCACTAGAGGTGGTTCCGCGCTCGGCCCAGCCTCCGGAGGAGCTGTACTACAGCTCGGGTCGGCCTGCCATAGGCTCCCGCGGAGCCCCCATGCAGACCTTCTACCAGGCTCCACCTAGGAGACCGAGCACTGAAGCCCACCCCGCCCCTGAGCCCCCTCACAGCGAGGGAGATGGACAGATGCAGCTGGTCACAAGCCTGTGACTACGAGGAAGAGGTGGAGGAGACAGAGCGCCACAGGGTCTGATGCAAAGTGCTGATGGCGATGATGGACTCCTCTCCTGTCTCTGACGCCCTCCTTATGTCTGGTTGCCTTTTTGCTCTTTCATTTGTTTTGAAGTAAGAGGTAAGGAAAGCCTAAACAGGGAGAGCGACAGAGAGGTTTGTCTCCATGGCAGCAGGCTCTCTGAAGTGCTGTGTAACCACTCTGCCCTCTCATCAGCATCATTTTCTCCTCCATCCTCACACACACACACAAATAAAGAAACAGCGAGTCCAACTATCTGCCTTCTCTCAATGGGCGTTTCTGCCTTCAGCTCTCTCTGCTCCAAAAATATCGTCAAACATCACACTGGGCTTCTATTTCTGTGTTTTATTTCAAGTCATATCTTTAAAATGTTACTTTTGCGTAACTCCTTACCTTCACTTTCCTTTCTCTGTCTTTCTCCATCATTATTTGATGAGAGCTGTTACATGAGGAAATGGGGGTATGCCATTATACTGCAAGTGACAAAAATCTCTCTGAAAGCTCTTCAGTGTTGCCAAAAATAACTGTTTTTGAGCCAGGACACAAACTGGAATCTACACACGCACACACTCACAGAAGTGCTTGTTACTGAACATCAAGAGTGTGAACATATGCTCGTGAAAAAGGAAAACAAGGACTATTGTTCAGACACAGGTAGCGGGAAGCTGCCTCGGTAGAGTTGCCTTTATTTCTCTCTCTGAACTGACTCTTCTGTATAGAACAACCACAGAGGCTGGGAACGGGGCGGACGTTAGGACACAACCCATCGTCATCTGGGTCGTTTGAAGCCTCTCGGCCATGGGACCTCTCGTGAATGAAACTCTGTAGGGTTTCCTCTCAGATCCACAGATGGGGGGTGGATTAAGGACTGAACCTGCTCTCCGAATCACTGATGGATGTTGTAGGTGGACGTGCTGTATCACCTGTGTTATTGTGGCTAGAATAATTTTTTTGCTACCGCTCCAGACATTCTTTGAGTCCGACCTCTGTACATAAGAACCACATGAAAGCGAAAGCAAGTCTTATTCTACTCATCTCCTGTACATAGAAGAACAAAAGCAACAAAAAAATATCAAATACTATGAAAAAACAGTTCTTGTACTGCAACAGAAATCGAAAATAAAAATGTTTTGAAGTTTGTGACCTAAACACCACACCAGTCTCTCCCTCTCTCTTTCTTTCGCTCTCTCCGGCCCTCATTCAGTCCTGCCCTGGAGCACCGTAGTGCCAGGAAATCTAATTGTCTGCCAAGAGACAGCGAGAGAGAGACAGAAAGAGAAGGATTTTACATGCAAACGAGATAAATCCTGGCACAATCTTTATGTAATATAACCCATTACATTGTTGGTAATGTTTGACCTTCAACATTCCCAGACAGGAAGTGCTTGACATGAGTGAAAGGGGAATACACTGTGCCTCAGTGGCGCACTGGTGCATTGTGGGTTGATTGACAGCAGCCATAATGTAGTGTTGGTTATATTTTATCTGGAAGATGTAATAGATATCAGATGACTAGATGAATAGAATATATTTAGGTGAAAAAAAAAATGGGGGGGGCACATTCAGAAAAGTTTCAGTCCTAGATTGTATTTGACTGTTTTACATACCAATATCAGCTGTTGTTTCTGAAACTGGTGTGACAGTTGATTTACAATTTGTATGTGTATGTCTGAACGTGACCATTTGGATGCTCGCAAACCAGAGTACGTATGTGTGGGAGTATGTATTTCAGAGGCTATTTTTACTGGGTTAGATGAACCCGCATTAGAAGAACAGGAAGCAGAGTAAATCTATATCTATATAAGAGCTCAGTATAAGCTTCCATCTAAAAGACTTTGTTAAAGGTATTTTAAATGTTGTTTTTTTTGCCAGTCAGGTACAATGGAAACGAAGGTTTAAAACAAAACAGAATTAGCATTCATTGAGCGACAGGAACATCTGACCAGTGAGACACGGCCTCTGTGGTTTAGAATCCCCATATGCAAAAGAGCTGCATAGCCTATTGAACAAAAGAGAGGTATTCATGAGTGCTCCGCCCCTCTGAAGTCTGCTCAATCTTCTAGTCTTTCATGTCTGATGTTTTATTTATTAATATTTATTTGCTTGTTTTGATTATTTATGCACATTCATTTATTCAATGTGGTTTTCGTTCTGTGTACAGAGCATATGTGAGGGTGACGAGAGTGTGCTATATTTTGAAGAGCATACTAGCATACTACTCTTACTATTGCTGCAGTATATACTATGTATTGTTTGCACAATATGCAGATTTTCTCCCGAATTGCCTAGTAAATTTTGCCAGAATGAATGGTAAACAACAGAGGCTGAATTCGGAATGGCATTGTACTCTTAATATTTCTGCCATAATAAGAAATATTAAGAGTAAAAATAGAATTCAGTCAGTATAGATTATTTTGTCCCACAATTCAAAGTGGTTCACTTTACCTTTTATTTCCAATGTGATGGATGAACTAAGAATTGTCTGTAATTGTATTTATTTTAAATCAGATTGGACTGCCAAAAGTAAAGATGTTTTATTTGCCAAACACCACTTTTGTTTCCCATGTTTATTGGATATCATTCACTGAATGATCCAACATGATGAAGTCATGTGACAACAGGGAAGCATGTTTGAAATATTTATTGTGGAACATCTGTTCACTTTAAAAAATAAAAAAATAAAAAAAAGACTGTATACTACACAGTAAGTAATAAGCTAGTATGCCATTCCAAACATAGCCATAGAAATAAAGAGAGAGAGCCGGAGTGAGTATCCATGTTTAATGTCAGAGGAAGAGGTGATGTCAAAACTACACAAGTCTGCAGCTGGTTTAGAGAAGGTCTGCTGCACCCACTGTCAAATGTGGAGAACATTGGTGCATCCTGAATCAATGTCCTATCATTCAATCCAAGCACCATCTGCACTCTCTCTTTCTCTATCTCTCACTCCTGTAAGTCTTCTAAAGGGACGTGTGTGCAATCCATTGCATGGTAACTTGTACTGATTGACACAGGGTCAATATGTTCGCCGGTGTGCTGCCCAGCAGGTGGTTAGTTCACCCGGTCCTATATTTAGCCCGAGGCATGTATGATCAGCTTTTCTTTAAAGCAATGACCTGAACATTTTTTCACTTGCTTTTCTTGCAAAAATGTTCCATGTTGATGAGTAGGACCAGCTTCAACTGGTCAGCAGGTTTGACCATTTGAATGTATTGTCATACACCATTGGGAACTGGCTCTTAGAGCTTAGGAGATCTGCTCCTGACTCATGGCCCTCTGCCCACCTGGCACCACATCGCTGCTGTTTTACCCCCTTATACCCTGCTGCAATGGCCCACGGGAGAGGCTGTTTACCTGCCTCTCTCCATCCCTGGAGATGTCCGATGTGCGTCATGTTTTGTGCATCTCTCCATTTTCTGCCCTTGCTCGTTTTTATTTCCCATCTACCCTTCTTCCACGTTCCCCCTCCCACACCACTCTCTCCTTTCCCACTTAGCTCACCAAAATGTTTTTACATGGCTTTCCTAGCTGAGCATTAATGTGGGAAGATTTGTTATGTTAGTCAAAGGCTTTGTTTACATGGGACTGAAGGGATAATATAGTACAGTGTTGAATATGGTGATAATGACAGTGATTATGCGCTGTAGTAAACTGCTAGACTAAAGCCTGCACCGAGGGACTGCTACCAGCTCCAAAATTTCCATACAACCCCTGATTATCATAATAATACTAAGACCTATAATCTAGCGGAGTCAACCCACCATGCTCCTGCTCTCTGGGTTTCTCCCTTTGTCTTTCCCCACTCTCGCTGTTTGATAGCACTTGTGTTTGCTGTTCTTTAGATATGAAATGAGTCAGCCTGATTTGCTCTCCATATCTGCCTCGTTTTCATGTCTTCACATCCAAGAGAGGAAGAGAGTGCATGAGTAGACACCAGCTGACTAGGCCCAGACAGAATCTGCTGCTTTTTTCCCCATTTTTATGCGGAATGAGTTTAAAAACAATAAAATGTGTTCAGTTGAGCTCTTGGAGTTCCTGGAGATCTACCTACCTGCAGATTTCAGTTTCATCCTCACTCTAACACACCTTTCTGTAATTATCAAGTGCTCCTGAAGAACTTAGTTAGCTGGTTCAGGATTGTTTGATCAGGGTTGGTGTTGAAACTGCAGGACGGTAGATCTCCTGGAACATGGTTGGGCTCCCTGTTCTTTGATTGGACAAAAATGTGTAAATGCCCATGGGTGCAAGATGAGTCGTCAGTATATTTGGTTGGTTTTCCCAGTAGAGAAAGTGCATTTTAAATGTGTATATCTTCTAAAAGTTCAATATTTAGGAGTACAAAACTACTTGACGTGGACAGAAAGTCTCAAAACTGTCATTTATGTGTCATGGGCTCTTTGATAATGGAACTCAAGGGACTGGAGATGTCTTCAACTTTGTGATTGAGACGTGTTCCAATTCTGCAGAAATCTTGAGTTTTCTGTAAGCGCAGATTCTGTATGGGCCTGTGAGACTGAGAGGAACTATGAAAGGTCCTCTTTCCAGACACCCATCTCTTGTCCCTCTCCACAAAGGTGCCATCACACTGGCCTGCACTCCTGTGATCTGACAGTCTGTCACCTTGCTGTCAACCCAATCCTCAGCTGGGCTTGGCACCAGAGAGCCTGAGTCATGACCTCTGATCACGAGCCGTCCCCCTCTGTAGCACAGGAGCTTCGCTTTTAGAGCCACATGTTGACTTGATGTCCAGATAGTAGGATAGATATAATAAAAAGAGAGAGAGAGAGATGACCAATTCATTCACTGCTGTCAAAACAACATGAAGCATCAGCCCTGGGCAAAGCACCCCACCTGCTTGGTCACACTGCGTCTGACAGGCAAAGAGAACCCCTGGAGGTAAATGACATGTTTTATTGCTATCCCTCAGTCACTGAGCGATCAACACCTTCCTGTAACATGGAAGCATTTTAACACCACCACAGCCACTGAACGAGGGACCATCCTGACAGAGCTTGCTTACACCCTTTTCCACCGAAATGGTGCTTGTGTTAGAAGTTTGTGTGAACGTCTTTTACAACTGGACCACATTTCCACTGACTTGAGAGCTGAATGATAATGTACCTAACTATGTTACTATGTAACCTGTCTATGGACAAACAGTGCTTCTACGTCTTTTAAGGTGCGGTCACATTAACCTTTGCCAAATGTCACAGGCAAAATCCAGTCGTTTCAATAGGAATTGGTGCAATTTGGAATTCTGCATAAGAACAAAACATTTTCCCAGCAGATTTAGTATAAAGTTTTTCATGCCAATTTAGCATGTTGACCAACAGAATAGTGCTTGCTTTGAAAATGACTTCTGTGTGAGGAGTACTTTTTGCCAGTTGAACTTTTTTGCAAGCAGCCCCTCTGGGTCAATCATAGATCTGCAGGAAATTTTGTTAATGTGTCCACACATTTAGTCTTGTAATTTTGAGAGCGTATTTTGCCATTCGTGAATTCAACATCTTTATCATGAGCTGGCTATGATGTAAAGGAAGTCATTTTAAATATTTGAAATCTAAGTATTTAATTATTTAATAATATTAAATTTATAACAAAAACTATTTCATTATTTCATACATACAACATTTGTAAATTAAAGCAATAAGCCACAAGAGACCGCACACTACATGAAGCAGAGTGCCTAAAACTCCTTTAACTGTGGTAAAATCACTGTAAAGCACAGGCTTGAGTGCTTACTGTGGAAAATGATAGCAACAGCAATATGATTAAAGATACAAATGTATAATAATTAGTTCAGAATAAAATGTCTTATGCTAAATACTGTAGTTTAACTTAATGCAATAATCTTAGTGCAAGAGTATTAGCATTTTACGACGAAGTTGAAACTATCAGTTTTATTAAAATCATTTCATTTCCGATTGACAGGGAAATTACAATTAGTATAGGCTGTTAAAGGATTAGTTCACTTTCAAATGAAAATGTCCTGATAATTTACTCACCCCCATGTCATCCAAGATGTTTACGTCTTTCTTTCTTCAGTCGAAAATAAATTAAGGTTTTTGATGAAAACATTCCAGGATTATTCTCCTTATAGTGGACTTCAACAGCTACCAAATGGTTGAAGGTCAAAATTACAGTTTCAGTGCAGCTTCAAAGGGCTCTACACAATACCAGACGAGGAATAAGGGTCTTATCTAGCCAAACCATTGGTCATTTTCTAAAAAAAAAAAAAAGTATATGCTTTATAAACAAAAATGTGTGCCTTGCACTGCTCTGCGATGTGTGTCCATGACTTCACGTAATACGTAATTATCTTGAAAAGGTCACGCTTGACATAGGTGGAAGTTAGGTTTCAAAAGATTTAAACATCCAGGATACGCACACGAAGTGACCATTTTAAACGATAAACTGACACAACGACATTTGAATATGTGTCATTGAACATACAACAACTTTTGAACGGTCCTCCTTCTCCACATTTGTAAACACTGACTGAGTCGGTACTTCCGCCTACGTCAAGCGTGACCTTTTCAACGTAATTATGTATTACGTGAAGTCATGGACGCGCATCGCAGAGCAGTGCAAGGCACGCATTTTTGTTTATAAAGCATATACTTTTTTTTTTTTTAGAAAATAACCGATGGTTTGGCTAGATAAGACCCGTATTCCTCGTCTGGTATCGTGTAGAGCCCTTTGAAGCTGCACTGAAACTGTAATTTTGACCTTCAATCGTTTGGTAGCCGTCGAAGTCCACTACAAGGAGAATAATCCTGGAATGTTTTCATCAAAAACCTTAATTTATTTTCGACTGTAGAAAGAAAGACGTAAACAGCTTGGATGACATGGGGGTGAGTAAATTATCAGGAAATTTTCATTTGAAAGTGAACTAATCCTTTAAGTGTGGCAAAAATGAATTAGCATTTTTGGTTTGAGATTTAAGGGGCAGTTGTGGAGCCCAGAACCACCATGGTACTTCCGCCTACGTCAAGCGTGACCTTTTCAACGTAATTATGTATTACGTGAAGTCATGGACGCGCATCGCAGAGCAGTGCAAGGCACGCATTTTTGTTTATAAAGCATATACTTTTTTTTTTTTTAGAAAATAACCGATGGTTTGGCTAGATAAGACCCGTATTCCTCGTCTGGTATCGTGTAGAGCCCTTTGAAGCTGCACTGAAACTGTAATTTTGACCTTCAATCGTTTGGTAGCCGTCGAAGTCCACTACAAGGAGAATAATCCTGGAATGTTTTCATCAAAAACCTTAATTTATTTTCGACTGTAGAAAGAAAGACGTAAACATCTTGGATGACATGGGGGTGAGTAAATTATCAGGAAATTTTCATTTGAAAGTGAACTAATCCTTTAAGTGTGCAAAAATGAATTAGCATTTTTGGTTTGAGATTTAAGGGGCAGTTGTGGAGCCCAGAACCACCATTTTCTTCGAAGGAATTGTGTGGATTGGGCCAGATTGGACGCCAGCACCCTGTCGGTGGAAAAAGGGGTAACTGTCATAAACTGAGAGGGAACAGGCACAGAGCTGTTAAACCGACATCTACACACTAATAATGTAGTATTATTTGGTCTCTTGGAGAGTTTTTGTGCTAGAAACAGCACCTGTACCACAGTTTTGAGAATATGTTAGACTGTGACATGAGCCCAGTGGGGAGGTCCATGTCGTTAACTTTTAACCAGCTGTCCGTCGGTCTTTAACAACGGCTTGGTCTGGCAGGGTTACATCAGAACACAGAGCTCTGGGTAATACAGACTCCCAAAACAGTGTTCCTACATTGATCACAAAACACTAGCATCTGAGTCGTGACTGCGCTGTGTAGTTTTTTGTACTCTGTACTCTGACAGACATTTTAAGAGGATGTGAAGGGCAATTTTACATGTTTAAGTTTGATCAATCTGAAGCAAGCTGTGGTTTGATTTTTAGATTCTTGTAGTCATGCCTTTGACTGTACGTTTGCATATTAATTATGTTTGACCCAGCGGGGCAGCGTGGGCCAGCATTCAGCAGATGGGTGGGTGGAAACCGGTCTTCTAGAAGAATCTCCGCCTTATCATACAAGCAAGTTTCTTTAAAAACACCTAGTGGTTTATTTCAGTGTTGTGTTCATTTCCTGTCAGGGTTTGTTGGGTTTTGAGAAAGGGGGCAGGGACAAAATCACCCTAGAATGTATTAGGCCTTCTTGAGTTGGACTATCATAAAAGTACATTGTTGTGTGATCGCGCAGTATTAGACATTGTATATGATGAGAATCAAACACGGGAGAACAAAGTAGTCATCAAAGACCAGGCTAATGATTCTGTCATTGAGGTTATGTATCTTTTTAACTTTTTTTTTCGTTCTGACCTTAGTTTTATTTGAACAACTTTTTGATTAAATTATGATGCTTGGGTCCCGTGTAACAGGAAAGTTAATGTGATTTACTGTTTTTATTGAAGAATGATATGAGTTTTATTTCTCACCGTCATTGCTTTGACAGCTGTTTGGGCCAAAGGGGATGGTTTTATGTAAGCGTTTGCGTCATTGCAGGTCAGTATGACCCTGTATCAGCACATATTAATAAAAAATTACTAAAACCGAACATTGGTCATTTCATGTCTGTGGTGAGTAAAAAAATCGCACACTCACTGTACAAATTAATATTCAGGTGTGTATTATTTCTTCGTCTACTATTTTAATTGAACTGCTTCAATTAAAGGGGCTGTATTCTACACCTTTTAAATTTTTTTCCCCTCTGCCCTAAGATCCACTTATAATGTCAGCCAAAGTTTCTTGCACAAAAACATACTGTATGTAATTAAGTTTTGTGTGACTATGTTCCAACCTCTGTGACCTTTAGAATTACACATGCAGTTATGATGCTGTCCCTTTGTCATGCAGTAACTTGCCTGTGAATGTGCTTTTACTGTTCGTCGTAAATGTATGCAGTAATTCATAGTTTTTACTTACCCAAAACATTAATTTTACAGTATATAATGCAATTTTAAACCATTTACAATTTTTTACAATATATGGTATTTCTTTTTTTTACTGTATTATTTTAAAATTTTAAAGGAGTAGTTCACACAAAACTGAAAATTTGCTGAATATTTATTTACCCTCAGACCATATAAGATGTAGATGAGTTTGTTTCTTCATGGGAACAGATTTGGAGAAATTTAGCATTACAGTACATCACTTGGTCACCAATAGATCCTCTGCAGTGAATGGGTGCCATCAGAATGTGCGTCAAAACAGAGTGGGCCTAATTTACGAAACAAATGTATGACAGAAAATTGGGCATACGGTCGTTTTTACGCAAAACTTGAAATTTATCAATATGGACGTAAACGGTGTCTACGATCAAATCTCACGTCAGGTCTCAGCTGAGTTAGCCTGAACTTGAGTTACCCGGTGGAGAATTGTAATGACAACATTTAGTTCATTTAGATTATTTTCCCAACTAACAACCAAAGCTCTTTAGTCGATCATTAACCGTAATGACTTTTTTTTCATTCATCTGGGCTTTATATGCACCTTTATATGCACAAGCAGCATAAACAACAGACCAAGCATTCACACAAAATTCACAGAAAAACATAAATTAAGTATATAAATGGATTAAAATAAATAGGACTATACAAAAATATAGCCTATTTCTCTTAAATAATTGACAGATTAACAAAAGAATAAAACTGTGCACATGCTCGTTTTTGTGACACTCTTAATGCATTTCATTTGTTTTCTGTATATCTTTATTTTATTAAATCCAACTGATCACGCAGGTGCAACACGTGCACACACACACACAACATTGCTAACTTGACATTTCAGCCAGTAGTCATCAAACTAAAATGCAGTCCAAAACATAAAAGTTACACTGCTCAGTTTAAAAGGTCCGGTGTAAAATCAGCGTGCAGCGCCCCAAACAAACACATGTTTGCACATATAAAGGATGATGTTTTATGCGGATATTGGAACACGGGTGAAGTATAAAGCCTTATAAAAAGCCTATAATGAAGAATAGTTTAGCAACTAAATGTTACATGGCAAAATGGATTCTTGTCAAATGAGAGGCTTGTGATCCCAGTTTTGCTTTAAATAAATAAATTTTAGCTTGCCGTTTGTATGCTCTTTGTAATGAAAGCCACGATAGCCTAAATTGTTTTGTATTTTATAGTTTAATATATACTTTTATAGCTACTTATTTTTCATTCTTGTTCTGAGTACTGTTAAATTTAAAGGATTTGTGGAGTGAGAGGAACTAAATAGGCCAAGGGTTTATAATATTTGTAAATGTTTTGTTATATTTACCAGTATTTAATATACATATAAATTAATATAACTGTTTGCAATTACAAGGTTAACGGGTGTTTTTAGCATAAGATCAATTTATTTTTCATGAGACTACTTCCTCTTTTTGGCCGGGTTATGTTTCTCCATGTCGTAAACTCTAGGGGCAAGGCTTCTAAACCGGGGTGTTTTTAGGGGTGTGTTGTTCAAATGACGATTGTTTTTAGCCTGTAGCGAATTTAGCTCACAACAGGAAATATGAATAATTAACCATAACTAGTTATAATTAACTATTCATATTTTAGATCCGCTGTAGATATTTAGCTGACCTCTCAGGGTCAACTGTCTGTCAATTCTAAGAACGTTAATTTCCTGGTTAAGGGAAATAACTTCTTACTGTACAATTCTACAAAGAGCTTGTAGCATAAATCTTGCACAATAAGGGACTCCGGTTATGTGCAAACAATGAACACGTCAAGTGTGATACAAGTAAGGTTTTATTAACTACATAAACACTTAAACTAGTTTAACAGACTACATAAACACATAGACTGGTCTAACATCCTACATACACATATAAACTGGTCTAACATACACATACACACACACACACACACA
>NW_015505443.1:862280-893264 GCF_001515645.1 Sinocyclocheilus grahami | reverse complement strand
GATCTTGCTGAAGTTGGTTGATTGAGAAAGAACCAGTTTGCGTCAGAGTAACTTGAAGAATGGAAAGGACAAGGCCGAAGAAAGGCCTGGCACAATGCTTTGGTATCCTGCAGCGTTTTCTCACATCTTCATCTTAGCATCTGACTGAACCACCGACTGGGGCGGGTCACATGGAGTGTGGCCTTTAAAGCCTGCAGAGATTCACGCCTCTCAAGATGGGTTTGTCCAATGAGGAAGGCTGAAATCCCAAGCGGGAGGTTGGAAATACTGGGGAGTTTTATGACTCTTTGTCTGTAAGCATGGTATTTTGCATATGTAATTCGCTTGGGTGTTGATGCACAAATTAGTAAAGATTCTTAGGACATCAATATGTTGCATAGGTATCAGCATGTAATATGCACTCTCAGTTAGATCATCCGAAGATGAATTCATAGAGACCACACATGATATAGGTGAGGTTATATTAACTAGTGGTCTATCATAACATGCATAAAACAGCATACACTACAACAGACAATATGCAAGAACAGTAATGGTATACACAATGACCTGAAGGATATGTGTATTCAATCAAAGAAAGGTTTTCCTATGAATTAATTAGAGAACAGTCCATTTCTCTGGGCATTATGTGTCTTTCTTATGAGGAAAATGAGGGAGTTTATCTGCCGGCATTCCTTTAGGCAATAAAACCAGTGATATCAGCATTGGTTACCATGGAGCCAGAGGCCTGTTCTGCCTTTCTGAGGTGTTAGGTGCATTTCGGGGGAAGGGTCCATAGACCCTCGTAATTGTCCCTTTGGTTAGGTGAGGGGGCATTAGATATTATTTGTTAAATATAACAAAAAGTTGTGTGTCTGATTGGTCCAAATGCTACAAGCCGCATACGAATGTTTCATGAATCTCACATGAACCCTATCGTTAGATTGATAAATGGGGCCCAATGTGTGTCGTGTGGATTACTTGTGATGTTTTTATCAACTGTTTGAACTCTCATTCTGACGGCACCCATTCACTGCAGATGATCCATTGGAGAGCAAGTGATGTAATGCTGAATTTCTTCAAATCTGTTTAAAGGAAGAAACAAACAAATCTATATCTTGGATAGCCTGAGGGTGAGTACATTTAAAGCACATTTTCATTTTTGGGTGAAGTTTTCCTTTAAGATTGGGATCCTTCAGAAAGCCATAT
Organism: Sinocyclocheilus grahami; assembly: GCF_001515645.1. Lineage (NCBI taxonomy): Eukaryota > Metazoa > Chordata > Actinopteri > Cypriniformes > Cyprinidae > Sinocyclocheilus > Sinocyclocheilus grahami. The sequence goes on along the minus strand of NW_015505443.1, from coordinate 892,076 downwards.
AGAGATGTAGTGGTTACCCCATAACCAGGAACAGCACATTTACTGGACTTCCTGCACATCTAAATATTCATATGAATGGTAGTATCTTCTTCTGGGGCTGAATTACTGATCTGAGTTAAGATCTGCAGGTTTCTAACTGAAATTGCTATGGTTCCTAACCAGTTAAGCTATTCTAGAGTCAGAATGTTTCTGTAATACGGCCCCTTGTGTTTAGGAATAATAAATAGTGCCTTACTTCCTCATTACTTCACAGTGACTAGTGAATAGGTGTTTATGTGTAAATGTGGCCAGATGTTAATTTGCCTGTAGCTCATAGCTGTGACATCACACCTTTTGAGAGTATGTCTAAATTTAGAGAAAGGGAAAGCAAGAGAAAATGAGTTTTCCATGATGTGACCCCTTACTTAAAGATGATATAAGCAGCCAGGTTGTTTTGAGAGAATTACCTGAATTTTAAATGTAATTTGATTTATTACTCAAGAGCCGTATACAGCCATTTACAATATGGCAATGCTGATTAACTAATGGCACCACAATAACAAACACAGTCCTAAACCTTTCAGTAGCTGTTATCCTGAGCTGTGACATCAAAGACAGCAGACAGGGAATATAACCCTCTTTAATGTATGTCAGTCTGTTTCATTCTTTCAGAAGCCCTCCAAAATCCACACTGTTCCTTATGTATTTCATGTTTAATTCAATGTGTTATTTGATCTTTCTTTTTAATTATTTGCAAATTTGGGAAGTAAATTCCACACCATTTTTTTTAACTGCATAATATAATTAAATTATTTTATTTTTTAGGGCTGTCCATCAAGTAAATAAATAATTTCAACTAACATTAAAAGTTGTAGTCCTGTACTTAGGGTGACCATAAGGGTCATTTTAACGGGACGCACCCTTGCCAGGATTTCTACATTGCCTAAAATATCCAGGCTATAGAGAGCAGAGCAGACGGCTCCTTATGTTTTCAAATCGCTCTCACGGTACTTTGGTGTCATATACAACGATCGGTGCACAGCTTCAAGTCGAACGAACGAACGAATAAACACGTGCACGTATTTGCATCGCTTTGATCGTTCTCACCTTCTCACGTGCGACGCGCCACGATTGGTCGATTATATACAATACCTGCATGTTATTGGTCAAACTACTTTGGATGTTTTAGGCAATATAAAAATCCTGGCCAGGACATGTCCCGTATAAATGGCACATATGGCCACCCTACCCATACTTTCATATTAAATCTCGAAATTAATGTAGAAACAACAAAGACAGTATTTTAAATGCCGGTATGTGATATTTTAACGCCATATTTTAGTATTAAAGGCCAGTATCACAAATATCACCAATAATAATACTAATGCCTTCAGTTTCTAGACAAATTACAATATAATTGAAAACCAGACCTAAACTGTAAATTATCAGATTGTTTTTATTTATCATTTATTAACAATTAAAAACATTTCAATAGTTATAACAACTATTTGAAGTGAACTTAAAACAATAATAACTTTATATTATAATACATTATACTTTATATTATACATTAACCCATTATAATACATTTTCTATAGTATTTTAGGTGTTTCTGTCTGTCAATATTCTATCAGCTCTTTCTGTTTGAATGACAGCAGTCAGTTAATTTTTCCCCACTTATTTTGTGCATCTCTTTTCACCATACACAAACCATTTATATATATTTTTTCATATACACACACTTCACCTGCATGCAGTAATGCAGTATTATTTGGGGTCATTACAACTTAGCAGCAGTAGAATAACAATCGTTTGCCATGTAAGGTTTTCCTGAACTCTTTCATCAGTGGTTAGTTGCGAAAGTGAATTTGGGGAATTTGAGTTGTGACCCAAGATGGACATTCTCTCCATTATAATACACCAGAATAAACACCCCAGAGAAAGGGCTTGTGTTATCGCTACCATCCATTTATTTTACTTTTTCCTCTTTAACTACTTTTATTGTCTGACACACAGTGGGAAGGTTTACTTTGCATCCAAATACAGTATATTCCTCATTGAAACACTGGAAATGAATATAACTCTCGGAGTGCTAAAGCCTGTAGTTGATTTGTTCATACGAGTGCCAGCGGGTCATCCTATTTCACAGAATCGCTACATTTAACCTCCTTGGCGTACCTACAGACGAGAATGAACCAGCCAAGCAGCCTCTATTCACTCTTAAATGCTCCTCTGAACTGTGGAGATAAGGCATCGCAATTCTTTTGTGCTTTTCCTGAAAACAGCCCTTTTCTGCCCTAAAATCATGCAAATGGCAAAAAAAAAAAAAAATGCATAAATGGAAAGTGCTTTTGCATGCATCCAGCGCCCACTCGGGGTACATTCGGAGCTGGCCACCACACCTACCCAGCTTGGATCTGCACCAAATAGGTCTGTTTCATGTACTAGATCGGCTCGTCTGGACGAAAGGATCCAGTATTTGTGAGGGTTTAAAGGTGTCGTGGAAGAAAGTTTGGACATATCGTGTGGCCTGATGGAGAACAAAAAAGAGATCCATTTAAAATCAGAGAATGAAAGAACGTTCCTCTTCACTGTGCAATTGCAGATCCTGTTATGTAGCACAATATGAAGAGGCACGAGGTGAGTAGAGCGCAGTAAATTTATGAAACTAATGGGTTTCACTTTGGCACTGCTGTCTTTTGTCTGAGAGGCTGGATTTGCAGATAAAAGGCAGCACAGGGACATCCATTTAAGAGGCCTATGAAAGACGCTGTCAACGAATAAAGTGATTTTTAGAGTTTTTTCATGTCGTGTTTTAGCGTGTATGTCAGAGTTTATCTGAGGATGTTTTTTAGTGTATTTTGGGTTGTGTCATTATTTTTTCATGGTTCTGTCCTGAGACTGGTCTGTACTGAGTCTGGTCATTTTATCTTCTCCATTACATTGAGCAGAAAGAGACCTTACAAACTATAGATTTGTGTCTATTAATCTAGTTAGATGTGCAAAATAGTGCGTATTGTCAGTTTTTGAGAGTTAATGAATATGTAATTTGGGCCATACCTCTATACACGTGCAAAATACAGGGCAGTGTCAATGCAAATGGATGAAATTGTGCCCACAAACTGATTTTTGCAGGCCTGAAAGTAATTTCAGAAGCGGTAACTGCGTGTGCAAATTAATGGGACTGAATGGCAGGTATTCATCTTATTCTCGTGGTGCATCCTGCTGCTATGTTTTTTTTTTTCTTTTTTTCAAAATAGAGATTTGGAGTGCAGATAATAGAAAGCATAGACATATCCAGTTGTGCTTCACCACTGACACACATTCATGTGATACAAAATTATTTCCTGTGGACGTTTTCCGTTGTGCATTAGTGTTGAACCACAATGATGGTTTGTAATTATTTTCTGTATGCAGTAGGTCCATGTTGCAGTGGCTTTAGCATTTACAAGTAATTTACATACATTATATAGAAATCCTCAGAGTTGAAAATCCTGGTATTTAGTGAGTGCTTTCGCAGCATAGATAATATTTATCACACTAAAAGCCTTCCTTTAAATAACATATTTAAATTTGTTGTATTTGCACTTGTAGCTATATAGCTACACTTTAGCATACATTTTAAAAGAGTACTTATTACAGAAATAATATCCTTAAGTTAATGTTTTTGGATGTTAATTGCAATTAAATGAAAATGCATACTAAATTCATACAATTAGTTGAACTTAAACGTACTTTTTTGATCCATTTACGTGGGACTTAAGTATATCTTTATATTTAATTTCAGAATTCTTTCTATTGTGTTTGAAATATGGTTAAAATGTGCTACTGGATGTACTGTCAAGCATTTATGGTAAGCTAAAATATACTTTCATGCCATTTCTACTGAAATATATAGTCATCTAATAACATTCTACAGTTAAAATTATAATTTAGCACTTTACATATGATTTACTTGTATAGATTGTACAAGTAAAATACCTTTAACTAAATGTTACAGACCTGTTTTTGTGACATTGTCTTTTGCACATTTGTTATTGATTGTAGTAAATCAGTTGCTATGGGCAATTAATTTCAATGAACCAGTTGAAAAGTCATCACAGTTTTCCCAGAAGTCCCTGTGTAACATTTTTAATATAGTCCTATAGGTTATAAATATATCACACTTCAAAATATTTAGCTATTGTAGATTTTTTTCTTTTCTTTCCTGAAGAATAATTTGAATGTAGCTTTAATATTTTAAATAATGAGTAGCTAATAGCTTGACAAACTACAGTTTCAAAGTATCTTCCCAAATACTGATTTACATTTACGTACAATTATCTTTACCCTGAGTATTCCTGCAAAAGTGTCAAGAGGTTTGCAGGCACGGACAACTTACTGTTCACAAATCCACTATTAGAAAAACATGCAAGAAGAAAAGTATAAGACGGCACAGGAGAAAACCACTGCCCTCCACAAGAACACTGAACACAGTGTCCAGCCATTTACTGTTGTAATGGAAGATCATCAGCACACGGACGTCTCGCAATCACTGAGGGAACAGCAAAATCCGGATTACACCTGAGAGTTTCACAGGAGAATGTCAGGATGCGTGTAGGCTTATACCAAATGTGGGTCATTCAGAATAACATCAGCCCGAACACAGCAGTAAATCACTGGCCAAATGGTTCAAGCATTTGAAGAATGCCCACCTTTAACTTGACTGAATGTTGAGGAATGACCCAAATGGAGCGGCTCAGACAAGACAAGAAGTTTTGCTGAGAAAAATGGTCCAAAATAGCAGGGTACAGTTTGTGCAACCCATAAAAATTACATAAATTAGGGCTGTAAATATTTAAAATGATTAATTGTCAATGACATTATTTTTGTGGTTACCGCATTAATATGTGCTTCTACTAAATACTGAGCAAAGGGTCTGAATACTTAGGACCATGTGATATTTCAGTTTTTCTTTTTTAATAAATCTGCAAAAATGTCAACAATGCTGTGTTTTTCTGTCAATATGGGGTGCTGTGTGTACATTAATGAGGAAAAAAAATGAACTTAAATGATTTTAGCAAATGGCTGCAATATAACAAAGAGTGAAAAATGTAAGGGGGTCTGAATACTTTCCGTACCCACTGTATATATACTGTATGTATACACTACAGTTATTGTAAAGACTGGACAGAGGAAGCAACTCTTTACTCAATGAATAAGTCAGTATAATGTGAATTATTTTTTTTTTTTTAGGTTTGGTTTTGATGAACAAAGTGCTGTGGGGTACACCAGAAAAAAAGGTTCAACAATACTGATATAGGTTAATTAATGTCTTTGAGCAATGGTTAACAATTATAAAACAATTATGACACAGAAAATTCATTAACAGACAAAAATGGAAAAGGTGTCAAAACATTGTTTTGGCCTATAGATAATAAATCATGAAAAATGACATCACATAAGCACAGAGAAAAACAATTTTAGGCTCATTGGTAAAACATGCCTCTAAGTAGATTTTTTCAAATCTCCAAAAACGTACGTTTGCATTCAATTCAGTCCAGTTTCCAGCTGGAATGTACACTAGTGGCAGTAAAACAAGTTCCTGTTCACACAAATTATGATTACAGTGACAGATTATCAATTAATAAAGACTAATTTTTTGTAAACAATAGCCTACTATATTGACTTCGGAACACATTTACCATAGTGCATGGATTGTTAACTAATATATTTTGACGCTTGCATCGCATAACCAGCTCTATATATGGCTACCGAGTAAACTTGCTCGGTAGCTCAACTGGTACAGCACTGCACTTGCAATGAGCTCAGGTACGAGTCCCATGAAACTCATAGAAGCAAGTTAAAATGGCATGGATGCTTCAGCAAATGCATTTTTTATCTCACGATTGCTTTTCATAACAATATCGATTAGGTTTAGGATAGGGTTTATAGCTATGTTATTGTCAAACATGAAAAGAGCATTAAGCTTTTTAGCGCAACTCACCGGACATTTCATTTTCAAACTGCCGCCATATGTACAACAACCAATGTAATAAAATGTTGCCAGATTCATGTTCATATGTCTTGGATAAAACTGAACACGCTTTTAGCCACACTCGCTGGGCATTTCACATTGAAAGTGTTGTGAATCGTGCAAGCAGCAACGTAATATATCTTTTTGCAGAATTGTCGCCAAAAGCAGGTATTTCGAATGAGCATGGGATGAAAAAATTTCCTTGCCTATGAATTTAACCTTTTAGTTATAATCTGCCTTAGTTATATAGTTGACTCTTGAGTCTTACCTTAATGTAACACTTTTTTCATGATTGTTTACCCGACAGCTATAGCAGAAAAACTGATACTATTGACATTTTGGTGCATCTAAATAACAAATATAATTTTATATCTGAAAGTAGATGGTTAAAACCAACATAAAACTGCTAGAGAAAACAAGCATTTAAGCCTTAGTTATTGAGGAAACTCATCCTAGTCTCCTCCATGTCATTTTTTCCGACCGAGTTAGAGATACAGATAGCTCTAAAGGGCTTTTATGTGTATAGAACATGTGTCTATGTTCAGTCTTGTTTCTCTTCTTCACTGTCCTGATCATGGTACTCCCTCTGAGAGGCTCTGACCAGCCATTCACCCCACACTTCTCTCCTGTTACTGTAACACACACACACATACACACACACACACACACACACACACACACACACACACACACACACACTGTCTTACATATCCTTGTATGAACTTCACATTTGTGGTTCTGTATATAGTCTCAGGCATTTATTTCTAACACGAGAAACCAAACACATGCTTAACAGCCTTCATTTCTAAGCAAAATGTAATTTTGGCCTGGATATACTGTATGTATTCTTGACAGGCTTTATGAAATTCATTCATTAACTAGTACTATCATTACCACTACTATCTCTATCATTGCTACTATTACTATAACACACACACACATACACTAAAATACACATATCCAGCAAAGTGATGTGTCTATTTGTAATAACTCACATTCATTACTCATTCATTGCCCAGCACACATGCCGTTGCCTGTTTGATCTGTGCTGCAGTTAACACAGTGGTTACCAGCAGACAATGTTTCAATATCTTCATCCACAGAACTGGGCAGACTTCAGTGAATGAATGGCGTACGGATGAGCCTTTGTGCCGAATGTGATGGAGCATCAACAGCCCTGCTTCTTCACCACACTGCCCACATGTGTTCGCATCTGTCACTGCAACACACCACAACTCAAGGCTTCAAAATCACACACCCTATGAAATCAAAATCAGAGTTCTGTGACTTTTAGTCACTGTGTTCGAGCTTAAGGCCATTTATGCTACTGCACTCCTAAACACTGACACATTTTGATTTTAAAATTTGTTTTCTCAGGAAAAACAACAACAAAAAATCATGACTCATCTTGCACTTAGGGGTGTGTACAAATGTTTGTCCAATTAAATATTCTCTAGTCTGAAAATGTCCCACCCCCTAATTTCCTCTTGACTAGCTATATGTATAAAAATATATATACAGTATTAAACTATAAGCCTAACGTATTATGTCAACACTAGAAAGAAAACTCAAGAGAACAACAAATGTGAGTAAAAGTGACTTTGGGGATTAAATAAACCAATTAGCTAACATTACATGCTTAAAGCATCTTCTAACTTTAATCAGAGGAAAATGTACCATCAAAGGTTTATCTTAGCCTTGTAGCGTCTGGAACACTCCAACACACAATATATATTTTGTTAGCTAGATTTCACAAATACTTTGTAACACCCCAGGACGCTGAACAAGACCCTGGTTTCATGGTAACCCGATACATTTACAACCTTGTGGAATGCGAGCCGGCTCTCATTCTGCTTTCTCCAGAAACAAAGGGACACAAATGCACAGGAGAAATGGACTTTTCTACTAATTAATTCATAGGAAAACCTTCTTTGAATGAACACCCATTTTCTTCAGGCCAGTGTGTATATTATTGCTGTGTTGTATTTAATCTGTTGTATTATAGACTATTTTTATTCATGCTTACGATAAACCACCTTTTCACTATATGTAATCTTACCTTGTTTAGTATCTATGAATTTGCCTTCGTATGATCGAAACAAGCGTGTATATTATAGGCTGATACCTATGCAACATATTGATGCTCTAAGAATCGGTACTAATTTGTGCCTCAACACTCCAGCGAATTACATATGCAAAATACCATGTTTCCACACAAAGAGCCATAAAATCCACAGGATCTCAAAACGCCCACTTGGGATTCCGGCTTTTCTCATTGGATAAGCCCATCTTGAGAGGCGGGGATCTTCTCTGACCTTAAAGCTGACACACCATGTGACCCGCCCCAGTCGGTGGTTCGGTCAGAAGCAAAGATGAAGATGTGAGAAAAAAACGCTTCAGGATACAAAGCATCTGTGCCAGGCCTTTCTTCGGCCTAGTCCTTTCCATTCATCAAGTGACTCTGACTCAAACTGGTTCTTTTCATCGACCCGAATTCAGCAAAGATCTACGGGAAGCTTTAAGATTTGCATCAGGAATCTCTTTCAGACCGCCGAGACTCGCTAAGTTTCAAACTTAGTCTTATTAATTGATACATTAAGTATCAGTTACACCTTTTTACAAAGGTGTGTTTGAACTCAGTATCTGACGTATCCCTGAAGGCTTTGATCTGTTGAATATACATGCAAAGTGTTCCATAAAATCCATTCTTTATGCCTCTTTCTATGCTGAGTTAAACTTTAACCCTTTCCTATACCAACTGTATGTGTGTGTGTGTGTATGTTTATGTTAGACCGGCTTAATGTGTTTGTGTAGTATGTTAGACTAGTTTAAGTTTTTATGTAGTTAATAAAACCTTACTTGTATCACACTTGATGTGTTCATTGTTTACTCATAACCGGAGTCAATAATCATGCAGATTTACGTTACAAACTTATAGAATTGTGCAGTAAGAAGGTTATTTCCTTTAACCAGGAAATTAACGTTCTTAGAATTGACAAGACGGTTGACCCTGAGTGGTCAGCTAAATATCTACAGTGGATCTAAAATATGAATAGTTAATTATAACTAGTTATGGTTAATTATTCATATTTTCCATGAGCTGATTTGCTACAGCCTAAAGTAGTTTTTCTCAAGATACTGTATGACCTTGAACACACAGTTGTTAAGTGCTTCCTTTTACATATTGCAGTGCTTTCTCTTGCAAAGAAATGGAACATCTTGGCACAAATTGGTCAGCATATTAAAAAATACAGCAGTACGGGATGAAGAAAATTCTTGTATAAATAATGTATTATTCAAAACTTTCATACCGTTTTCAACAAACATTTGTAATGACTCTAAAAATTTAAGTTGGCTTGTACATTTCTGAATCATTATTTGCGGAATAAAACAATTACAATAATTCACAGTGAAAAAATATTTTTAGAGGAATAGTCCACCCAAATATATATATATATATATATATTTTAAATGTACTCACTCTCAGGCTATTCAAAATGCAGATGAGTTTGTTTTTTAGTCTGAACAGATTTGGAGAAAAAACATCCATTTCGATGTGAGAGGAAAACAGGAGATGGACCTTTTCACTGGAGGAAGCGTTATTATGGATTACATTGTATTTTGTCCAGAAGCGGCTGTTGAAAGTTAAAACACTGTAATGATGGATTTTTTTCTTACAAACATGCAGTCAGCCGTTCACTGATGAACTGGAGTCATGTGGATTATTGTGATGTTTTGTTTGGACATTCTGGCACCCATTCACTGCAGAGGATCCATTGGTGAGCAAGTGATGTAATGCTACATTTCTACAAATCTGTTCAGATGAAGAAAAAAATGGCCTAAGCATGAATAACTAACCTCTTTATTTTATGAAAAGGGCAACATTTTTAAGTAGTAAATAAATATATGCTATTTTAAGTACAAGCTCATGCTGAATTTGGATGGAAGGATTAATTTTTTCCCCACAAGCCATGCTGTGCATATAAAACTAAGGCAAGATGTTCAAAATGATGAGCATATTTAAATGCATGGCTCCGTTTCATGATATCTGTTATACCAGCACTCATCCATGTCCATGCCAAGCTGTTGGTGGTCCAGTACATGAGTCAAGCTGTAGATTAGACTAAGAAAGACTGATGGGATAGAGCAATGTAAAACTAATCCATGCCAGAGCCAGAGCGAGGAGGAGAAAACTGCATTTTCACAATATGTGGGCTTGTTATATAAACCTATTTCACTGATATTAGTCACTCAATTAGGAGGGAGAAGAAAGATTATTTATATAATGTGATGATCTTCCTCATGTGTCTGTGCATGTCAGACTGTTTTTTAAGTTTTTTTGCAAAAATGTTGGTCTGTGGCTTCCTTTAAAGGAATAGTTCACCCAAAACTGAACATTCGAAAAATATTTACTCATCCCCATGATGTAGATGAGTTTTTTCTTCATCCAAACAAATTAGGAAAAAATTAGCATTACATCACTTGCTCACCAGTGGATCCTCTGCAGTGAATGGGTGCCGTCAGAATGAGAGACCGAACAGATGATAAAAACATAACAATAATCCACATGTAATCCACATGACTCCAGTCCATCAATTAAAATCTTGTGAAGTGAAAAGCATGTTTGTTTGAAATAAATACATCAAGATTATTACTGTAAACTGCTGCTTTTGGCCAAAGAATGAGTCCATAATAAAGTTTCCTCCAGTGAAAAAGCCAATCTCCTGTTGTCTTCTTGCATCAAAATCCATCAACATATTTGTTTAGAAATCTTTTGAATTGTTTTCGTTTGTAAACAGTGCTTGATCTGTGCATATTTCTCTCCTGATTCAGACAAGACGACTTTTTCACTGAAGAAAGCAATATTATGGATAGAAGACTGGCATTTTAGCCAGAAGCAATGGTTTAAAGTTAAAATGTCTTAATTGGATTTGTTTCTTATAATCCCAGAGCTTTTCACTTCACATGATGTTAATCGATGGATTTGAGTCATATGGATTACTTTATGTTTTGACATCTGTTTGAACTCTCATTCTGACGGCACCCATTCACTGCAGAGGATCCATTGGTGATCAAGTGATGTAATGCTAAATTTCTCCAAATGTTCCAATGAAGAAACAAACTAATGTACATTAGTAAGTAAATTTTCATAAAAATGTTTGGGTGAACTATTCCTTTAATGTTTTCTGCACGGCCAGACTGGCACAAGTCCTGTTCATAAATTTTCTACAAGGGACATTAGAATCCCAGCATGTTGGTCCTAATGTTGTGTGACATTGAGTGAGTCTTTGGCCTTGGGAAGGTTTGTGTTATAGCATTGTGTTCACACCTTCACCACGTCTCTTAATTCTGGATGGGTGTAGCAGCATTTTTCATTGTGACATGTTCTACACCATTTATTTCAAGAATAACACTATATTATACACAAATAATACTCAAGAGTGGCGAAACAAATCTTGAGTCTCAGTGGCGAACAAATCAAAGGGACACAGTGAGTAATAACTGTGCAGAGCCTGAAGCGTTATGATTCACAGGCTTCCTTCACACGTAGCAGTGGATATGAGTAAAAGTTGACAATTAGTTCTGTTGTGTTTCACTGAATAAAGTCATACAGCTTTGGAACAACATGATGGCAAATACACAACTATTCAAAAGTTTGGGGCTGGTAAGATTTTTTATGTTTTTGAAAGTCTCTTATGCTCACCAAAGCGGAATTTATTTGATTAAAAATACAGTAAAACAGTAATATTGTTATATACTATAATGTTCACAGAGGGGATATGTGTAGAAGTTCACAATATTAGTTCATTTACAACATTAATTTGCAACATACCGTATAAATTGTATGATTTGCAATATGCATGTCTCTTAACTGTTATGTAATGGTCATGAATTTTAATGCTCACCTACTGTATCTGGTGTAGTCTGTACAGTACTCATGCCAGCAGCCTACACTGAAGGCAGTAGGACTTATTTTGAAACAATTTTATGAACAATTTCCATAATTGCAAATAAATGACAAGGAACACATTGAATCAAACATGAGATTTTGAAGTAGAAAGACTGAAATTGTCATTTGTTTTGTAAAATGTACTCTAATAATCTTTATTTTGTTTACAACTTCACAAAAAAAATTTTTATAGTGTCAAGATGAATTCAGCTTCATTTACTACAGCTATAGTTTGTTTTAAAGGGGTCATCGGATGCCCATTTGATATAAGTTGATATGATTCTTTAGGGTCTTAATGAAAAGTCTATAACATACTTTGGTTAAAATTTCTCAATGGTAGTGTAAAAAAACACTTTTTTTACCCTGCCAAAATGAACTCTGTTTTTAGCAAGCAATTCTAGTCCATGTTGCTTTAAATGCTAATGAGCTCTGCTCACACCGCCCCTCTCTTCTGTGGGTGACGAGCAGTACTGTTTGTTTACTTTAGCTGCAAAGGAAAGGCGATTTGCAAAGATTCATAAAAAACCTTATACTCACTTCTTGTGTAGATGAAGCTCGATCACGAATGATTCGCTCTGATTGGTTAGCTAGCCCAGTGTTGTGATTGGCTAAACCGCCTCTAGTGCGTGTCTAAACGTCCCGCCCTCACCTCAGCGGTATGTGCTCCGGTTGTATTGTAAACAAAGGCGTCGTTAATATCGCTTATCAGTTTGAGCCCGATTGAGAAGCAGAGGATATTATACAAGAGGATCGTGCAGAACCTGTGCAAGTATGGCTTTTAATGGTAGGCCTATGTTTTTTGTTTGTTGTTGTATCATACTTTTAGATACGCTGTTATTTGTAAATACTACTGCTTATGTTAGCTTGTTAGCTTTTAATATACAGTTTTATCCTGATTAAAGCTTTAATACAGAACGGCAACTGCACGCGCGTCCATGTTTAACACTTCTCATAGCTATGTGAAAATAAGTGTATGGTGGAGCTGAGCTGAATGAGAGAGAGAGAGAGAGAGATGCAGAGCATGTGCAGAGCAGGGGGAAGCGAGGAACAGTATTAAGAACCTCTGCTTTAGAACATTGATTTTGAAACTTGTGAATCCATTAGAATCGTTTGAAGACAGAATTGCGATTCATATATGAGTAGATTTTTACGTGCACCTCTAGTTTTCTCTTCCTCTTCTCTAAAGCAGTGCAGCATGGCCTCGCCCCCTTTGCTGCCTTTTCCCGGGGGTTTATCTGGGTTTGTGATGTCACGAACCCGGGAAGTAACTCTTTGTAGTCCCTACCAGCCGTTTTTGTAGGCATTAAACTGCCAGAATTTTAAAAGACGATATCTTTTAAAACAGCAACATTACACACTAACTAACGTTAAAAAAGTGAAATCGCAATGAACCACCCCTTTAAAATAGGGATTAAAAAAAAAACACTGGGTGGATTTTTATCATTATAGGATGGATGTTTACACACACTTCCAACACACATTTATGTTCAAACAACAACAAAAGTGAATTTTGCATCCGATGACCCCTTTAAAAACTGAAGTGGTTTGCAACAGATATTATCTTACTATAGGGAGAGAAGAGGGTCTGTATTACTTACTATTAGAGAAAGTGTAACGGCTAACTTGGATCACGTGTCCCTTAATAACCAATCACATTACAGCCTTGACGTCATTGAATTTCAGTCAGAGTTGTGCAACACTCAGTCGCCGTTTACGGATCCCATAGGAATGAATGAGAAGTGCCGTAAGCTGAATCCCACCTGTCGCAAAAAGTCAGTGACTTCTCTTATAAAACTTAATTTTTTTCGTGGTAAACTCAGTTCAATCCAAAAGTATTATTTAGTGTAAAACATGTTGAAGATTAGCAGATAGGCTGTCGATTCATTAAATGATAAGCCGTTTCCTCTAAAAAGCTGTTTATTCAGCGTAGAGAAGCCTCCATTTTAAAAAAAGGGCCTCTGGTCTCCTTTCCCACGTAGTGCCAGACCGGAAGCGTTAGATTTGGCCGTTATGCTTTTTCGGCTAATGGTTGCTGTCTTGCCTTCTAGTGGCTTTGGTTTGCAATAACTAATGGGCAATTCCCATCCACGTCCGGTTAGGAAATATATTGATACACAAGTTCCCTGTGCTGTGTCCTTCAGACTGAGCATGTTCTCTTTCTGTGATGTGGAATCTCACTCAAGTTGGTCGAAAACCCTGTAAAGTTCCCTTCGAAGGGCACTATCAAGTTATTGGAACTTACACTGAGTAAGTGAGTCAGTCAGTTATTAAATGAATATGACAAGATGTGCAGTTAATATGAGGGCCACTAGAGGGCCACAGGGGACCATCTGGAAATCTACAAAGGTGAGTGTGAGGGTATGTAGGGAGGAGGTAAAAACAACTGATGTGAATGGAGCTGGTGACTACCTGTATGTTCCGAATGGAATACTAGTGTACTGCTTAATGCATACCACAGTATACTGCCTATTTAATATGTGAAACAATAGTTGTTGTCACATGACCTCATTATGCTCCATGTTTAAATTGAGTCATGTCCAGTTATCATCTGATGGCAATCCAATAAAATCATAAATTGAGAACGAGATGTTACAATTCTCATGACTAATATTATTTAAAGTTCATCCATCAAACTGGAAATGTGATGTAGAGTCAAGTGCTTTGCATTCTGTGATATGGTATTTCATACTTTATGTGCTTTGTAGTACAATCCACATTTATAAAACAAAGTTCTGTTAACGTCTAATTGGATGAGTAATGTTCCAAGCCACTATAAAATAGCCAATAAACACATTTTTTAATAACGCAGAAAGTTGCTCAATTGCTTGGCAATAGCCTACTCTCATGCCAATGAACTATGCTACACTGCAAAAAATGGCTTATCTTAGTATTTTTGTCTTGTTTGTAGTCAATATATCTTAAAATTAAGTAAGATAAGCCATTTTTTGCAGTGTATTTTGGTGGAAGAATTGTATATTTCAGTTATTTACATTAATAAACATAACAATTTTAACTCCACATCATGTTTGGCCTATGAACACCCCTTCAGTAAAACAGTTTACCGATTTATTTGATAAAAGTCAAATGTCATCTGTGTACTTATGTTATACCAAAAAATGTACATGCCATGCATACTATTTTGTAGGCTTTTCTAACAGCCAATAAAAGAAAAGAAAAAAAATAGTGAATTGTGAGCAAATGTAAGCCCTGCTTTATAATTATCATTTATATTAAATATTAAATTAGTAGATTACTTAATGAAAACAGACACTTGTGTGTGAAAAACAAGTTATGTTTAATCAGAATCACATATAATTTGTGCCATGTTTGTTTACTCACAGATGATCACACAGCTTCACTTCATTATCACTTCACTGTTCAAAATATTATAATAGGACTCAAATCTTCTTTATTTTAAACAAGTCTTAAAGGAACTGTAAGTAACCTTTCACTGACAATGAACAGTCACTTTCATTATATGGAAAAGTGCATAATAATTATTCCCTATATTGTGTTGCACTGAAGAAAGCAATACAGATTTGAAATGACATGAGGGAAGTAGACTACCATTCAGAACTTGGGATCAGCATTTATTTGATACAAAAAGTAAAACAGTATTATTGTGAAATATTATTGCAGTTTAAAATAACAGTTTTCTATTTGAATATATTTTAAAATGTAATTTATTCCTGTGATGCAAGCCTAAATTTTCAGCAGCATTATTCCAGTCTTCAGTGCCACATGATCAGTCAGAAATCAATATACGTTCTCAAGAAGCATTTATTATTATTATCAATAATGAAACAAATTGTTGAAATATGGTAGTTTGCCACATTGTTGTTACATGAGCCCATATTCTCTTCGTTTTGGCCAATGTAGTACAACATGAGCATTCTGAGCACAGGAAATTCACTGATGAGTATGCAAACGACAGTAGCAAGCATATTATGCTAGGGAGTCATTCTGGGTGAAGTTAACAAAATCACTCACAGCAATCCCTTAAATGAACCTTTTTATGATGTTATAAACAGGATTGTGATGTGCTTGATCACAGAGGAAGTTGTTGATTCACTCCTGTGCGAAAGGAAACTTCTTAGTCACGTCTGAGACTTTGAGCTGCATCACAGCAGCCGAGGCCTCAGGGGAAAGATGTGACCGGTGCCACACGCCCATTAGACTCTTCATGCCAGCCGTTCACTTATCTATTAGCACTTGTGCTAACAGATCTGGCAATGTAATCAGAACATCACAGCGCTGTGTTTGGACGGATATTGTGTGTGAGTAATTGATGAGTGTTTGGCGTCAATGCACACATTGCTAGACACGGTGCCCACATGCTGAACGACAGTGATAAGGAGGGTTGTGAAATCACACACAGCTATTTCTGCTTGTCTAGACTTCTATCAAATGAGCTGAGATGAGTGTTTGTGTATGGCACATATGGCTACCATGTGTGTGTGTGTGTGTGTGTGTGTTTATGTTGGAGTGTATATGGGGGCTGATAGCACATTGTTGTTTTTGGGAGTCGATGCGTGGAGCGAGCATCTCTGTCAGCCCATCAGATGAAGTTCGTCTGATCGGTAGCAGGAACGGAGGTCTCTGCTGAAAGGAGTCTGTGTTTTTCTCTCTCTCTGACTCACACACACACACACACACACACACACAAACACATACAAACACACAAGCCCTTACTCAGAGAGCAGGGGACGCCAAGAGCAGCATGCTTCATTTACAGATTCATGACATCGTCTCTGGTCCAGCAAGAAAACACAGACACAAGCTTGTGTCACTATCTGGGCCACCCCTGCTTCCTCACTTAAATTATCCTGCACCCTCTCTATGTTTTTTTCTGCATACTATTGTGATTTGCATACTATCTGCCCAAAATAATATTCTAAATTAGAATTAGGGAATCCCAAATCGTAGTATGTTGAAATGAGTATACCCGCAAAGGTACCTGCATGGTCTACTATTGATGGAAATACTCTAACGGCTAATATTGTCCACAACCCATTGCGTTAGCAAACATGTGTATGGTTTGCAATTGAGTTTGATTTATTTGGACAGTTCACTCACGCAGTGAATCGTTTGTTGCCGTTTTTACACTGAAATGGTATGCTTTATGAGACGGGCAGCAAAAAGTGTACTGGATGAGGTGAATATTTACCTACAATCCACTGTAATGTAGGAAACAAAACTTCTCTGTTGAAGGGGGGAAAAGTTTATAATGGAAAATGCATTGGTTATAATGGAAACTGTAATTGTCCCTGTGGGTCTCTATTGGTAATTTGTTGCCTTCTATTAGTGGCATGTTATGTAAATCCTAATGGAAAGAGGCACACAACACACTACTGTACAGGGTTTCCAGGTCTGTGTAACAAAAACAACCCAAAGATCAATCAGTGATAGCCCAAATCAAGCCCTAACAGTGACACTATCCAAATATCAAAACTCAACATACTGTATGCCACTCCCATACCTAAAACCATTACGCACTGTTATGCATTTTATACAGTTTTAACTTGAACATCACGAGTAGTAATCATAAACAAATGCTTCTGATGGAATGTGTATAGATGTTAACTGAGATAAGATGATTGATAGGCCAGTTAATATAATGATAGGATGCACATAACTATGCAACAGCGTTATGTGCCCAAAACATACTGGACAGGGTTGCCAGATCTGTGTTACAAAACCAGCCCAAAGGTCAATCTGTTATAGACTAAGTATGGTATTCCAAAACTTGCCTAATCTCCTGCTACATACTACCGAAAAGTATGTACTTTTTCTTCACAAAAAGAGAGCATATTTTATGGCATAGTATAATTAGACAAATTGAGACACAGTATATGTCTCTCACACTTTTAAACCGCAAACATACTCTGCACAATTACACGAACACAGTTGTTATGCTAAGAAACATTTAACTGTAAAATAAATAATTCAAAACAGTGTTGCCACAAGGGGAGCTATAGCAGACTTTAGTGGAAACTGTCTACTTCTAGGGTTAGTTTCAGTTAGATCGCATATATATAGCTACCTGAATAATACAAACGTTTTAAAATATTTTAAGTAGAATGTCAAATATCATATAACTAAAATGGTCCAATAAAACATTTCTCATCCTATTCTCCAGTTAGCTTGCAAGCTAACCGGTTAGCCAACAAGCTTTGCATACCAATTGCCAATTCCCTTATGAAAATTAACTATTGCTTTACTACATGCATGGTTACTATAGTTAAACCATGGTAACCACAAACTAACCATGGTTTTGCTACATTAACAATACAGATTGTGTCAAAGCAACTTTACAGTATTAAATAGAAAAATAGCGTGTCAATCATGCAAAATGACAATTGTAAACACTCAATGTCCAGTTAAAGGCAGTTCATCATTGAATTCGATGATGTCATCATCCAGCTCAGTTCAATTTAAATAGTATCTGTGCAATCAAGTCGACGATATCGCTGGATATTAAGTGTCCCCAACTAAGCAAGCCAGAGATGACAGCGGCAAGGAACCAAAACTCCATCTGTGACAGAATGGAGAAAAAACCTTGGGAGAAACCAAACTCAGTCGGGGGACCAGTTCTCCTCTGGCCAGACGAAACCAGCAGTTCAATTCCAGGCTGCAGCAAAGTCACATTGAGCAGAGGGCTCAACTGGTTCCTGTGGGAAGTGTTCCCAGTTCCGGTTGTCCTAATTAATGCAGCCTAAAAATCTTTTAACAGACTTGAATATTGGAAATGTGTTAGTGTGTTATGTGTAAGCCAGGTTAAAGAGATGAGTCTTTAATCTAGATGTAAACTGACAGAGTGTGTCTGCCTCCTGAACAATGTTAGATAAGTTATTCCAGAGTTTGGGCACTAAATAGGAAAAGGATCTGCCACCCGCAGTTGATCTTGATATTCTAGCCATTGTCAAATTGCCAGAGTTTTGAGAACGCAGCGGGCATGGAGGACTATAATGCAATAAGAGCTCGTTCAAATACTGAGGTGTTAAACCCCTCAGGGCTTTATAAGTAATATGCAAGTTTTAAAATCTATACGATGTTTAATAGGTAGCCAGTGCAGTGTTGACAGATCCGGGCTAATATGGTTATACTTCCTGGTTCTACTAAGAACTCTAGCTGCTGCATTTTGGACCAGCTGGAGTTTGTTTATTAAGCGTGCAGAACAACCACCCAATAAATCATTACAATAATCTAACCTTGAGGTCATGAACGCATTAATTAACGTTTCTGCATTTGACATTGAGAGCATAGGTCGTAATTT
This sequence comes from Sinocyclocheilus grahami, assembly GCF_001515645.1. NCBI lineage: Eukaryota > Metazoa > Chordata > Actinopteri > Cypriniformes > Cyprinidae > Sinocyclocheilus > Sinocyclocheilus grahami. The sequence continues at coordinate 872,855 of NW_015505443.1, read as the reverse complement.
AGATATATTTTTGAGATGGAAAAATGCGGTTTTACAAATGCTAGAAACGTGGCTTTCAAAGGAAAGATTGCTATCAAATAGCACACCTAGGTTCCTAACTGATGATGAAGAATTGACAGAGCAGCCATCAAGTGTTAGACAGTGTTCTAGGTTATTACATGCGGAAGTTTAAAGGTCCAATAATTAACACTTCTGTTTTTTTCAGAATTTAGTAGTAAGAAATTACTCGTTATACATTTTTCAAATGGGTATGTTTCACCGGGCCTTGAAGAAATATAGAGCTCAGTATCATCAGCATAACAGTGAAAGCTAACACCGTGTTTCCTGATGATATCTCCCAAGGGTAACATGTAAAGCGTGAAAAGTAACGGCCCTAGTACTGAGCCATGAGGTACTCCTTACTGCACTTGTGATTGATATGATACCTCTTCAGTCACTGCTACGAATTGATGGCGGTCAGATAAGTACGATTTGAACCATGCTAATGCACTTCCACTAATGCCAACAAAGTTTTCTAGTCTATGCAAAAGAATGTTGTGGTCAATAGTGTCGAATGCAGTGCTAAGATCCAGTAGCTCTAATAGAGAGATACAACCATGATCAGATGATAAGAGCAGGTCATTTGTAACTCTAATGAGAGCAGACTCAGTACTATGATACGGTCAAAATCCTGACTGGAAATCCTCACAAATACCATACAGTTGTTGTGTTCAGAAACATTTAACTGTACAGTAAATAATTCAAAACAGTGTTGCCACAAGGGGAGCTATAGCAGACATTAGTGTCAGACATTAGTAACAAAATATGTTTTTGTTATGGTTTTGTTTTTATTTTTGAAGCAATGTAATGCATACGTCCTCATTCGCCCCATGGAAGAAGATCACTTTGAATCCCATGGGAAAGCATCAGCTCAATGGTAAAGGCCTGAAGGCTCAGGAGGTTAAGAGGCGTACATTACATTACATCGCCTGCCACACAGGATACAGGTGTCTGCATGCAATTTAAAGGTGTTAAAAGAGTAACAATGCTTATGGTATTTTTAGAGATGAAAGAATGAGTGTACATGCAGATGGAGATGGGATGGAGTGAACAGGAAGTGTGTGTTGTGTGTGACCGTAAGATATATTTTCCATAGATATTAAATGACTGGACCATGGAATGCACTTCCTGTCCTTGAGCCAGACAGAGAGAAAGAGACATCATGAGAGAGACACCATAAACACAGCAGTACAGGAGTGACGCAGGATGTAGTATAAACACACACCCCATACTGATTCTCATCTGAACACAGGTTAGTAAACACATCTGCCCATGTCTGGGGTCTGTGTAAACCATCCTCCGCTGCACCTACATCAGTATTTTTGTTGTTTTCCAGTAAAGATAGCTAACATCCTTCAAACTATACATTTACATGGGTAGCAAAATTATGTACATACAGTAATTAGATTCAAAACAATATATCTTGAATTTATTACACGGCTTTGGAATAATTGAGCATTGTGCTACTCTGTCTGTGCTACTTTCAGGTCTTTTGTATTGTTCCACAGTCTCTCTCAAATTAAAATCGTTTAATATCTCATGCAGTTTTGCTGTAAATGTATCCCACTTTTGCTCTGTTGGACTCGATAGCTTACAATGCATAAGTTGTTAAATCTATTAATAATTTAGAGGAGTAAAAAGGAATGTGCAATAGATTCCTATCTTCAAGAATTTGCCATTATGCCTTGAGAACAAAGTAATGATGCTGTGGAAGATGGATGCGGGTGTATATCTGTTTGGACTGACACTGCTAGAATAGAGAGCAGATGTCTCTGTCTGCCAGTGTTTAGGCTGGCACAGAATAAAATCTGACTTTCAGCATAAAGTCGGGTCCCCTTTCTGCTATTTTCTAACTGCCCACTTAAACAGGAAGAGACAACCAATGATAGTTATTTTTTTCTTTATGTGCCATTCATACTCAAATTAATTTCTTACTACAGTAATTATTCTTAAACCAAGAAAATGTACCTGAAAAGCTGAATTACTTGATGTAATAAGACTTGTTTTAGAGAATATATTAAGAGTATATTATATATTTTATAGAATATATTTTTTCTTAACCCATTGGCTGTTTATGTCCTATTTTAAGCACAACCCTCACAAAATTGTGTTACATTTGTGCTTAAAACAAGAATTTTCAGTCTGATATAGCCAGAGGTGTAAAGAGTACCTAAAAACCATACTTGAGTAAAAGTACAGATACCTTACAGTGAAAATTACTCCACTGCACGTTACAAGTCACCAATTCCAAAATAACTTGAGTAAAAGTCTTAGAGTATCTGATTTTAACAGTACTTAAGTATTTTACTTATACTAAATATAGGCTCAAAGATGCACGCCAGTCAAAAACTGTAACGTTGGGGAGAAGCTGCGGAAAACAGGCAGAGGCAAGGATCTATGTGCAGGTATTTAATGGTAGAACTACAACAAACAATAAGCCAAAAACCAAAGGAACAAAGAACAGAATGACTGGCAAACAAACAACCATTACATTCAACAACTCACAAGGAACTAAAGAAAAACTAGGGCTATACATACACACAGGGGGCTAACAAGCTTAACAAGATAAGACACACCTGGGGAGACTAATTAAGGGGAACCAATGAACAAACGGACTACAAACTGACTACAAACACCACAGGAGACAGGACGTGACATAAAAGTACTGGGCAAGGCACAGAGAGCATGAAACAAAAACAAGAAAGAGTTGATTAGTGAGGAGAGCAATCACGTTAATTTCTAAAACCAAAATAAAACTAAACACCTCAAAATTACAAAACAAAAACAAACAAACAAAAAACAATATCTTTCAAAAAGGTATCTTCAGTATAATGGATAAATAAAATAATGTTAAGTAAAATTAAAAAGCCAAAGCCTTCTTGCAGTGAATGTGCTGGTTTCGGCCTCATTGCCGGCTGCAGTCATGTCCTCATCTCATATATAAAACACCTGTGATTCAAAAATACTTGCTAAAGAACTCACGTTCACATAAAGTAGCCTTGTTGAAATGTTTGGGTGAGTAAGGGCAAAACGCACAGGATGCAGTACATTCAGTGACCTGTAATAGGCAGTATCGCGTCTTTTGTAGCAGAAATAAACTGCTGCAGAAAAAGCTAGGTCCATGCAAAATGTAATGTGTAACTGCAGCACTCATTTCAAATGTAGTGGAGTAAAGAGTACAGATACTCATTCAACAATGTAGTGAAGTAAACAGTAAAAGTTGCTAATATCTTTGATACTCAGTACAACTACAAAGTACACGAAAAGATACTCAAGTACAGTAACTAATTTCATTTACTCCAATACTTTACACCTCTGGATATAGCACATACATTTATAGACTTTCATGGTTATTCTTGTCCTTTTCAGAGCTTGGCAGCGTTTCATTGTACAAAAAAGGCAGTATGAACTTTCTTTAGAATTGCTCCTTTTACGTGAAGAAGGAAATCATTTAAATTTGAAGTAAAAGCGGGTTTTCATTTGCATGTGAACTATTCCTTTAATGGTAAGACCACCATCTCATAGTGAAGACCAGCATCCAAAACCCAACATATGCTGTTTTTTTAAGCAGGGTAACGTTTCACACACAGCTGTCCTCTCCAGGGAGACTGATGGATTCCAGTTTGTTCTTTACTTTTATGAGATTTTGAGAACTAAATTGTTCTACAAAGTGTAACTAAAGTCTAAAGGCTATTATCTTGGCAGAATCAAAGAAGACTCCCATCATTTAAGGATAGGGAAACATAATTCCTTTTATTCGGTCTGTTCCCGAGCCTGTGGTTGGAAAAGGCTTTTAGAAGAAGAAGGGCGTCCTATGGTTCGGGTGGAACATGAAAGACAATACCCACACGCGAACTTCAGCACTAACCAGACTCAAGAGAACAACAGTCCAATAACAACACAAAAACCCCAGTCTCAGAAAACACACACACCATAACATGCACTTAGACACATTGAATCCTATCACACACTGAAATGACTGTGGCTTTATTAAAAACTACATTATGGGGACTGCCAAAGTAAAGCAACTGCAAAACCTGTTCCAGAGGAATAATATGATTTGAGGAATAGACTAGTTTATGCAAAAGTAAAAATTGCATCATTTACTCACCCTCAGGTCATTCTAAACCTCACAGCCTTGTTTTCATTCTGGTCAAAAATTAAATATGGCGCTTCCCTGACTAAGGTCTATTCCATGTCATGTGATTGATTCTTTTGTGTTTAAGTTTTAATGCACACACCTGAAAATGAGATTTAAGGTCTGTGGCAGAGGGGAAGATTGTCTTCAGATTATCAGTGGTTCCCAACCTGGGGAATGCCGAGCTCACTCTAGTTTGGTTAATCGGTTACAGTTTGACGATAAATCACGATAAAATTCCGGACAGTTAGTATTACTGTTTAATATTTTAATTATCATTAAAGTTATGGGTAATACTTTATAATAACTTTCATTAATAAATCATTAACATACATTATATAATGTTTAACATATCATTAATTAATATATAGTCACATAGCTAGAAATATGAGATTACTAATGTACATTTTACACATTACCTAATGATTAACAGATCATTATTAAAAGGGGACATCAGATGCCCATTTTCCACAAGTTGATATGATTTTTTAGGGTTTCCATGAAATGTCTGCATCATAATATGGTTAAAATTCCTCAATGGTAGTGTAAAACAACACCCTTTTTACCTTGTCAAAAACAGCTCTGTTCACAGTGACCCGTTTCAGTGAATGTCTCTTTAAATGCTAATGAGTTCTGCTCACCCCCCCGCCTCTCTCTTCTGTGGAAGAGGAAAGGCGATTTGCACATAATCATAAGAAATATAAAGTGTGAGACTTGCTTCTTCTGGAGGTGCAGCTGAATCACAAACAGTGGGTGCTGATCCATCCGTGAGTTTTAACTTTTTAGCAAAACCTGCCTTGAATTGTCCCTCATTCAGAAAGCAGTCTGGTGTAAAATGATTTGTGGAGACATAAATGCATTTAGGTAGATCGGGGGGAGCATTCCTTTCAAAAACAAAAGTAATCCACTGCGTCTTCAACGGCTCAGATGTCGGGAGTAAGATGACTGCTATGTTCATCCAAAAACAAAACACCTCAATCGCTTAGGAGACATTCTTGTCTACACCTGCTGTGGCGTCGAAACAATGGCAGACTGTTTACAGCTCACTCAGGGCAGGTCTATGCTAAAACGGCAGTATCCCGTCATCAGTCGTGGGAGGGGCCTGTGTAAAAGTGACATCACTTTGCCAAAATTCTGAGAAGGGTATAACTGCAGCCTGGAGATCTCCAAATGGGGGCAGGAACTCCAAAACGGGGTGGGAGCTCCAAAATAGGGCGTGGCTTCCTCCCATTGACAGACAGGCACATGACACGCATGCGCAATTTCCCCCCCCAATCCACTTCAGAGCAAACTCCGCCCCACAGCTGATTCTAAATATTTTATGAGTTTTAACTTTTTAGCAAAACCTGCCTTGAATTGTCCCTCATTCAGAAAGCAGTCTGGTGTAAAATGATTTGTGGAGACATAAATGCATTTAGGTAGATCGGGGGGAGCATTCCTTTCAAAAACAAAAGTAATCCACTGCGTCTTCAACGGCTCAGATGTCGGGAGTAAGATGACTGCTATGTTCATCCAAAAACAAAACACCTCAATCGCTTAGGAGACATTCTTGTCTACACCTGCTGTGGCGTCGAAACAATGGCAGACTGTTTACAGCTCACTCAGGGCAGGTCTATGCTAAAACGGCAGTATCCCGTCATCAGTCGTGGGAGGGGCCTGTGTAAAAGTGACATCACTTTGCCAAAATTCTGAGAAGGGTATAACTGCAGCCTGGAGATCTCCAAATGGGGGCAGGAACTCCAAAACGGGGTGGGAGCTCCAAAATAGGGCGTGGCTTCCTCCCATTGACAGACAGGCACATGACACGCATGCGCAATTTCCCCCCCCAATCCACTTCAGAGCAAACTCCGCCCCACAGCTGATTCTAAATATTTTATTGGTTGTCAATTAAAGTGTTGATTTCCTACACTATGCTACAAAAAATGCTAACCCCTTAACCTACCCCACACCTGACCCTAACCTTAACCAGCGAAATTGACTGCACGGCATCAAAATTCTCAGATGGTCCTCACTGCAGAACACAAGATCCAGGGGGTGTGGTTGGAATCCAGATCAAACTCATCCCACCTTACATATACCTAAACCTACCCGTCTCCTTCCCCTGATCACTAAACCCACCCATCTCCACCCCTAAACCTACCAAACTCCACCCCCTAGATGTGGATCCAACCACGCCCCCTGGATCTTGTGTTCTGCAGTGAGGGGCTACTGAAAATTCTGTGAACGACTTAGTCTGAGAAAGTGCTGATGATTTGTGGGGATTTAAAAAATGATACACAAATGATAGTGGAATGTCATTCATTCTGTGTCAATGTTCTCTGCCTGCTTATTTACAGGGTGAACTGTCCCTTTAACAGTCAGTCCCTCGTAGGCCTCCCACACTGGCACTCACATACAGCAACCTGAGATCTCTGTGAAACATTATAATAAAGAATTAGATTAAACACCATCTCTTGGTTCCTCTCCCCCCTCATCTTCTCATTTACTGATGTTTCTAAATCTAATACTTTCTAGGCATCCATCCCAAAGGGCCTCTCAGCTTTAAGAAAGAGCAGATGTGATACAGGATATTGACATTTTGATGGAATGAAGCATGCATGTGATGCAGCATAGTTTTGAGATTCCTCATAAACTCAAGAGAATGACTTAGCAGCTTTCCAGAAGATGTTGATAAACCGACGTGTTTGGGTGGGTGTTTGTCAGGGTAAAATGAGAGAAGGTAAACATGGATGTGTTATCTCAGGAAAGCTTGAACAGCCCATTCGCTCTTTTTGTGCACAAACGATTCATACTCAAGTTGTTTAAACACGTCATGCCCGAGTTAACGCACACGGAAGAACAGCACAAGTTCAGCTCTGTCTTTTTGATTTAATGCTGGTGTGAAGTACATCCAGTCCTCACAGAACTCCTCTGGGTGTTCCTCTGAGACAGAGCTTCATCAGCTTTTGTGACAGACAAAAAAAAAAAAAGTTTTGATGTGTGATACCTCTTGCATGCAGAAAAACATGTTGTTCACCAGTGCTCAAAGAGAGACTGACAGTTGTCTTACATATGGTCACTTTTTGATTTTTCCCAATAAAACTTGCTTTGTTTGAAACATTTGGATTGAGGAAAAGAAAAAAAATAGAAACATTTGTATATTTCTTAATGAATTTCTGGATTTTACATGATAGATTTTTTTTTAAATGGCAACATTAAAGCTTTTAATTTTTAATTTAATTTTATCCATTGTATTATGTCATGTGCTTGGCACATGAATGCATTTATAGATTTATTATAGTGTAATTCCCACAGTTTCTGGTTTCTGTTTTCTGTTTCCCACGATGACATTTACATTGTTTTTTGTTTTCATAAGTTTACATAGGATTACATTTTACAAGAAAATACTATTTCAGTTTTTTACTTCAAAATTTCATGTTTAAATCTTTAAACCTTTGCGAAATGGCAAGTAACAGAATTAATTGTACACTAAAAAAAGGTGTAGAAACAATTTTCACTCTAATTGAATATTGTTTCTACACATTTTTTTTACTCCGCTCACCACAACAACATCTCCTTTCCCCAAAAGATTATATATCATTATATACTATAAAATACAGTATTGTAACATATAGTATAGATTGCAAAGTACAATACTACTTATTAAGTTTAGATTATTTTCTCCATGTAACTTAGTGTAACAATATTCTCTAATGCTATCACACTGGCAGGGAGAAAGCTCATTAAAAGTAAATAAGGTCCAGGTTGGCAGCCAATGGGAACATTAGTCACCATAATGAACCTCAACAAAACACAACTATTAACATTATTATCCTTCAATGCAGCACAAAATAGTTCTTTTTTATTTTTACAGTAATTTGTTATGACAGAAAATGACCTAGAATGTATTCATTTCAAAGTTAAATTCTGAATATTTCATTAAGCGATAGGAAGAAATTACAGTTAAATGATGTAAAATCCTGGCAATATTGATGGGAAAATTATGTTGGAATTCACTTTGTCTTGATGACAGTGACAATAAATCTTGAGTAATGTTGAAAGTCTATCCAGTAAGAGTGAGAGAGAAAGTGAGACTGTGAACGAAAGCAATGATTTATCACACCATCCTCTTCTCTCCAGGCCTGACAGCTCTCCCTTCCTTTCAACGCCCCCTTGTTTATCTGGAGTTTGCCTTTCCCCAGCTGATCTGTACTGGATCACTGCATGTCACTGTATAAACACAGCTTTTGTTTAGCTAACCGTCCTCATATCCCTCTAATAGTTGTGGCTGGGGAGAATTCTCAGGTAATTCATTTTTTCAGGAAGTGTGCAGGTGAGCACATGCAGGGAGCACAATCCTGGGTCGTGTCCGGGCAGGCCTGCTTCCCCCTCAGGGGCCAGTGATTGCTTCTGTGCTCCCATCACACACCTGTGGAAAACAAGCCTGGCATTCCAAATTATCCGCCTGTCTTCCTGGTGAATCACAGAACGATGATAAATATAATTACAGGTGGCACTGTCATGTGGCAGTATTGTCCCAGCACAGTGCCTGATGGGCATTCAGCCTGAAACGACACATTGACAAACACGAAAAGCTCATGAAAAGGCACACAAAAAATGACAAGAGCTTCCAAAATTGCAAGCCCACATCTGATTGGCTGGCAGAGTCAGGGTGCACAGGTTTTTATGAGTCTGTTGCACTGTGTTTAAAAATATTTTTAAAAAGCATTTAATACGTAGGGAAGGGCAATATACAAGATTTTCACAATTTAATAAATATATATATAAAATTAAGCAAGATTGAGAATATTACACAGGCTTTGGTGTGCGTTGATATATTTGATCGTTTTAAAACTTTTAAATAGATAATTTAATGTCCTTTCAACATAAAAAAGTTATGTTTGATTCATTTCCATGATGCGTTAATTAGTTAATGAATTTAACAAATTGTTCATTATTTAAATAGTTTTTTTTAAAGAGTAAATTATTTTAATGCATAAAATGTATGTATATATTTGTTTCTTCTTCTTCTTATAAATATTGTCTTATGCATTAAGTAAGGAATAATTGATGACGTTGAAATTAAACGTAATTTTGTGGCACAAACATGGAACATTATATTGTTTGCTATATTTATTAGCTTCGTCAGTATTGTTTTTGGTTATTTTGCTGTTGTGCTGTCGTGTATATACAGTATGTGTGTGTTTGTGTGTGTGGGGGGGGGGCTATTTTACACCTGTCGGGATGACAACCGCTCCGCAGTAGCCCAATACCTGCATGACTCGTCATATTCATAAAGAGAATGAAGTAGTTCCGGTTACAATGTTCTTCCACAAGAAGAACTTACATGATGTACATTTTTTCCAGTCATAGGGTATATGGGTAAATTTACCCATGAATAGGGTAAATTTAAGCATATCTGTATACTAAATTGTTTTCATTAGTTATCTCTGTAAAATAATCAGTAATTATTTATTGTGAAAAGAATAGTTAGACCAATACAGTTGGACTACTACTTACATTACTACACTGTTTACTCATTTTCGACTTTTCATGTTGACTGCTGTGCTATTATTTGATTGAGGTACCACTTTGTTGCATGCTGGTATATTGTAGTATGATTGATTTTAGATATACTCACAAAATACATCGCTTTAAAAAAGTGAACTGTGGCCTTTTTTTTCTGTGTTATTGCACAGCTCTTGGCTAGAATAATCAACAGTATAGGCCAGACTTTATGCAAATAGTTAAAAACCTGGCTCTGCGAGACAAATCAATATATAAAATCAATCTGTGCTTTCCCTCAGAGAGGCCAAGCTGAACAGCAGTGAGACACCTTTCCAAGATGACCATTTACAGCTGCCTCTAATAGCGTTCTGTTGCCTGTAAGTGCTTGCACAAACTTTACAACCTTTTCTTTACTCGTTTAGTGACACATAACACAACCCATTTTACAGAGTTGCTATCATCTGAGCTGTCTGCAGCACGCATGAGCGCACACACGCATATAACCAGCCCAGGAGTGATGATAACAGCTGTAATGACTGCGTCCACACCCCCGTGGAGTTTGGCCAGTGCTTAAAGTCACTCCAGCTGTTTGTGGAGAAAAGCTGCAATCTTTCAGCCACATGTCATAGAAACACTTGCTGCGGACAAACTCAATGCTATTCTCACATAGACATTAGTGTTACACGACAATAACCCCCAATGAACAACAGCAGCACAGCATGTCTTCTGAGCCATATAATGGGACGAGAAGATATTCGTTCCTCATTTGTAAATAAATGCCTCTGGACTGATGCTGAAGTAAGATAGACAGACAGACAGACAGACAGACAGACAGATAGACAGACAGATAGATAGATAGATAGATAGATAGATAGATAGATAGATAGATAGATAGATAGATAGATAGATAG
>NW_015505443.1:844882-862218 GCF_001515645.1 Sinocyclocheilus grahami | reverse complement strand
TCTGCGAGACAAATCAATATATAAAATCAATCTGTGCTTTCCCTCAGAGAGGCCAAGCTGAACAGCAGTGAGACACCTTTCCAAGATGACCATTTACAGCTGCCTCTAATAGCGTTCTGTTGCCTGTAAGTGCTTGCACAAACTTTACAACCTTTTCTTTACTCGTTTAGTGACACATAACACAACCCATTTTACAGAGTTGCTATCATCTGAGCTGTCTGCAGCACGCATGAGCGCACACACGCATATAACCAGCCCAGGAGTGATGATAACAGCTGTAATGACTGCGTCCACACCCCCGTGGAGTTTGGCCAGTGCTTAAAGTCACTCCAGCTGTTTGTGGAGAAAAGCTGCAATCTTTCAGCCACATGTCATAGAAACACTTGCTGCGGACAAACTCAATGCTATTCTCACATAGACATTAGTGTTACACGACAATAACCCCCAATGAACAACAGCAGCACAGCATGTCTTCTGAGCCATATAATGGGACGAGAAGATATTCGTTCCTCATTTGTAAATAAATGCCTCTGGACTGATGCTGAAGTAAGATAGACAGACAGACAGACAGACAGACAGACAGATAGACAGACAGATAGATAGATAGATAGATAGATAGATAGATAGATAGATAGATAGATAGATAGATAGATAGATAGATAGATAGATAGATAGATAGATAGATAGATAGATAGATAGTCTATAATAACATAAACAAAATCATGCAAATATCCTCTACACTTCAGGCATAATCTTACAAGCCAGACGTTTGACCACTGGCACGATGCCTGACAGGAATTGTCGCTTATTTTTCAACGAAGTGGAAGCTCATTTAAATTCTCTTCATTCTCTTGTATAGAAAACACAGAAGATATTGGCAGAAACTGTGTGTTGACTTTGGTCAGAGTTTTCCTCCATCCAGAAGTAATAAGCGCTGAATATTTTATATGCATAAATCTGAAAACAAAGCAGAATATACCATTCTTTTCTTTTCTTTTTTTAAATAAATAAATAAGATAAATAAATAAATAATTAAATATAAATAAATAAATACATACATACATAAATGCATAAAGTATAATATGCACCAAAAGTTAAACCTGGGACCTTTTTAGTTTTATCTCCAGTAAAAAGTAAATAAATAAGATAAGGGATCAAAAATAAATAAATTAAAATAAATTAAATCAGCCGTTAATGGCAAAAAGGTAATAATGGTGCATGTCAAAAATAAGTCAAATTTTGCATTGAACTACTTGGAAAAACTATTAAATAAAAGTTCTTGGACCCTAGATATTACTTTACTGATATGTGGGTCAAAGACCAGACATCTTATGTTGGTGTCCGCATCAAAAAAATTAGCAAAAGTCATTGTATATACATGATAAAAAGCATATTCGATGCAAGTAAAGTGTATACCTTAATGTTTCAAATAAAATGTCAAATATGAGTGAAATAACGTTCCATCGTCATTCAGCGTAACATATATATTTATGTAGAAATGTAAACAAAATACTTATTCTGATCTGTACTTATTAAAATATACAAAAGAAAACAAATGATCAAACTACATTTTATTATATTAAATTATTAAAATGTCTTGCTGAAAAATTGGTAAAAACTAGTGGTTTAGAGGTAAAGATTGGTAAAGACTTAAAATTACAATGAATTAAATAGAGTCATCTAAGGATTCTGGTTCTAAACATGCCTGACATGATTTTTTTGGTACATAAAATCTTGTTACAATGAATTACATTTTAGTGGGTGTCTTCTGTAAATTGGGGGTAAAAAAAATGAATTAATAAATAAAATTCGATACTCATTTTTTGCTCAGGGAAAATAAATCAATAAAAATAAATAAACAGGAGACATTCTAATGTACAGAGAGAAAAAAATAAAGCTGTACTAAACTTTTGTTTAGATTTTTCTTTTCATTTTTGACCCATATACACACTAATATTATTTGGCTTTGGCTTGCTTAGTTAGGGACACAATTTCTGGCAACACGTTGACCTGATTGCACAGACATTATTGGAAGAGAACTGAATTGAGCTGGACAACAATATCACTGAATCAACAATGAACTGACTTTAACTGATAAACTGACTGTTTTCGTTTGTCCTCTTGCATTATCAGCACACGCTGTTCCTGTTGAACACTGTAAAGCTGCATTGACACAATCTGTATTGTATAAAGTGCTATATAAATAAAGGTGACTTGACTTGACCTGATTTTTAGAAATAGAATTATTACAAACCACATCTAATTTAAGTATCCAGAATTTTTGGGTTTCAGTCACTAGTTACATTTCATTGCATCAGTAGTTTGGAAAGACCCTGAGTCGGTTGCTTCATGCAGCATTTCACTTTCAGTGTGGACAGAAACAGTGCTGTTATTTTGTGTCGTGTCTGGTTTGAACCTTGTCATGTCTCTCTGGCCTCTCGTCTGCTTTTACTCTACTCAGAGTATTCGATTTTACAGTGCACCAATTGTTAAGGTGCTCCATTTTGTTTTAATGCTGCAGTCACATGAACTATTAATGCACACCAGCCCGAACACACACAACAGACTTGCAAGGGTATTGTGATTTAGCTCTCAGACACTACAAACACATAACTTGCTATCTTTTTCAGTACAAGGCCTTGTCTGTCTCACAGATAAGGTGTTTTATTCATTTAGCTTTAAGCGACTAAGTTATAGACGGACGAATTTCCCTTGAAATTCCTTCCTGTCAGTCTTATCTGCACAGGTGTGGTCTCTCTCTCTCTCTCTCTCTCAGCGACTGTGTGTGGCTCCAAAGGTTGATGTAACATTGTTAACCCAGGTAACCTTGACTTTGTTTCTGAGGTGGAAAGCCACCCTAGAGCATAATGTTTAACATGGACACACTAAAATAAACTAATACCATGTGTGGCGCCATCACAGATCAGATAACCCTCCTCATGACTGTTGTGGACATTACTATATTAACAGCACAAGCTCACTAGTCATGAAGAAGCACCTGTTGTCTGCTCAATCAGCAGATTCTCGTTTAATTTCATACCTAACATTTCCTCATAACGTTTACCTAAATTTTAGAAAAGTTTCTAATGTCATGGCTCAATTAAAAATTACAATTCTTAAATTTAATTGTGTAAGTAATGATATTTAACAATATTTATGTTTTTACTGTTTTTAATCAAATGCAGTCTTAATGAGCATAAGTGGCTTCTTTAAAAAAAAATGTATGGGAATTTTATAATGGATACAATTCCAAATGGATTATATCAAGAGGATTTATGAGAGTTCGTATAAAATAATTTTGAACACGCACAGTATATTTGATTTACAAAAATTCTTCTTGATAGCCTGAAAGACAAAAAATGACAAAAAAATTGCTTTGATTTCATGGGTTTCGTAAAATTGGAAATATGATCAGTTTTTGGTGGTGTGTAACATATTTTCATGAAGCCTTCTTAGAGAAAGTGTTTTTATGACGTGCACTGAATTTTATCAAAAACTGAGGGACTCCGGAGATGTTTGGAGATGCTTCACTTAGCACTCTAAATAGTTCTGACTGGATGTTCCAAATGATAAAACAGCAAGTGATCCACCGTTTGTTGCGCAAATATGCACGCGTGTCGTAGAGGTGTGTTGAAATCTGATGTGTGGAGGTATGCCTCGGTGGGTCTGTCCTCTCAGGTAAGACTTGGCAGGCTCCAGCCAGACAGGTGTGCAGGTGATGTACGTGTCTTAGGGGAACACAGACAAGGGAGATCTGCACAGCACATCTGATTCCCATCTTCAGCCCTCGCTTCCGCCCTCAGGGGCATCGGGCTATTTTGGAACTCGTTGGGGTTGTGTTTTCGCTTGTTACGGTGCTGTTGACCCCGGTGCAGTCTCAGAGACTGAGATATTTAGTCATCAGTTTTCTCAGATGGCCTAGTTAATGTCTTTCACAGGCTGCAGTCAGAACACATTGTTCTGGTTGGGGAGCGGTAATGACCGCTGCCACTGCATTCTCCACTTTCATTACTGGGATAAATGGAGCAATGCACTCCATATCAGGGAAGGGAACAAGACTGGAACTCCTGAATATAAACAGCCAATTAATCCAAGCTAATTCTATTAGGAATTGAGCTGGCATCACGCAGGGTTGAAACCGTGAGCCGCCGAGTGTGGCGAGAACAGCGGCGATACCGTACAATGCTTTCATCCAGCTCATTTTGCCAGTGCTGAGGTTTAGCTTTTTCCCAGAGAAGATTAACGCCACTGACATAAGCTGCAGTGAGAGCGTAAATAAAAAATGACGATCATTATACTGTATAGCAAAGCGTTTGTGGCTTTGGATTTATGAGGTAGTTTTAGTGTTTCTGTGGGGGGAACTGCAGCGATGCCGATGCAACGTTGCCGGCCTTTTGTTTGCAAGAGTTCTTGATAATGAGGCGATACAATCAAATCCAGGAAGGTATGCCCTACATCCGATTGCTGTCTCAGGTATGAAGCGCTCACATCTGGCCAGACTGGAGTGAAGCGAACCTACGTGGGAGAACACATGCAAGAGACATCCTCCGTCACACTCGATTCTTATCTCTAGACATCACTTTTATTTATAAGGGCAGCAATTTGTGAATGTTTGTTCCCATAATTTCTTATCAATCTCATTCCCTTGAGGTATGAACCATGTGTTGGTCAAAGAAGCAAATTGGGTAATATTTATTTTCTTTCATAATGAGGGGTGAAAGGTTTAAAGTATTTCACAGGCTGCTATTAGGACTCATTCAGGCAGATTGAAATTTCCAGAGGCTAGCCAAATGCTACTTTTGGGAAAAAAGAAAGAGAGTACAAAAAAAAAAAAAAGACATGGCAGGACTCAAGTGCAGAGAAAGAATGCATTTAATTGTATTTGGTGTAACAGAATATGTTGACATGCTTTAATGTTCAAAAAACACATTATTTTTCAAATACTGTACATTATTGTAGGTCCTCTATGCCCCGCCTCTCTCAAACGCGTTGTTTTCAACAAAGCCCCCTCCTTTGACAAGCGCAGTCTGCTCTGATTGGCCAGCTGACCCAGTGCATTGTGATTGGCCGAACACCACAAGCATGCGTCGGAAATGTAACGCCCCTTACCATAATCGCTTTAGCTTTCAAAGTAAATATCAAGACAGTTAATATTGTCCTTAGTTTTACCATCAGTTCAAGCCCGAAAGGGCAACAGAGTCACGTGACAGACACAGTGATGATGCAGTACACAGTTAAGACAGCTGACGTGCTATGATTTCTGACAGGCAGTTCACTGTCCTGTGATGTGACCCTGTTCCATTCACACACACAACGCGTTACTCTGAAATTATGCTAATATTTCCACATAGTGACGTAGATATGTGGGGGCGTGTTAGAACGAGCCGTTTTAGGTAGGCGTGGCTGACTCTTAACTTTTATAAAGAATATCTCTGGCTTTGAGACTTTAGTCTTTGCAACTTTACAGATCTTCTTTATGCACCAAGAGCTTGTAACACTCCAAAGAGAAAGGAAAACTTGAAATCGCATCATATGACCCCTTTAAAGTTGGCATGAAACGTAAAGCCAGTTGCCACCAATTTTAGGAGCAGAGAAGAAAGTCCTAGTCTAGCATTTGCCATCTAGTCATCGCCAATACACTTGCTTGTCAAAAACCATGTGAACACTTCCTGAAAGGTAGAGGGTTTGGACATACAGTATGAGGTTTCCATCTGACATTGATGATATTCCCAGATAAGGCATTCACAGTAAGACCAGTAACATGTATTGAGAAAATAAATGGGGTGCATTTCGATTTCATGTAGAGTTTAACATTTCACTGACCTTCAGTTTTCCCAGGGGTCTTGGGTTTCATACTGACACCTGTTGGTATGGATGTATGAAGTTTTTGTTTATTAAGCACTCCCGTGTCCCAGCAGAGCTTTTATTCCTTTTTATGGATTCATTTATATTAAACATACTACACACTTAAAAAATGGAGATTCTTGACCTTAATAAAAAACGGTGACTAGTGCAGGGAGGCTGTGTGTTGCATTCCTCTGGTCTGCTGTGGACGGTGCAGCTGTTTCCTGGATGGAGGGCTTTTTTGCTGTGGTGGCTGTGGCCATCGTGTTCATTTTATCTCTCCAGCAGGCACTGCCTGCTTCGACATTTTAGTTTTCCATTCATAATCATTCTGTTTGGACTGATCGATCGCACACATGCTGATCCATAGCATCACTCTGGACTCTGGACTGTTGACTGTCTCGCACAAATCGAGAAGTTATGAAAAAAGTTTTCATATTCTTTCATTGAAATGTAATAACTTTCTTCACCTCTGAAATTACACTTTTCTGCTGACAGAACAAAAGCTTACATGTGCAAGGAAAATAACATTATCCACTAAAATGACAGCCTACTTTTCATCATTCAGTCAGACTCCTTGTGAATAAAACCACGTCCTGTCCTAAATAATTTCCTGCTAAATACTTTTATACATCATATTACAGAATTTTATAATTATCCATTTTATGTAATAAATATTACAGCTCCTAACCGATTTACGCCTGTAATCTGGTGTATTTCTGAGCAAAACAGAATATTCAGTGAGAAACATATACCTGATTTTATCCGCTGAGAATTGATTGGACCATGAATTGACTGGGAATTGATGGTTTGAGAAAAGGGGAGGGGCTAAAATGAGAGGCCTTGGTGACATCAGCAGAAAAGAAAAGTTGTTTCAGTTATATTCTGAATAAAGATTACGAAGATACTTTTTTAAATGAAATAATATTGTTATTAACAAATATTTAGTATTTGGTATTATGTGGATATTCTAAATTATCCTGCTTGCTTTCAGTGTTTTGTGAATGCCGTGTCATGTTGTCTTAAAAGTAGCAGGGAGTTTTATTTACAGGAAGATTCTGTCTCTGCTTATCGCTGTTGATTCCGGGCTGCAGGATTGTGGGGCAGAGCGAAGGCTGTTGGAAAAGTCATAGTTGTAAGACAAGCTGAGCAAAGTACATTATGTAAAAGAGCAGGGCCATACATTATGGATCATGCATACCACACATCAGGTATGAAATATGTTCCCTTGTAACAACATTGTGAAACAAAACAGCCCCCAAACCATGGTCAAATTCCTTCCCACCCCAGCGCCCCAGCGCCCCACACCCAGAACCCCGACACCTCCCTGCGCCACACCACCAGCCAACCGCAGAGCCCCCGCCCCCCTCTCACCCCTCATTCAGCACCTCCGCTCATGCCTTTACTGCTACTCACTCCCTCCCTCCCTCTCTCTCTCAATTGCTTTATCTCTCCTTTGCTCGCTCTGATCTTGGCTGCCTTTTATTGTGCTCACTGCGTCTTGAAGTACACTGGAGAAGAAAAACGAGAAGGCAAAGTAAAGCCTCCTCCTCTACTTCTAGCACTTTGCCAGTTTCTATCTGGCTAGGAATCGCAGTGGTAGCATGACCCCAGAAACAGCCAATGCGCTCCACTGCACTCAAAAAGAGAGAAAGAGAGGGAGGGAAATGAGGGGCTGAGAGAGAACTGGAGGAATTGCATGTCTAATGTTAAACTAGTTTCCTCAAAGAGCTGCTCTTTGTGTTGGCATAAATGTTTCATTATTTCTCTACTCTAACATCTTGAGTTTAAGTTTAAGGCTTAAACTTTCTACTGATAAAGCAATGAGCCACGAGAGTTTTTAGAACAGATGTGGGTAGTGTTCAGAGGCCAGTGTTTCCAGGTCTGTTTGTGAGTCAGCCTAGTATTTCTTGTTTTGTATTATTTTGTGGTACACAAGGGGTCAAGGTTTGGCTTTAGCATTAGCAGTTAGCTACAAGCCCCTGCTTGTAGATGTAGTAGCTATGCTATTTGGCAGCAAAAATATTTTTTTCTCCATTGAGAGACATTCAAATATAGCAGTGTATTCTAGAGAAATAGATTTCAAAAGTTTGGGGTTGATATGATTTTTGCTAAGATGTTTCTGGTACTCACCAAGGCTGTATTTATTTGATCAAAAATATAATAAAAACAGAAATATTGTGAAATAGTATTGCAACTTAAAATAATAGCTTACAATTTTTATATGTTTTAAAATGTAATTTATTCCTGTGATGCAAAGCTGAATTTTCCGCATCATTACCCCAGGCTTCAGAATCACACGATCCTTCAGAAATCATTCTAATATGCTGATTTTCTGCTTAATATTTTTTGTAGAAACTGATCAATTTCTTCCAGAATGTTTTGATAAATAGAAAGTTCAAAAGAACACCATTTATTTTCAATATAAATATTTTGTAATATTTTAAATGTCTCTACTGCCACTTTTGATCAATTGAATGCATTCTTGCTAAATAAAAGTAATATATATATTTTTTTAAGTGCTATTTATTTAATTTTTTTATTTACTTTATTTCTCTCTCTCTCTCTCTCTTGTAATTTGGCTCTTAGAATTGAGCAGCAGACTTATGTTTTTCTATGTCTGCTGCCTTTGCCGTCACATAAAAATGATGGAGAACTGTGAGCCGGGCAACTCTTGTCAAGTGTAAGTGCTATATGTACCAAGAAAATTCTTGCTGGCTAAATTGTACATAGATATGTATATGTAGATGCCTCATTAGCGACTGTTTCTATAGGCCGCTATTCGTAAGCCGTCTGCCATATTGAAAGAATCAACTTGACATCATTCACCATAATAATCAATGAATATTCGAAGATGCCACAATCCTTACATATCTATGGTTCCGCCCCTCTCTCGCATTGTCACATGTGAAAGGTTATCCCGTTTCTTCAGGAATTTAAATCCTGATGGTTTTTACAACCATCAGCTGTGCAGGATTGTGGCATCTTCGAATATTCGTTGTTTAATATGGTGAATGACATCTAGTTGACCATTGCAAGATGGCGGAGCTATGTGCTTGGAGCTGTCGAATGAGTCATCTACCTATATATGTCTATGAAATTGTACTTTACAAGCTTTGAGTAAATCGTTTCCATTGTAGTAATTAGCATCACAGGTCAAAGAACATTCAAATCAAATGCTAGAAAATGTATTTATGCTGCACGCCTGCATAACTACAGAACTCCAATGGTCGAGAAGTGCAGCTGGTGCAGCTAATGCAAGGCACAGGTCAATGGCGGACACAGCATTATAATAAAAGACACCAAGATTCAATAAATTAACATTAACACAAATGCATTAATTAATAATAATTCTGCCGCCAGCTAATATAGTTCATTAGTGAATATAGTTGCAGAGCAACATAGGAATTTACTGTGTTAATTTAAAATCCAACTGATGCACAGTCACAGATGTGTTTATCTGCTTTTTTACAGCAGCTTTACTCATCAGGGTTATGTATATTAGTTTGTGTGGGTGGATGTGCGCTTTGTTCTGTCATTATAGAAGAGATAGAAAGATACAAAGGTTGAACATTCATTTTATTGGTTTGGTTTATTAATACAGTGGTTATTTCAGCCATACAGGCTTTTCACAGGGGAAACCAACAAATGAAATGAAACTAGATAAGTAGAATATAGCTTTCTGACAATCTGTGGCTCAGTCACTAGTCTCAATTAGCAACAATAACTCTGCGTACCTGATCAACACAAACAATAAAAAACATATATAAACACGTAAAACAAGAACCGATGCTAATACTTCTGATAATCTGGATCTGTTTATAAAATTATTTATTTACATTCATTCTGAATAATTATAATTTGGGGAAAAACACAAAAGACGAACACAAATGGCACTGACCGTAGGAAGAAAGTAAAACACTGATTAAAGAAGACAACATATAAAATATTATCTGTAGTATTTAGACGATTCCATAG
Organism: Sinocyclocheilus grahami; assembly: GCF_001515645.1. Taxonomy (NCBI): domain Eukaryota; kingdom Metazoa; phylum Chordata; class Actinopteri; order Cypriniformes; family Cyprinidae; genus Sinocyclocheilus; species Sinocyclocheilus grahami. Next base: position 852,396 of record NW_015505443.1, on the reverse strand, counting down.
TGTAATTCAAGTGCTATGAGTAGTAAAGGATGCACAGGTATAGACCCCCGGTCCGCTGAGCGTTTAGGGCAAGATTCATGCCTTCATTATGCGGGGGGTGGGGGGGGTTGAGGAGGTTGTTGGCTCAAACCTCCTTTCAGTCTCACTCATGCAGTGAAAGTGGTTAGTACAAACATGGAGTTTAGCCCACCTTAATACAATACAAGCTTAATAGCATTAACATCAAATCTGTGCTTTTATAAACAGAGGGTGTCTACAAACAGCACCGCTATGATTGTGCAACAGCGTACCAGAACAGTGGTCTAGCCAGGTCCAATAGCAAACACAAGGGGGTGTGGTCTGAGGCCGAAGCGTTGTTGCGATTGGTCCATTTTTGTCCAATGGAAATTCATTAGACTGGGCCTCCAACAGTCAACATGAGCCAAAATGCTTGACACGTTGAGTTCCATATGAAATCAAATCACTTTCACAACGTGACGTGTGAATCTCTGAGCCTGGACTACAAGTGACAAATTATAAAACAACAATTATTAGCAGCTTCAACTATAATAGATTTCAAAAATATAAAGGAAAAACTTTTTAATATAAAAATATCATTTATCTATGGAGGGCTGATTCATTGTGGACGGCTTGGTTGAAGTGTTAGACATGTATGTGTATGTGTGTGTGTATATATATATATATATATATATAGATATGTATATATATATATATTACTGTTCTATTCTCAGAGTGCACAGGAAATGGTTCTCTGTCAAGACATGAGCATGTTTTAAAGTTCTTTGTCCCATTCCCATTCTTCGCTCGATCACTCCCATCGTGTCTCTCAGGTGCCTCTGTTAGCAGACGGTCTGCTGGCTGGACAGGGGACTCTCCAGAGACAAGCTTGTTGGAGACATGTCTGGACGAGACGTCTTAAACATGGAAGAGATATAAAAGGCCTGTAACCGCACAAAGAAAATGTGAAAGTGAGCAGACAAAAAGCACCTTACACGCCCAGCTTCATAATAACGATAATCTAGAGCATGTGGTGACGTGATTCTTACCACCCAGTACGCGGTCAGTCCTCCCTGCAAGAAGCCGGTCAGGACATCAGTGGGGTGATGGCGGTAGTCAGAAATGCGAGAGAGTCCTGTGTACACTGCTATCATCACCAACATGAACTGCAGCAACGGTCGCAGGAGCCGTGCCCCTCGCCATGACAACCTCGCCTGCAGGTAGAACTGCACAAAGACAGGAAGTTTGAAGAATTATTAACATATGAGCTGATAAAAGAGTGTACAGACTGATAAATAAGCTTACAGAGTGTGTGTGTTATTGTGTGTGTGTGTGTGTGTCTGACCTAGCTAAACTTTTGATGACACATTTCCTGAAAAATCACTCGGAAGTTAACTAAATCTGATCAACCTGATAAACCATCCTCAAAAGACTAAATAATGTGCTTATTTTAGTTCAAAGATGCCAATAGTGTTAGTCTGTTATTATAAATAGTCTAAGAACAAACTCTGCATCAAATATAAATTCGCTATAGTGATCTTTTATCACCTTTAAATTAGCTTACTTGAGAGACAATATTATTTAGGCCTACTACAGTTATCTATGTTCTGTATCTCCACCCTAGCAGTGGAAGATGGTTTTAAAAAGGTTCTGTTCCCAAATCTACTCGTATCTAGTGAGCATCACGAAAACACTCTTCACAGTCTGTTCTAAAAGTTATTATAAAGTTATCTTGTCTCTGTCAAATTCCAAGGCAATAGGGTGGACAATGCCAGAATTTACTGCGACAAGCATCATCCAAGATGAGAGAATTGTCGCTAAAAATGTTCTGTGTGATTTAAAATTGAATATTGAATATCAACATTTCTGTGTGCTTTGTTTCTTAGAGTATCTTGTTGTTGGCTTAGAAACCTGCTAACACCAAATTGAAATCAGTTGTGAGTCGAGTTTTCTTCATCAAAGACTGTATATACCAAGATGGTGCACTCAAATTACTATGACTGGGAGAAGTCCCGCCTTCTAAATAAAAGAGCCAATCGGCAATTGGTAAAGCCATTGCATCACTGCAACTGCCGTTATAAACTCTGGTTGTCCTGAGACTCACGCTTGGGATTGCACATGCACAATGGCTGGACCAACCCAAAATATACACTATTTTTTTTAAATGCTATGCGATTATTTATGGAACAGTTGTGTCAGATTGTGTTGCTGCCTTGAAATATGTTATTTAAATGTGAGTTTGGCTAGCAGTTTTTGAGAGTAGACTGAGTTAGTCTTGCATCCTGGAAATAGCTGCCTAGAGGCGCTGCAAATATGGCTGCCAAGTGAATTAACTTTCCCTGAAATGTACTTCAATGATTGCGTTGCAATACACAGAGCATTCCAAATCATCACTTTTGAGGCTACATTTCAGTTAGGATGCTGCCTTAAAAGTAAACACTAGCTTTGGGAACAGAACCATATGGTGAAAAAAAAACAGTTAACACGTGTTAATGATACCACCCTGCCAAGCTAGCTTAGCTACACAACAAATTTTAGGGAGATGTATTGGGGTCAGCGGGTATTGGCTGTACATGAACTTAATGGATATTGATGTCACACGAGGGACCGTGAAACATTCCAGAATTTAAGGGCCCTGGAACCCCTCCCATCAGCCCCATCACAGGTGTTTGGCTTCCTGCAGTAAAGCCTGGAGCAGCTGGCACTTAGAGCCAAAGCATGTGGCTGCAGGTCAGGCATGCAAGGCAGGGCCAAGCCTGAACAGTGCAGCCATTGGCCGGGAAGGAAAGAAAAAACAGGCAGAGAGGACAAAGAGCCTGGCACAGCTTTTCTATAGGCTTTTCCCTCGCTCTGTTCATGTTCTCGCTCTCGCTCTCTCATGAGCGTTGAAGAGCTCTCCCGCTTTGAATCAGATGAATGGTAGAAAATAGCTTGTTTTTACACAGCGGGCTAATTTTCTTCCCTCTGTTCTAAATGTGATTGGCACACAAGGCAGAGTAAATTCTGATAAGGTTTGTGGGGCAGTTGAGTGAAAGAGAAATGTGAATGCTATTGAATATCATGCTTTATGATCGTTTGCAAGCGTTTTGTCATTTTTCCCCTTTTTGTGCCCCTTCCCCAGGCCAATACAGTGAGCGAGAGAGAGGGGTTTAACTGAAAGAAGCCTGTCTATCTCTCAGCAGGCCAAAGCCTCCCACCCGTCCCAGACCCAACCCACAACTAAACAAGGCCTCCTCTGTCTTCAGCTAGCTTTCACTCACTCTCCCTCTCTCCGCTCATCTATTCATCAGGCCTCTGGAGAACATTCCCGCTTTCACTCAAGCCTTTCTTTTCTGCTTGAAGCAAGATGCCTTTTGAGAGTTTTTTGCGTTCTCAGAGCCTTCTTCTTTCAGTATGAGTCTATTTGTGTGCATTTGTGAGAGTTGAAGTTTGAGAGAGTTTCTTGTCAGTAGGAATCTTTTGGCATTTTTCCCACATGGCAGGGATGGGAAGTGAAAGCTGACAACAGAAAAACCTCCTCACCGGCATCCCACAGCAAGCACAGGCGTTCGGCGCTACCCTGACATGTGTTTGAGTTTGCATGTTTGAGAGTGCATGTGGTAAATATGGCCACACACGGCGATACTCACTGCCAGGTAAAGCATGGTGTACATGGCGAAAGATGCATGGCCCGAGAAGAAGGACTTTCTGTTTGAAAAGAGCAGAACGAAAATATTACCGACCAAATGTCATAATCTCGCAAATCATTAAACCGCTGCACTGCTTTATGGGCCGTAACATTGTCTGCATGATGTTATATTAAGCAATCACAAGCATGCATGTTATTCTAAATAAATTCCTTTTTATTTCCATAAAACACACTATGTGATTAGTCAAAAAAGCATCCAACATTTGCACTTGAAATACTGTAACCTTAACTAATCATACATTATATCTCTGTTCCAAAAACTAGTGAGCCTCCTACCTAGGCAGTATCACCAGATAGGACTGTTCTAAACACTGTTGCGTTCCATTCTAAAGTTTGGTTTGGAATGACCCTTCAGTATGACTGCCACGACTGTTTTCACTTTGAAGTGCCCTTTGGAGGCGGATTTATCCTGTTTGGAACATAGCGCAAGATATCTTCTTTTAGCCAAATTTTGAAGAACCACAGTATTTATCCTTCATAGAGTAGACAAATAATACATTGCGACAAGCTGACCCTTGTGATAAAATGGGCTTTGTGGTACTGAATGTGGACTTTTAGCATTCTTTAAATCTTAAAACTAAATATATATATATTTTTTTTAAATATTGCGTTGTTAGCTTAGCAACATGTTAACATCAAACTCCATCAGAATCAACTGCAAGTCGCGTCTTCCATGTGGAGTGCTATTTGTGTCAGGCATATAAAATGTTACAAATAAGTCAGTTGTGAAGATCCATTTTGGTTAGGATGCTGCCTATGTAAGTAGTATTCCGCAAGACAGCTCACTTAGTCTCCATAGTATTCATAGTAGACAAATAGTACCCGGATGACCTACTACTTCCGACAAGATTCTGAAGTGCTCATCTGATTGACACTTTATCCTAGTGAATAGGGCTGGGTAAAAAATATCGATATCTCGATATTAATCGATTCTCATTTTTACCGAACGATATTGATTCTTAAATCCCAAGAATCGATTAGTCTAGCCTGTTCAGTTAATGGACTGAACGTTGAAGGACACTTCACATCCAATATATCGCAATAAGCATTGTGCTTTGGTATTTTTCATATGAAAAAAAGTCTCAGATTTCAAAATTCTGTCCATTGTATTGCAGTATTCAAACAATAAATACCATCTTGGCGCTGTTTAATGTGAAGTGACAGATCGCTGGAGCGCCTCAGTTCAACAGATGCAGCAGCGCGAGGCGCACGTGAACTGATTGTTTCCTCCACATTAATACCAGTTTCAGCTCAAAATAAACATGACTAAACATCCGAAGGTACGTTAAAAGAAAGCGTACAACTTTACAATCTGTATCCTCTCATGTATTCGCTCAATTAGTGTTTCACCTGTGCAAAGATGTCAATATAACGGCTTGTAAACAATGTCAGGTAACTTCACATTTACCTCAGAAAAAACATATTTGATGACCATAAACTCATTAGTCAGATAGAAAAATAAATTGTAGAGAGGGGAATTTTGGTAAATATATGCACCATATAACATATTCATTATAAATTTTACTGTTCTTCAGTGTTTAATTTATGTTTGAATAAATCCGTTTTTATGACAGCCACCATAATATTTCAAAAAAATTAATTGAAGTATAAATATTATGTAATTGTAACTTTATTATTTTAAAAACTTCATTAAGTGTAATTTTAACAAATCAGTCAATTTAACCTTCAATATTAATGTAGTACCAACTGACATGTATATTTTACAGCATTACTTGAGATATTTTTTTTCCTTGAGAAAATTTGGCATGTACTGTACCTGATATATATCCAAAATAATCAATATTGAATCGAATAGAATCAAATTGGTAATCAAATCGAATTGCAAGCTTGTGAATGAGAATCGAAACGAATTGTAAAATTTGTGTCAAAACCCAGCCCTAGTAATGAAGCGACACAACTGACACTGTTAGGTCACATGATAATGACAACATGACGAGTATAGTACGTAGATTATCTTCATACTTCACACATTCATACTATACACCTGTTAAAAAACAGCATATGTTGGTTAGGTATGTTTTGAAGCATGGCAGCTGGTTTAAGCTGGTCCTTATTTGGTCATGAGCTGGTCCTGAACTGGTTATAAGCTGGTTATGAGCTGGTTTAAGCTGGTCATGCACTGGTCCTAAGCAACTATCTCCTGCTCAGGACCAGCTCATAACCAGCTTATAACCAGCTCAGGACCAGCTTAAACCAGCTCATGACCAACTAAGGACCAGCTCAAACCAGCTGCCAAGCTTCAAAACATACGTAACCAGCATATGCCTTTTTTTTCAACAGGGGTGGCCAACATCAGTCCAAGAGAGCCACAGTCAACATTGGCTGCCCCTGCTATATGGGGTCTCAAACCCTGCTCCTGGAGAGTTACCATCCTGTAGAGTTCAGTTCCAACACGCCTGAACCAGCTAATCAGGGTGTTCAGGGCTACTTGATAATTACAGCAAGGTGTGTTGGAGCATGGTTGGAACTGAAGTCTGCAGAAAGGTAACTCCTCACGAGCAGGGTTGAAGACCTTTGATATAGAACATACTTTTTTAATGATCATTAAATACTCTTTCAAAAGATGTATCTACTAAGCATGCAAATTTTGTACACAGCCTAGATTTTGGAACAGAGCTCATCTCATCTCTGTGCCTCCCATAAAACCCCTTGTACTCCACTTACCTGGCCTCCATTATCTTGGAATCGTCCTTGCAGACATCTTCTGAGATATAGGTTCCAGGTACACAGTTGAGTGAAGCATAGGTCAAATTGCACACTGACAGGAAGTGGGGACGGAGTCGGCCCACACTTAGCTTTGCCATGTTGGTCAAGGATTGCCCCACGCAGCAGCCAAACAGGAAGCTGCCCAGCTCCTTGTACAGACAGGACACATAGCGGTTGCGCACAAATGCCCGTGAGTGCACACCTCTGAATCGTACCCGGTAACACTCTCCGACAGCAATCTGAGACAGAGAGGGGACACTGCTAAAGTTACAGTCATGCGACACTGAATTAAATACTACAAGGCTTATGAAGCCTTGAATAATTCACAGCACCTCACACACATGCTCTCTTACACAAAGAGAAACTCTTGTTCAATAGCGAAGCAGATGAAAAGAGTAAATCAATAGCCTTCAGTAACAGGAGAACCGTGGGCTAGTACTACTGTGGACAGGAAGTCTCATAGAAGGATAGTTCTAAATTATATAATAATATAAATTATGTCATCAGTTACCACTCACTAGAGCCCGACCGATATATCGTTTTGCCGATATTATTGGCCGATATATCGGTATCTGCGAATATGCCGCCGATATGATTTTTTTTACAGAACATACAGTATAACGCAGATAAAATGCTTGAAATTGTGTAATTACTTAGTTTGTCCAGCAGAGCGCGCTCTATTGTTTGCTACTGGCGACCTGGATGAAACGTTTTAAAGCTTAAGTCTATGGAAAACCATTGAAACTTTGAACGGCCATATCTCCGTAACGGTGCGGCGAATCCGCACCAAATTCGGGGATCCTTTAAGCTCGAGGAACCCTCTCGAACACGAATCGAGTGTACAGCACCAACCGATCAAGCGATCCCGGGGGGCTACCGATGTGCGGAGGGTGGCGTTTGAGAGGGCTCCTCGAGCTGAAGGGATCCCCCGAATTTGGTGGAGATCCGCCGGGGCGTTCGCGAGATAGTGACACCAGTCAACACTTTCACTTCAGTAAGGAGGTCTCTTGTTCAGGCAGCAGCATTCAAGCATGGTCTTATGTGACCGTAAGTGCCCTGTGAAGTGGACTTCAGATGAAATTCCGCCATGATTCCAGTTCCA
>NW_015505443.1:843187-844132 GCF_001515645.1 Sinocyclocheilus grahami | reverse complement strand
GTGTAATTACTTAGTTTGTCCAGCAGAGCGCGCTCTATTGTTTGCTACTGGCGACCTGGATGAAACGTTTTAAAGCTTAAGTCTATGGAAAACCATTGAAACTTTGAACGGCCATATCTCCGTAACGGTGCGGCGAATCCGCACCAAATTCGGGGATCCTTTAAGCTCGAGGAACCCTCTCGAACACGAATCGAGTGTACAGCACCAACCGATCAAGCGATCCCGGGGGGCTACCGATGTGCGGAGGGTGGCGTTTGAGAGGGCTCCTCGAGCTGAAGGGATCCCCCGAATTTGGTGGAGATCCGCCGGGGCGTTCGCGAGATAGTGACACCAGTCAACACTTTCACTTCAGTAAGGAGGTCTCTTGTTCAGGCAGCAGCATTCAAGCATGGTCTTATGTGACCGTAAGTGCCCTGTGAAGTGGACTTCAGATGAAATTCCGCCATGATTCCAGTTCCAAGGGAACGTACACGTTACATTCAAATTGCATTAAAGTGCGCGAGACGTGAATTTATATTGTATTTATTTACAGAGGTATATTATGTCACACTTCACACTTCTCTAGTAAGTTTAGTCTGTGTGTGAAGACAGTAGCGCAAATCCGTGAATGAATGTTCCGAAGTGAAATTGGAATGGAATTGAATTAAAGTTGAATAAATTTCAACTTTACTGTTCTTTGGATAATAAAGTTTATTGTTAAATGCCCTGTCTCCATTACGTATCTCTGTCACGTCATTATTAGTGTTTGATCACCACATTTGAGTGATCATTGCAAAAAATGTGTTTATGTATATATATTCTGTTTATGTATATACTGTATTTTATATATATATATATACTGTATATACAGGTGCATCTCAATAAATTAGAATGTCATGGAAAAGTTCATTTATTTCAGTAATTCAACTCAAATTGTGAAACTTGTGTATTAAATAAATTCAATGC
>NW_015505443.1:838882-842730 GCF_001515645.1 Sinocyclocheilus grahami | reverse complement strand
TGAAGGGATCCCCCGAATTTGGTGGAGATCCGCCGGGGCGTTCGCGAGATAGTGACACCAGTCAACACTTTCACTTCAGTAAGGAGGTCTCTTGTTCAGGCAGCAGCATTCAAGCATGGTCTTATGCGACCGTAAGTGCCCTGTGAAGTGGACTTCAGATGAAATTCCGCCATGATTCCAGTTCCAAGGGAACGTACACGTTACATTCAAATTGCATTAAAGTGCGCGAGACGTGAATTTATATTGTATTTATTTACAGAGGTATATTATGTCACACTTCACACTTCTCTAGTAAGTTTAGTCTGTGTGTGAAGACAGTAGCGCAAATCCGTGAATGAATGTTCCGAAGTGAAATTGGAATGGAATTGAATTAAAGTTGAATAAATTTCAACTTTACTGTTCTTTGGATAATAAAGTTTAGTCAAATATTTGGACACACGAATGGGAAAGTGTCCAAAATTTTGATTGGTATTGTACTATAATATACACAAAGAATATTGGCCGATATATTGATATCGGCCTTTTTTACTCCCTAATATCGGTATCGGTATCGGCCCAAAAAAACCCATATCGGTCGGGCTCTACCACTCACCCTCATGTTGTTTTAAATCCATTCGACTTTCTTCCTTTCAGGGAACATCAAAGGTCAATTTAAATGTGTTGGTAACTCTTTCCATGCAATTACACATAAAAGATAGCTTGAAAGGATTACATAAAACACCATAGAAATAGTTATTTACACACATTATATTTCAAATCTTCAGATAGTTTTGTGTGGGAAACAGAAAAATTAAGTAATTGTCCACTGAATCTTGACATCCAACCTAGCTTTCCTTAGTTTCTTCATAAGAGTTCATGAGAAAACCCTAAATGAATAAATTGATCAGTTGATGAAGTTGACAAGACCAATGTAAATTATACATTCACAAATTGGACTGGTTCTTGAGTCCAATGGCTCTTGGCTCCATGATGAACCAAGTCGGCCATCGTTGAGACTATGTTGTCTGATGAAAAGTGCTATACAAATAAATGTTTATTATTATTATTATTATTATATGTTGGACTAGTTTTTGTAGTGTGTTCTGTACTATAGGCACTAGTCGGAACCTCATTGGGGAATTTTTAGACGACTGAGCATGTTGAATTGGTTCTAGGCAGTTGGTGAGAAAGATCACTCTGATTGACTGTTCAATTTAACGAACAAGTGCACAAGAAGTGTCAAAGGCAAGCAAACAATGAAGTTGAGGGAACACACAGAAGGCTAGTTGTTCATGTTTATCTCATTTGTGATGTTATCTGCAGTTCTATCTCTTTTTGAATGATGAATACAGACTACTTCCACCTGCTGGTATGGAAAGTTATTTATTTATTTAGTTAGTTAGTTATTTAGAGAACATACATGCAGTTTGGCCACTGGCTGTAGTCTATGTACTGTGTTCAAGCGCAAATTGTTGGCTTATATGCAGGCAACACGACGCAACAACATAGTAGGCTTTCATTACCACTAGTTCTTTCAAGTTGGTCTTGTGTGTCTGAGCCTTTAACAACTTTTTTTGCATTTATTCAGATAGTACAGTTGGAGAGAGGTCAGGAAGCGAAGTGGGAGAAAGAGGGAGACTGGACTGGTAAAGAACCATGAACTGCAATTTGATCTTGGGTCGCCTGAAGCGCAATTGCAATTCTTAAGGCTTCTGAAAGATTTAGTTACTTTAATACTTTAATGTTGATTTTGCACCCATTTTGATACTTAAAAGACTTTGCAATTCAATGGAAAAGAACAATTCTTGAAAATCTTTTGTACTTTTTTCTGACATGAGGTTGAGTAAATGAAGACAGAGTTTACACTCTTGGGTGAGCTATCTCTTTGTGGTCTTTCAACAAGTGATATTTCAGTTTATGTGTGTGTTCTCACCGTAAGTCCTGTGATTATGATGCCCCCGGCTGTAAGCATGCTGTCAGGAATGGCCTCACTTTCTATGTAAGGATATGTGATGCTGGTGTCCCCGCAGAAGAAGCCCCTCTTGTACGGAATCACCGCTTTGAGCTCACAGGCGAAGAACGGAATGGAGGCTGTCAGGAGAGAGACAGACGGGTTAATGCTTCTGTCGAAACTACCTGGAGGAATGTTCTTCTGTCAGTGTTTCTCTGGCACCACAAGATCAGACACAGATACATCTATAATGCTCTATTATGTGCAATTAGAATCACAAGTGCGGCTGAGATATTGAGAATGTCACTGTCTTCCTGATGAGAATCGAGATCCAGCCTAAGGAGCTGACATTCCATGCATATCTCTGGCAGAAAGAGGGGGTGGGGGTTGAAAGAGAATGACAGCACGGATAGATGAGGCATGTGGAGAAGAAAAGACCCTAAAGAATACAGGATTGAGGTCAGAGACTATGAGGAGGAAGATGGAAAGTTTCTTGCGAGTTGTGCTGGGAATGCTGTAATATGGTTCACTTGGAGTGCGTTGGGGATTTTCTCTTTCAGGAAAACGCAAACAAATCTATTACACACCTGGATGGTTGCAGGCAGGTGTGTTGGACGCAGACTAGACTATAGCGTAGAAAATAAACAATAGAATAAGTCCTGCAGACTACTGTAGCTTGCAGAATACTTATGGAATTAATAGCAGTGTGTAGGACTTTTTCTATTGCCTTGTTAAACAATTACTAATTTAAAAATTAAACATTGTGACAGTAGGTCGCAGACATGTTTTCCAGATAAGTAAACCAAATGGTTGTTCCAAATGGTTGGGTGAACTCTCAAAGTATAAATCAGTAAGCAAATAAGAAATTTCCAAATCGAAATCAGTTGTGGCTTGGCAGTAAGTGCATGTGCTCCAACACATTGCGGTGTTATGACTGATAAGCTATAGATGTCAATTATTAATTTAGTTTTTTTTTCTAACAGATCTGTAGACCTGTATTTTTTCCCTTTGTTTGTTGTTTGTTGCATTTTCTCCTTAGTACCAAAATGTGCAAGTCACGTGAGTAAAACTGGTCAGAGTGCACCTGTTTACATTCTGGGATTCCACTGATTATGGTTATGCATCAAGATGGGCTGACAAGTTAGCTCTGCAATCCAGCTCCTTGCTACACACACACACATACACAAATGCATATAAGCCTTGGTTCAATCAAGGCTTCATCGGGACAGCATTCTTGCAATGCACCTGTTTCGTAGAAGAGCAATGACATTTTAAAATGAAGAGGTGCTTTTTGATTTTCAACTGATAAGTAAGGTGCTTACCCACCGAATAACGTAATGCATTACCTATTATGAATTATGAATGGACTCTTTAGTCCACTGGGTCAGATTGCTTTCAAGTAGACTTGTGCCGGTATTCGGTAATGCGATATATCACGGTAATGAATATGCACGATATTGTTATCGTGGGCACTTCTAAATACCGTGAATAATTATATATTACAAATTATTCAGAATTTTGAATGCATTTTAAGAATACTTTTCCCATTAACTGGTCAAAATGCACAACACTGCTGTATGCTGCGTGAAAGACGCATGCGCACTCTGATGTAAACAAGCGCGGACGAGAAGCACATGGCGGAACATGTGAGGGATGCTCTGGATGAAAGCACACTTTCACTCTCTGACAGCAGATGGCGCTAAACTGCAGAAATAATAATAATAATAATAATAAATTTAAATGCAGCTGTTACCCCGGAAACCCTGTAAACAAAGCAGCTGCACTACTTTCTGTATGTGAAAGGTGTTTAAATGATTTAAACAACCATTCAGATTTGTGTATTTGCTATGATGTTCATCACAGCACCAAATAATTAAATATTTAGACTTAATAGGCTATTAATTTTCAAACTTTTTTT
>NW_015505443.1:825025-831745 GCF_001515645.1 Sinocyclocheilus grahami | reverse complement strand
CTGGATGAAAGCACACTTTCACTCTCTGACAGCAGATGGCGCTAAACTGCAGAAATAATAATAATAATAATAATAAATTTAAATGCAGCTGTTACCCCGGAAACCCTGTAAACAAAGCAGCTGCACTACTTTCTGTATGTGAAAGGTGTTTAAATGATTTAAACAACCATTCAGATTTGTGTATTTGCTATGACGTTCATCACAGCGCCAAATACTTAAATATTTAGACTTAATAGGCTATTTATTTTCAAAAAAAAAATTTACATTTTAATCTGGACTACAACATGCCCTAGATATTGTTTGAAAGTGTTTTGATTCTTTATTGTTCGGTCACACTTTACATTAGGGCTTCATTAGTTAACATAAACTGCCAATGAAAAATTATTCTGAACATTCATTAATCTTAGGTATTCCGATATTTAATAACAGGTTGTTAAAATCGAAAGTTGCAACTGTGTTATTTAATGAGCTAACATGAACTAAGACTTGTATTTTTTAAACAAAGATTAATAACTTCTGTAGCAAATGTAGCTATTGCTCATTGTGAATGTTAATGCATTAACTAAGGTTAACTAATGAGGTCTTATTGTAAAGGGATACCTATTGGTCTTTAGAGTTCTTTTGCACTTTAATCTGTGTAAAACTTTTAACTTTATACATTTTTCTGTATTGCTTTATTGCATTTAAATGTTCAGTTATTTTTGTTATAAGAAAAAAGTTATTAAACCTGTTATACTGTATTATGACAGCACTTTTTTTAAAACTAAATTTCAATATCGTGATAATACCGTATACTGTGATAAAAGCATTAGCAATTAATCGCAACATGAAAATTTGATACCGGCATATCCCTACTTTCAAGTGAGATGATTTTCAGTTTTGCCAAGACCACCTCATTCAGGTGAGCTCAAACCAGTCTAAGCATGATTGCCATGTTTAAATATGCCTAAACCAACCAAACTAAGAGAGAAAATGCACAAGTGAGTAAAAGTGAGTTTAGGCATCACTATATTATAATGTACATTTTTATTATAGTTAAAGATTACATTTAAAATGCATTTACTAGCATTTTTAAAGGTTAACCATAAGTGTTATGAAAAATGAAAAAAACATTTTATATATATATATATATATATATATATAAATCATATTATATTAAGATATATATATATATCCTTATATGGGACGTTAGCATGTACAATTAAATATACATGTAAAAATGATCAGCTGTTATATGCCATTTTACTAACTTCTGCTAATTTGCTAAATTAACCATCTCTTCAAAACCCAAATAAAGCCCAAATGATTCCCATTCAGAGACTGTTTATGATTGACTAGTTTTCTGATGCTAAAAAAGCATGGGTTTTTGGCTGTTTACAGAATCTAGTGTTCTCACACAGGCAGGTGCCATTTCTCAGGACCTCTTTTCAACGATATCTATCAGGAAGTAGGAACATTTAATGTGTCAAAAAATCACTTACAGCACCTTTGATGGACAGAGAAGTAGTGGCTAATTATTCATTATATAATCATTACTGGAAATAAATGTGGTGTGCACAGTACTTGAGTATGAATATAGAAGTGATGAGTGATTCAGCTGTTGAGTTCTTGGTTTGTGCTCCCTCACTCTCTCTCTCTCTCTTGTTTCCCCCAGCCCAGGGCCCATACGGTCCCATGCCCTTGATCCACACAGAGCATGAGACTAATCATTAACCCTCCACTCTCTCACCCAGCTGGAACGAACCCAGCCACAAACACAGCCTCTGCCAGGGAATCTCTCAGTGTACGTGACCGCTCGGCTTCTAGGGCACATGCACATGCTCGCACACTGCAGGGGGACCAAAACAGATCCAGAGATGGAAAGAAAGTGCAAAGTAGGTCACCGATGGCTGAAAAGTTCCAGCAAGTTCATGTAGACTGATCACGATCGTTCATCCAGAATCATTCACTAATAATTTCGTATTTGTACACTGTAAAAAATGACCGTGAATTTAACGGTAAAAGACTGTAAAAATGCTACAGTAAAAACCTGTTAAGTGGTTGACGGTAAATTCCCCTACTATACAGGTACATCTCAAAAAATTTAAATATCATGAAAATGGTCAATATTTTTTGTCACTCATTTCAGAAAGTGAAACCCATATATTATATAGATTCATTACATATAGAGTGAAATATTTCAAGCCTTTATTTCTTGAAATTTTTATGATTATGGCTTACAGATAATGAAAACCTAAAATTCAGTGTCTCCGAAAATTAGAATATTTTATATTTTATAATATATTAGTCATGGTGTCACACCCTAATCAGCTAATTACCTCAAAACACCTGCAAAGGTTTCCTGAGTCTTTAAATGGTCTCTCAGTCTGGGTCAGTAGGCTACACAATCATGGGGAAGACTGCTGACTTGACAGATGTCCAGAAGACAGTCATTGACACCCTCCACAAGGAGGGTAAGCCACAAAAGTTAATTGCTAAAGAAGCTGGTTGTTCACAGAGTGCTGTATCCAAGCATATTCATAGAAAGTTGAGTGGAAGGAAAAAGTGTGGTAGGAAAAGGTGCACCAGCAAAAGGGATAACCGCAGTCTTGAGAGGATTGTCAGGCAAAATCCATTCAAGAATTTGGGGGAGCTTCACAAGGAGTGGACTGAGGCTGGCGTCAGCGCATCAAGAGCCACTACGCACAGACGAATCCTAGACATGGGCTACAAATGTCGCATTCCTCGTGTCAAGCCACTCCTGAACCAGAGACAACGTCAGAAGCGTCTTACCTGAGCTGTGGAGAAAAAGAACTGGACTGTTGCTCAGTGGTCCAAAGTCCTCTTTTCAGAAATGGAAATCAAGGTCCCAGAGTCTGGAGGAAGAGTGGAGAGGCACAGAAACCATGTTGCTTGCCTCCATGCCACGCCACAATGATGCAGTAATTCATGCAAAAGGAGGCCCAACCAAGTATTGAGTGCATAGAAATGAACATACTTTTCAGAAGACTGACATTTCTGTTTAAAATATCATTTTTTATTGATCTTATGTAATATTCAAATTTTCTGAGACACATAATCATCAAAATTTTAAGAAATAAAGGCTTGAAATATTTCACTCTATGTGTCATGAATCTATATAATATATGGGTTTCACTTTCTGAAATGAGTGACAAAAATATTGACCTCTTTCATGATATTCAAATTTTTTGAGATGTACCTGTATACGGTGAAAAACTATATTGAACATTACATGTATTGGACATTAATTTTACGGTAGTATATCGTATTTGGAAGTGAAAAAGACCGTATAATTTACAGTGAATAACCGTAAATTGACATTCCCAGAATTCCCTGCGTTATATTTCAAATTTGATGTTTTTTTGTTGAAATAACTATGTTTCTTCTTAGTTTTTTCTTATCAGTTTTGTATATTAGCGTTGTGTGTTACACCTAATGTTGTTAAATGAATGTTTATTGCCTTATTTCTGTTTCATGTGTGTTACCATGATGGTGTTTGGTGTTTGTGTTTTTGAAACTGTGCACCTTCTATAGCCTGATAGGCTTTGGTTCATCGTGTGACTTTCTCATCACCGCCTGCATTTGGTGGTTATCAGTGTATTACAAAGGTACAAAACTGATTTCAGTACTTCAATAGGTTGGTATATAATAACATTTTATCAGTTAATAAAATGATGGTATTTAACTGTAAATTTAAGTTAAAACCGTAAAACCTAAAACATTGCTACCGTATTTTTTTACGGTAAAATTTCGGCAACCACAGCTGCCGGTTATTTACCGTTAATTTTTTACAGTGTACGCACTGGAGAACGTCTTACAAAAATTCACAACACGTGCATACATCTCCTTCTGATATTAATTAATTCTGAGTTTTCTAAATGAGCGACTACTCAGGGTTAGTCATTTACATTAAACATGCCCATCTCCAAATAAAGGCTTTCTACACAACCTTTCTTTACAGCCTTTCGGTACTCCTGTAACGACTTCATTAGATCCTCAAGCAAGTGTGCTATCCTCAAAACCACTTCAAACACTACAAATTATACAGTAATATTAGCCAGTTGTACATAGCATATCTGCATTGTTATACAGGGGGAAAAAACTCGCAGCATAAGCAACAAATGAGTTTATCTTACTGTCTCACTGTCTCCGATGAAATATATTTAAGATGAAATATCTATGTATAAAATTTCATCCTAACATGATAATAAGGCCACCCAAAGTATGTGAATTTTGCATGTGCGGTTTAATTTTGTTCCTACATATTTTTGAACATTTAGAATACATTTTAGCAGGAAAGTAATATGTGAATCATGAATGGCTCCCGAAAGCGTTTATACACAGATTTCACACACAAATTTGTGCATACACACTTAGTGAATAAGACCAATCGTGTTAACTAAGGTCTCCCACACACTTCAGTTTATGCTGCATCAACTATTGATTTTAACAAAAATGGTGTGTCACAAACACATATAGGAAAGAAATGCAAGGGTTTGCAAAAGGGATGCACCTTGTCGTGACTGAAAATTGAGTAATTTTCTGTTGACCACTGAGAATTTCAGAGAGGCTGATCTAGTTGCTTTCATAAAATCCAATTCACTGTATTCCCACTTTATTTCCAACATCCCTTTTTACAATTCTTATCGCTCAAATGCCCCATAAGAGCTCTAACATGCGTATCGGGATGAATGCTTATGAACACTTTTCCTGAAAACACTGATATGCATAATATGTAGAGGTGAAGAAGACATGCTGTTGATGAGATAGCACTGAGTTACATGTCAGCACACCCTGATCTGACCCTGATCCCGTTTTCTCTCGGTCTCACTGTAGCACACGCTTGACACTTCATCCATGCTTTGAACAGGCCTGTACACTGTTACTCTTCCGGGTCCTCACTGGGCCAGCCACACGTGTTTGTGTGTAATGGAGATCTCTATCATTAGCTCTGGTCACCATGCAGGATACAGATATGAAGGGCTGGTGACCAAGCAGAGGTCTAGTGCACCTACATATTCTATAAGGCAGAATATTTTATATATAAGAAGACACTCCTGCAGAGCATTTTAACTTCAGATTTATTCTTTAAACAGTTACTGCTTACAGGCCATTCTTGAGGTAAGTCAGGGGTGGGAAAAAAATCTATCAGCCTGGGATGTATTGCAAATTACTGCCTGCTGTATTAAACTCAATGACATGGCACTGTTTTTTATCTATTAATTTATTATAAAAGTAATTCATATACACCTCTTATATGACGAGCAATTTATGTTGTGATGTCATATTAGAAAAAACAAGCCTCTTTAAAAGATTATTGAACAGAAAACTTCATGAAGTAGTGTGACAGTCATTTCTTGTGTCTTCAAAAAAATTTTTTAATAAAACTGCTACAACTGCTAATGTTAATTTTAAAAAAAACTTTTGTCCACCAAATCAGTTACATGGTTCAACCAATATGCAGAAATAATAAATTATATAATAGAGTGACCTTCATGATCTTGCAGACCCTTGTGACTATTTTTCAATATCAATAAGTCTAATAATTTTACCTTTTTATTACCTTTTCATGTGGTGTGACCCTCAAAAACCTAATTACACTGAACAAAATTATAAATGCAACACTTTTGTTTTTGCCCCCATTTGTCATGAGCTGATCTCGAAGATCTAAGACTTTTTCTATGTACACAAAAGGGCTATTTCTCTCATATATTGTTCACAAATCTGTATAAATCTGTGTTAGAGAGCACTTCTCCTTTGCCGAGATAATCCATCCACCTCACAGGTGTGGCATATCAAGATGCTGTTTAGACAGCATGATTATTGCACAGGTGTGCCTTAGGCTAGCCACAATAAAAGGCCACTCTAAAATGTGCAGTTTTATCATACAGCACAATGCCACAGATGTCGCAAGTTTTGAGGGAGCGTGCAATTGGCATGCTGACTGCAGGAATGTCCACCAGAGCTGTTGCCCGAGAATTGAATGATAATTTCTCTACCATAAGCCGTCTCCAAAGGCGTTTCAGAGAATTTGGCAGTACATCCAACCGGCCTCACAACCGCAGACCACGTGTAACCACACCAGCCCAGGACCTCCACATCCAGCATCTTCACCTCCAAGATCGTCTGAGACCAGCCACCCGGACAGCTGCTGCAACAATCGGTTTGCATAACCAAATAATTTCTGCACAAACTGTCAGAAACCGTCTGAGGGAAGCACATCTGCATGCTCGTCGTCCTCATCGGGGTCTCGACCTGACTGAAGTTCTTCGTCGTAACCGACTTGAGTGGGCAAATGCTCACATTCGATGGCATCTGGCACTTTGGAGAAGTGTTCTCTTACAGATGAATCCCAGTTTTCACTTTACAGGGCAGATGGCAGACAGTGTGTATGGCGTCGTGTGGGTGAGCGGTTTGCTGATGTCAACGTTGTGGATCAAGTGGCCCATGGTGGCGGTGGGGTTATGGTATGGGCAGGCGTATGTTATGGACAACGAACACAGGTGCATTTTATTGATGGCATTTTGAATGCACAGAGATACCGTGACGAGATCCTGAGGCCCATTGTTTTGCCATTCATCCACGACCATCACCTCATGTTGCAGCATGATAATGCATGGCCCCATGTTGCAAGGATCTGTACACAATTCCTGGAAGCTGAAAACATCCCAGTTCTTGCATGGCCAGCATACTCACTGGACATGTCACCCATTGAGCATG
>NW_015505443.1:808995-823639 GCF_001515645.1 Sinocyclocheilus grahami | reverse complement strand
TCCTGCCAATATCCAGCAACTTCGCACAGCCATTGAAGAGGAGTGGACCAACATTCCACAGGCCACAATCAACAACCTGATCAACTCTCTGCGAAGGAGATGTGTTGCACTGTGTGAGGCAAATGGTGGTCACACCAGATACTGACTGGTTTTCGGACCTCCCAATACAGTAAAACTGCACATTTTAGAGTGGCCTTTTATTGTGGCCAGCCTAAGGCACACCTGTGCAATAATCATGCTGTCTAATCAGCATCTTGATATGCCACACCTTTGAGGTGGATGGATTATCTCGGCAAAGGAGAAGTGCTCACTAACACAGATTTAGACAGATTTGTGAACAATATTTGAAAGAAATAGGCCTTTTGTGTACATAGAAAAAGTCTTAGATCGTTGAGTTCAGCTCATGACAAATGGGGGCAAAAACAAAAGTGTTGCGTTTATAATTTTGATCAGTATATATTTATGAATGTATACTATGATATTTGTACGCAATACTTTTTAGCTTGAGAAAAAATATATTAAAAATAATAATAATAATAATAATAATATGTGTACATTCACATGTATTCAGAGTGTAAGTAAAATAGGTTCCATAATTTTGGTGGTTGGACCCAGTGTTATTTTAGTATCATTGACATGCTATTATAGTGTTTATTTATATTTTGAATCAGTTTTTATTTTTATATTTTCCATTTTCATTTTAGTTCATGTTTTAGTAATTTTCTGTGGGTATTTTTTATTTTTAGTAGATTTGTTTTTGTTTTTAATCTATGTCTATCTAGTTTTTATTCGTTTTTATTTCAGTTTTAATTACATTTTTAGAACATCAAGTAAAATGAGAAATGTTGCCTTGGCAACTACCTGAAATAAAAAGCTTTTTTATACTTTATTTCATACTTTTATTTAAGTTTGTTAATGGTTTTAATTTTAGTTTCAGTTTTAGTTTTAGTTAACCCTGGTAAGATTGTATGATAGTTCCACCATTTGAAATGATGAATCATTATATAAACATATCTTGAAAATGAATGTTTTTCAGAACCGTGAATGAAAGCCACATGTTGAAACCAACATGAATGGCTTATGATTTTTTAAAGATTTGTATTGTATTGTATCATGGACACTAATATGTAATTGACCCGCTATATAATTATATTGATTAAAGAGTCATAATAAATTAATGTTTATTGTTGTGTGATGAAGACAAACATGTAATGATATCCAATCGGAGCATGTCACATTCAAATCCTACATAATTCTCACATTTCAGTATTCTGGAAATCCCCTCTGATTGCATTTATTTTGTGTTTTTGCATGTTTAATTTGACATGTAGTGAATGGCACTGCACTGAACATTCATTCCCCACTATATTTGTCTACTAGACAAAGAGCCAATGAGAGGGGCGATCTGAGCTTAGAGCTGGTGCAATCCTGTGAAACTGCTGTGAATGCACGATCGAGAAGTGGACTGCGTGTCTGGGGATGACCGTGCCACACTAGTAAGCAAGCATTATATCACCTACACCAGAATCTGCCACTGCACTTTAAATGGGCCAGGCTGACAATTTTGAAACTTTTTCTCATTAAAATCTTTGTAAATTTTCTTGCATCAAAATTTGATTTTGCGAGACACTCCCAGTGTCTCTACTAGTCCCAGTGCTTCCTCTGGCCAGTTCATCTTTTGGGAAAGTTGGCCAACAACTGTCTGCTTGGCATGGATGGCAACTGTAGCTCTGAATAACTTCTCGCTTTCCTGGTTTGCCTGTGCTGAGGAGAGGTTAGAAATAATCTTCCAGGTGTGCTAATCCTCTTATTGGTACACACTCACACTTGGGGCAGGTTGGGAAATCAGTGGAAAAATTGCACAGCCTCTGTTGAGCACACTTAACACACGGCAACCTCACAGGCCGTGTTCACAGTGGTCCATTAGCTCACACACCCAAAGGAAGCTCCTTATCACCAAGACAGCATATTAGCCAGTGGCTAGCTGCTGTCAGCTGAGCTAATGATTAGCTAGATCAGTGGTGCTAAACTGGGTAACACGTACACACCTCATGCAGACAGGTCAAGGACTGAGAATCAGTCCAACGGCACCTGGCCTTAAAATACCCCCTAAAAAGACTGACAAACTTTCAGTTTTTAGTTTTACTTGGGGCCAGTCGGAAAAATGGAAATGAAGCTGTAGGTGAATATATATATATATTTTTAATCTAGTTTAAGAAACACTTCCTCATCATGTCATGAGGTGTAACCATCAGATTCCTATTGAAATTAAAAAATACTGAGAATTCACAGAACAACAGTAAATGCGCACACCATTGGTGCACAGTCACACAACACGAATGGTTCAAATCCAGCATATCATGGCTCTATGACTCAGGGCTCATACTCCAGTCAGAGTCAGACTGTACAGTTAATGTATGTAAAAACATTCATGATCAGTTAGTTTATGAAACAAGCTAAAATGCATAAATGAATAATTGTCTCCTTGCACTTTTTTTAAATTATCCAGCAACTAAGACTGGACATTGAATTCTCGTTAATTTATCGTAGTAATGTGCCACTGGCGATGCAACCAATTACTAACAGTCTCTAGAGGAATAATTCATCACACAATACTTTCTGAAAAGTAGGTAAATAAGTAGTAGAAGTTTATTATTTCAGGAGCCAATTTTTTTGTGTGTAGAATTAATCACATGTTAGTACAGTGTGGCAATATACAAGTTGTATTTATTTATTTAAATAATAAGATACATATTATATAGACATTTAACTTACATATATTCTGTCCCGTCTTATATCTTGTCCTTTGCATTCTTTTCTTATGTTATTTTCTCATGCATCTATGAAGCATGAACTTAAAGGGATAGTTCACCCAAAAATGAAAATTGTCATCATTTACTAACCCTCAAGTTGATCCAAACCTCTATGAGTTTCTTTCGTCTGTTGATGTGTTGAACAAAAAATATATTTAAAAAAATGTTTATAACCAAACCATTAACTTTCATAGTATGTAAAAATACTCAATGAATACCATCAACTGTTTGGTTACCAGCATTTTTCAAAATATCTTCTTTTGTGTTCAGAAACTCATACAGATTTGGAACAAGTGGAGGGTGAGTAAATGATGACAGAATTGTCATTTTTGGGTGAACTATCCCTTTAAAGTGAGAAATAGTCAATTAAGAATAATAGGTATTGTACGCAAGTCCTGGGGGGGGGGGGAACGGTTTTGCTTGTATGAACCTTGTAAATAATAAGGATTTATTTTCAAGAATTTAACTCTTGTAATGAGTCTTTTTAACTTCATTATGATATCAGGTTTTATCACCATGACATTTGTGACAGTTTTACAAAATTTTAATTCAGAAATGTTCATAATAGTATGTTTGTATGTTTGTATGCGTTTAATTTTTAAACACATTTTTAATAAAGCATCACCTCGTCAATGTCAGCTCAAAATGAGTAGTTTTGCAGAATTGCCAAGTCTAAATGAGATAATGTCACTGAACACGTATCAGGTGTCTGATGTCATTAAAGTTTCCTGTATCAGTGACACGTCTATTGAATTCATCAAAGGAACAAGGACTGAGGGAATGGTGTGTAAAAAAATCGATGCCATTCTGGACTCTTGTGTAAAATGCAGCGAAACACTTCCATTAACACTGAGGGACAATGTCAGGATCAGTGACCCACCCTAGCAGACTCGCTTATCTAGAGGACATCGCTAATGGATCCACACGTAATGCAATAGCCCATTTCCACCGGTCTCTTTACTCTGCGTTTATAACCTAGACCCAGTCAATGCTATTGATTGAGGTACATTCTACATGCTATTCCATTAAAGCGCCAGCGTGTCGGTGGAGTTAGCGGATCAACACAAGTCCATTAGCAGATCGCATCCAAAAAGCCATGGCCCAGAAATCCTGGCATCCCAGAGACAAACACAGTCGCGATTCAGTCCTTACTGAGAAACACGCCGCAACCCAGCTTTACCCAAGCCCAGAGCAAACACGCTACACACAGTAGACAAGCGGCATACATGAGTCCAAATGAGTACTGTGAGGTCACTTCAACCACAGCTACAGAGCTTCACAACAAACCTCCAAACCACTGGCTGGCCTCACGTAATCTGTCAAGCAGCTGCGAGCAAACTCCAACACCTGGATGGAGGAGAGAATACAGAGAAGATGGATAGAGATTGTGAGAAAGCAGGCCAGAAAAGATAGGAGATAAACAGCACGAACAGCTGCGTGGTATTGCACAATGTGCTCTCGGCTTGGACCATTTTTCAGTCACAAGAACAAGGGAACAAAACATTATATTCAATCTGTGCCTCGCTCAGAAAGAAAGGATCTGGTTCTAATTTACACTTCTGAGAACCACAGAGCCCAGAATGAGTTCACCGTGAAAGAAAAACAATAAAATAAGAGGGAACAAGAGACGGAACAACAGCAGAGAAGCAGCGGACAGAATTGCGCAAAAAACAGCTGGGGCATGTTTCGTTTTTCCATGTAGCTCATTTGTGTTGGTAACTGATAGTAAACAAGAAAATGATATGCACTTTCCGTCAACTTTTTTGTTGTTGCTACAGTCATTTGAGAAGGTTTTTGTGAATTGTTTTGGGGTTGCGAGTGTCCTGGGTAGTTGTTAGTGTGTTGTATGTGGGCACTAGGATGTTCTGTGTTCAACTCACTCTTGTGTTTTGCTAGCATGGTCGATTTCTGCTGTCAAGAGTCAAAAGAGCCCAAGTCTGGTCATGAGATATGACTCCAGTCCTTCCCTGTTTTCACCCGTTTTAGCATCTACCAGACAAAAAGACCAACTACTTAGAAAAGCAACAGCACATCTCTCTTCATTGAGATGTCATTTGAGATGTCATTCATATAAGTAAAGCACTAAGGTTTATTTATAAGAGTTTCATTTCATCATTTTCTTTTTGTTATATGAAGGTCACACTAAAGCTGTCTTGAAAACTTTTTATCATGCCTTTATCATTTTATTTAATACATTTCAAGTGATTATTATTTTGTTCTACCTGTCCCAGACCCACAATTTCAATCTTAACATATGAATATCCATAATAAAAAATATGAATTATTACATTTTTTTAAACTACGACTTTGTTACTATATAAATGAAATAAACTATTGAGACCGTAAAAATGGTTTTAACTGAGTTTACTTTCTAAAAGTCCACAAATCTGAAAGTGTCCATAGGTGAAAAAACACCCAAATATGAGCAAAACTAACTGATGCTTGCCTTAGCAAGCACTAACAATTAGTTAAACAGTCTAAAAAGCCCTCAGTGTTTGAGGGGATGGAGAAAAGAAAGAGAAGAATAGTGAGTATGAGAGATGAGAGAGCGAGAGCAAGAGTTTGTCAGACGGAGGCGATTAGTGGCGGTTCTGGAATGTGAGGTCAGTGAACGAAGCTCAGCTGAGACCTACTTTGTAATCAGGACCCCTCCTCTTCATAACAATATACACACACATGCACATCTACAGAAACACCTCATTATGACAATATACACTTATTCCTGCAAAAACTCTACACAAACACCTCATCACCATCAGCCATCCATATATACATTATATAAATGCCTCAACAAACGATTCAAAAAATACCCCGCTGACAAACTTCACCATCAAAATGACCACAACACTGGGGGTCCGCTTACGAAACACGGCTGCAGAAACCACTGGTTCCACATGGACACACTAGCATGCAGATACACAAACAACTCTCAAAACCACAGCAACCTCAGTGTTAATATTCAACCACACAAACGTCAAGTCCACACAAACATAGACTAAACCGACTGCACCGCGCACGTTCACATACGACCCCAGACTGCCTTGCACTATACAAACAAAGAGCAGTGGAAACCCAAGCAGGTACACAGTCTTTTCTCTGCGTGAAATGACAAATCTACAAGCATAACTATGGCTGACTTATACGCTGAGACAGACAGCATTAAAAAAAAGACAGGAAGTTTTCTGGGAACAAGAAGCAAATCATGTTCTCTTTATCACGGGAAGTGAGTGAGAGGTGGGATGTAATTACCCGCCTAATCTTGTTTAATCTCCGTCTTTGTCTATCTTTTGTTTTCGGTGACTTTCAATCAGATAAAAAGAGCCTTTGTGGAAAAATATGGTCAGGTGTGCATGAGTTAGAGTCTGACAAACACACACAGATGAGACAGAGCCGTACAGATGATATACCCTCTGGCACTGCGGTTGTGTTTTGGATCACAGGACCATCATCCACTAAACATCTAATTTAAGCTATTGTCTGGAATAGAGTCTGTTTGGGTAGACGGGCAGAGCTGATCTGAAGAGAGAGATAGCTCAAGGGGTGACATTACTCTTTCTGTTGTTGGTTGGTGTTCTGTTATGTCTACCCCGATCAGCTCGCACTAAAGACAAATCACACCAAGAACAAAGACGCAGGCCTGTAGAGGAAGACAGGAATAACAAACGCACAGATATGAGTGCAAACAAATACCAAATCTACTGCAGTCTTCAAAATAACGCTTAACAACAGAGCCAGAGGAACCTTTGTAAGTTCTTATGATGTCACAGAACCTTTTTAAGTTCTTATCATGCCGCTGAACCCTTTTAAGTTCTTATGATGTCACAGAACCTTTTTAGGTTCTTATGATGTCACAGAACCTTTTTAGGTTCTTATGATGTCACAGAACCTTTTTGAGTTCTTATGAAACACAGAATGTTTTGAATTTTCCATGATTCCACAGAACCTATTAAGTCCTTATGATACTACAAGACAACCTTTATGTGTGCTAGTGATGCCACAAGATAACCTTTTTTTAGCAAAAGAAATGTCATATGATAACCTTTTTTTGGGTTGGCTTTTTGGGGGTTTGTTGTGAAACTAAATTTGGGTTTCACAGACTTACTTTGTAATTTTAATCCCATCCAAATCAAATACGCCTGTTTTTTTCTTATACAGCCTCTGTAAAAAATTATGAAGCAAATTACTTGCTATGTTTCGACTAACTCAGGGGTCCACCGAGACAACTAATCCCATCAGGATAGGAATGTCTGCAAATTTAGTTTTTTTTTTATCACAATGCTTCTCGTTTATTTTGACCTTCATCAGATTCCATAACAAAAGCTAAATTTCTCATTGCGTTGAGAGGACAACTTCACCTTTCTTCTGTTACCAAAAAGTACTATGCTTGGTACTGTATCACTATACTGTATCACAGAACCATATGGCCAAGTCAAGAACTCTACACAGCCAAAAATCGCTCATGATAAGAAGATATTTCTCAACCTAAGCTGCTACCAAGAAAGAGTGCACATTTACTGAGTTCAACATTTCTGCATTTCTATGAAATGCTGCCAACTTTTCCTTTAAACCCTTCAAGCATTCCTAAAAATGTTTTCTTCACACCTAAAAATAATGAATCTGTCAGGCAATGAGGTGATGGAGAGCAGAACCACAGGGAAAGATGAGTTGTAGCTTGCTTGAGTTTCCCTCTCTGACCCCCATCGCTAGCATTGCTGCGTCTCTGGTGTTACTGTAGCCGAGTCCAGACATGCGTCCTCAGGCTGGGGGGATATTCTTTACCCTGTCTTACAACACACTGTGCACAGGAGACAGTCAACAGCTGAGGGGGTCAGCGGTGCCTCCAGACTCTTTAAAAGTGTGTTTTTGGGAATGAGCCTCGGTTGAGGCAGGTCAGTATGGAAGCTTATTTGCACCATTAAATTATATAGAAAAGGTAATTGTGAAGTTAAAAATGTAACACAATTGTAAGTTTATATCTCACAATTCAGACTTTTTTTCTCTCAATTGCAAGTTTATATCTTGCAATGGTAAATTATGAACTTACAATTGGGATTCTTTTCTCAGAATTGCAAGTTTACATCTCACAATTGTAAGTAATTGCGAGATGTAAACTCAGAACTCTGAGAAAAAAAAGTCAGAATTATGATATAATATAAACTCTAAATTATGATATAAACTCAGAATTTGAACTTTTTTCTTAGAAGTTTATATCTTGCAATTGTAAGTTATTAATTGTGAAATAATGAGATAAACTCACAGCTGAGTTTATATCTCAAACTTTTTTGGCCAAATTGCAAGTTTATATGCCACAACTGCGAGTTATTAATTGTGAGATGTAAACTTCAAATTCTGACGGAAAAAGTCAGAATTGCAAGACGTAATCTCACAATTATGAGTTTTTCACTTTTTTCTCAGAATTTCAAGTTTATATCTCACAATTCAGCTTTTTTTCCTAAGAATTTAGTTTATTTCTCACAATTGTGAGTTATTAATTGCATGATGTAAATGTAGAATTCTGAGTAAAAAGTCAGAATTATGAGACATAAACTATATAAACTATATATAACTTATGAGATAAAACTCGGAATCTCAAGATAAAAAGTCATAATTGTGAGATAAAAAGTCATAATTACCTTTTTTATATTTTTATTCGATGACTGAACTAAGCTTCCATAAGATAGTGAGTGAAATGGCTTGACAAAAGCTGATGTTATATACAGTAGGGGTTTAACACCCCAGTAGGGCATATTCAACACGTAGGCTATTTAGGGTCTTTTTATTTAGGGCTATATAGGATCTTTTGGTTCGGTATGCATGTGTACCAAACAAATACAGCGTTGGTTTAACCACTGCATGAGTGGAACTTCATTGGATACGTCCAGTTTTATATATTGTTACTTTTGATAAGAAACAGTCTCATCTTTCAAATTATGTCAATTTTTTTCAGGAAATTCAAACAATAAATGCCGTATTGACACTCTTTGATGTGGCGCGACCGATCGCATATAAACGCCTCAGTTCAAACGGCAGCATGATCGTCCCTTGTGTCCTTTTAATGCGAAATAAACATGAATGAACATCTCATGCCTCATATAATCGATCCGTTTCAATCAACCACGGAAAGACCTCAATAAAACAGCTTGTAAACAAAATGTCACATAGCATTAGGAAGGGAATACCTCAGGAAGTCATCAGTGCCCATAGCTCATTATTTCGCCAAAAGCTGATGTTATATACAGTAGGGGTTTAACACCCCAGTAGGGCATATTCAACACGTAGGCTATTTAGGGTCTTTTTATTTAGGGCTATATAGGATCTTTTGGTTCGGTATGCATGTGTACCAAACAAATACAGCGTTGGTTTAACCACTGCATGAGTGGAACTTCATTGGATACGTCCAGTTTTATATATTGTTACTTTTGATAAGAAACAGTCTCATCTTTCAAATTATGTCAATTTTTTTCAGGAAATTCAAACAATAAATGCCGTATTGACACTCTTTGATGTGGCGCGACCGATCGCATATAAACGCCTCAGTTCAAACGGCAGCATGATCGTCCCTTGTGTCCTTTTAATGCGAAATAAACATGAATGAACATCTCATGCCTCATATAATCGATCCGTTTCAATCAACCACGGAAAGACCTCAATAAAACAGCTTGTAAACAAAATGTCACATAGCATTAGGAAGGGAATACCTCAGGAAGTCATCAGTGCCCATAGCTCATTATTTCGCTAGAGAAATGAAGTGCAGAGAAGAGCTTTTGGCAAAATATTAGATTATACTCATTATATTTTACTTTACCTGTTAGTGATGACTTAATTATTGAAACAAGTTATGACAGCCACTGTGTAAATGATTAGTCTATATTTCAACAGCAAATAGAAATTGTTTAATTTAGAAGTTAATTTAAAAACTGCATTATGTGCAATTTACATGTTTGCATACAATTTTTTATTTGAGTGTTGATTATTATATAAAAATAAATAGTAATTCAATTTAAGTTTAGGCTCTGTTGTTAATTTAATGTAAAGGGGCTCCCTATAGTTTAGAGCAGAATAGATTTTTATCCCTAAGAAAATTGCAACTATAAATATATAGTTCAGTCATGAAACCCTAGATGGCACATTCTGACGGGGTGTTAACGTAACTGATGATATTCAGAGAGTTAAACGACTTGGCACAAGCTGATTGGTTCATGCTGCATATGCAGCCAATGAGCTTACTGCCTTGCATTTATATGGCTGGCTAGCATTCACTTGAGATTCCTGCAGCGCGCTTTCAGAGTTCTCTGAAACTCAACAGCTAGATAAGTAAACGGTTTTCACTCTGATTTCAGTGCATTGCTGCATTCGTCAGATGTACATTTTTAAACTAGAAAACATACAAGTGTAAAACTACGTGCAGGTTATTCGCGTGAGGAGTAATTACTAAGCATGTATTGTTCATATAACAGCAGTGGCATTAGCAGCAGCAGCAAGCAGTTTTCCTAGCTTATGTATGTGAGAATACAACGTCAAGCGTCGCAGATTTTAGAACAGTAAAGTGAATTGGGGATTACCTTATTTGCCCAAAAATCTCCAATGCTTTTAATATCTTCTGTGGGTATTTATTTCTACATTAACCGCGAACGGATCGCTTCAGATGCACATCACTAGTGGGGTTGGTTTGCAGTTGGTGTTTCACAGTTGTTCACAGTTTTAAGTCACGGTGAACCCATATAACTGTCTTTCATAAACGTCATACTGTCAACAGCCTTTATTAATTTTAATGAGCAACAGAAAATAATATAACTGCTCATACATGTACTCGTACGGCATTGCAATGCACTTAGTCAGAAGAGGGAGCGCTCATTCTTAAAGGGGTCACATCTCTATTTCACTCGTTACCTTGGTTCAGCGATAGTGAAGAGTTTATTATAAAAGTCATGTTTAGTGATAGTTTAAAGATAATTAATCATGAATTTGTTTAAAATATAAAGATACTACTAATAATAAATCATTTCCAATCAGTAGCCCATGTACAATGTAGCTAATATTAGGACACTCTTAAACTGGAATTTACTATTTGTGTATTCAGTTGGGCTTACAGCAATTATCGTACTTTCATGGAGTGTAGCAGCAGTATCACAGAATTCAGATCACGTTATTAGTGAATTGTTAATTGCCGTATGAATAGCTAATCAGTCAAATTATTAGTTGTTTATAGCAGCGACAGCAGGAAGTATCTGGTTGCAACTTGCATGAAATGTCAATGATAACACACGGGGTAAGTAACTCTTTTAAACTGAAATAGGCTTTTATAACTTTGTTTATTTACCAGGGCGTACAGAGATTTTGTGAACTCTTCAAAGCGAAATAGGCATTATTTGTTTGCGTTTCATTGTTTAATAAAGATGCTTATAGTAATTCTAAGTACTTTCATGCAGCTGTAGCAGCAGTATGCATAGCTATTCAGATCACAATTTTTAGCTAATTTAATAGCAGCAGAATGGCAAAGCAAATTCAGATGCATGTTAGAAATAATATTAGCAGCAGTATCCATAGAATTTCAGATTGCATTATTAGCGAATTATTAATAGCAGTATGCATAGCAAATCAAATTATGCATTTAGCAGTAGGTAGATTGTAGTTTACATTTACATTCTTATTTATTCAAATTGCAAACGCTTTTATCCAAAGCGACTTACAATTGCTGAAGTGTCAGTGACTTAAAATGGATGGTATGGGAACTCTTCAAGCAAATAGGCATCATTTGCGTTTAGTTTATTTAAAAGGGGCTTATAGTAATTCTAAGTACCTTTGTGTAGCAGCAGTATGCATAGTATTCAGGTCGCATGTAGCTAATTTAATATCAGCAGCATGCATAGCAATTTCATATGCAATGTTAGAAATAATATTATCAGCAGGAAGTCAAATTATTGTTGCTAATATAGCAGTGGCAGCAGAAAGTACTTTAGTTGCTTGAAATTTCAGTGATAACGCATGGGGTAAGTAACTCTTTAAAGTGAAATAGGCATTTTATTTATTTGCTTCTTTAACAGGGCTTACAGTAGATTGTTAACTTTTCAAAAGCAAAATAGGCATTATTTGATTGTGTTTGCTTGTTAGTAGAGACGCTTATAGCAATTCTAAGTACTTTTGTGCAGCTATAGCAGCATCATGCATTGCGTAGCTATTCAGATCACTAGTTTAGTGAATTTTAATAGCAGCAGCACGCATGGCAAAATTCAGATGCAATGTTAGAAATATTAGCAGCAGTCTGCATGGCAATCCAATTATAATTGTTGCTAATATAGCAGCGGCAGCATAAAGTACATTTAGTTGCATGAAATTTCAGTGATAAGATAATGCTTGGATGGTATTGAACTTTTTAGGTGAAATAGGCATTTTATTACTTTGCTATTCAGTTCAACGGAGCTTATAGAACTCTTCAAAGCGAAATAGGCATTATTTGGTTGTTTGTTTATTTAATAAATGGGCAGTAGCAATTCTAAGTACTTTTGTGCAGCAGTATGCATAGTTATTCAGATCGCAGTGTTAGCAAATGTGATAGCATGCATAGCAAATTCAGATGCAAGGTTAGAAATAATATTAGCAGCAGCATACATTGCAAGTCATATTATTATGGCTAATATAGCAGCGGCAGCAGAAAGCGCTTTAGTCGCAAAAAAATGTAGTGGTAACTCATGGAGGGTAAATTAACTCTTTAAAGTGCAATAGGTATTTATTACTTTGCTTACTCAACAGGGCTTACAGCAGGTTTTGTACAGCAGGTTTTGTGCAGCAGCAGTAGATTATGCTTCGCAAATTCGGATTAAATATTAAAACCGCAAAAGCTTGCACAATAAATTCCTACTACAACATTGTGAATATCATTAACAGCAACAGCATGTACTTCAACTCAGTACTGAAATGTTAGTGAATATTATCAATAGCAGTAGTAGCAGAAGTTGCGTTGCGTTGGCCGTATCGCACTGCATACATTGCGGACCACTTTACTTATCGTTACGGGTCTATTGATTTGGTCATATTACACCGCTCGTGTCTGGTGTAGACACAATGTTAGAGTAAAATAGGCATTCGCCCTATAGCTACTCATATGCCTAATTAATGGAGCTCTCAGCAGTTCAGTCTCTTGTGCAGTAGCAGCAGCTTGCATAGGCATTCAGTCATCAAGATTTTTCTCAGCAGCAGCATGCACAGCATTTCTATGTTGCAAATTTCAATTTAGACAATTAATATAAAAGAAGACAACTGCATTTAATTAAAGTCACTGTAGTGTCTTGCTCAAGGTCATCTTGGAACGAGCCACGCATTTAGCAATGATGTGTTCATATAATGCAAACGTATTGTTCTTAATATGCAATATAAATATTTTAAATTATCAAAATAAATGAGCAGCTGCTTCGGAGGAAGAATCCTGTTTGTTAATGATACACACAGTGCGCGTTTCTACCTAGGTAAGTTTGAGTTATTGGCTCAGACACACATAGTTATTTAGGTCATTAGTTAAATAAACAGCACCTAGGTTCACATTGTTAAGCCACTAGTTAATTTATCTGGGCTCCATTAGCCCAGAAACACTTTTAACTCAGGTAACTAGTTTAAGCTATCTGGTCAACCGATCAGGTACACACAGCAATAGTTCACTAGCGTTAAGCCATTCGGCAAAGCCGGCCCAGGCTCACATAGATAGTAAACACACGGTCTCACGGCTCTCTAGAGCAGCAGCAGTACATATGTCTTGGCAATAGATCTGCTTGTTCTGGGGAGGGTTTATCTTTAGTATGTCTTAAATACTCATGGCACCGTATCGCCATATGCATTGGCAGTAGCAAGGTCCTGTACTTGCTTGCAGCAGCAGCAATAATCTACAGCAGCAACAATTCAGCAGCAGCGTAGCAGATCTATTCTGCCAAGACCAAATACATTAACATTGTCATATCCATCACCATGCTAAAATGTTCCGAGAGTTGTCATGATTGAATTACATTTATTCAAAGAAAGAGCAATTTATTCAGTAAACCACTGTCAAATATTAAAAAAAGCTATTTTATGTTTAGTTTTCCCCCGGCTCTACCGAAACCATACTGAACAGTGATGTCAAAACCGAGGTACGAACCAAACCGTCATTTTTGTGTACCGTTACACCCCTAATATACAGTCATTATGACATCTTAAGGGGGAACCCGTCTGTCTGATTCAAAGCGGTGGAACAGACAAGGCTGCATATTTTCGGAGCATAATTTTCAGTAATAGAGCTGTGGTAATTGTGCTGCTAACTGCCACTCATTTGCTCCTCTCTTGAAAAAAAAGGGTATAATCCTCTAATTTGTTGTCTCTCTCGGCAGGATTCACTCTGGTTTCCTTTCACTCATGAGAGAGACTTGCTGCTATCATAGATCTCAACCAGCACTGTCCTTTAACATCTGACCTTTCACCAAATCCATAACAACAGTATTAATTCACCAGCAAACACACTCGGCCCTGGGCGGTTTCCTCATTTAGAGCTGTAACCGTGTACAGCAGTGAGTTGGCAGGCTCCAGCAGGCTGCACTGGATCAGTGTTGAGTAGCTTAGAGCGAGTCTGATGCTAGACTAATGCACTTTAGCCAGAGGGGAGAACACAGACAGAGATAATGGCAGGGTGGTCTCTCTGGTCATTTATTGAACAAATGAGAGTAAATAGTACAACTACACTTCCTCTGACAAGACAATTATTTGCTAATAAAACAGGTGTAAACAGCTGTAAAAGCTTTATTTATTTATATATATATATATATACACTGTATATATATATATATATATATATATATATATATATATAT
>NW_015505443.1:807878-808945 GCF_001515645.1 Sinocyclocheilus grahami | reverse complement strand
TAGTTAAACTAATGTGTGCATGTGTGTTTAGATTTTATTGAATTATATTGAGATTTTATTTCATTATTTCCCATTAAATTATATAAATGAAATAATAAAATAAAAGCTCAATATAATTCAATAAAATCTAAACATATATAAACTACATATTGTTTAAATATTTTATAATTTATTATACATGAACATAAATAAAACATGTAAAACCAAATATAAGTAAATATTAATTGAATAATTGTAAAGCTAAATATTTATTTTACAGATAAATATATAATGAATTACAATTTATTTTAAAAGAAATTACATAAACATTCAGATACATTAAGATTTATGTATTACAAAATGTATTTTAATTGTAGAAATGTAAAACATTTTTATCTTACATTTAGACTTTAAACATTTCACATTACAGCTATATGGATTAAAATGACAAAAAAATAATATTTCATAGTTCTTTTGAATTGTAGTTTTGCATTTATATATTCATTTTACATTTATAAATTCAGATCTATATATTCAGGATTTACTTTTTTATACAGATTTACAAAATTATATTTTATTATATATGTATTATGATATATATAAAATAGTTTATTATTTTTGGATTTATGTAATTATGTGTAATTACTTTTACTTATTTAGCCTATATACATATTCAGGATTTATGTATCTATATCTATAAAAAATATGTATTAGATTATAATTAGTTATTTACAATTATATTCAGATTTACAAATTCAGATCTATATATTCATGATGCATTTTATACAGATTTATAAAATTATATTTATACATTATAAAAATGTGTTAAAATATTTGTCTTACATTTAAATTTTACTTATATTTACTTCAATTTAAACTTATTACCATGTGATTTTTAAACTTATTAGCATGCCTATTATTAACATATTGGCTGTTTATTAGTACTTATAAAGCATTTATTCTGCATGACCATATACCTGGTGTGCATTCCCAATACCTATAAGCAGCAAATTAAGAGATTATTGAGGCAAAAGTTGTAGCTGATGGTTTGTCAATAGCGAGAACTGGACCTTAAAATAAAGTGTGAA
>NW_015505443.1:754938-806379 GCF_001515645.1 Sinocyclocheilus grahami | reverse complement strand
ATAAACAAAAACAAAAAAATACATATATTTTTTTTTTTTTACACAAATATTCAAATGTATAACCAAAGCTATATAGTAATGTTTAACTACAGCTATAGCAAAAAAATATATAGTGTTATCCAATACCATATAATGAGAAAATAAGTCGTTATAACGAGAAAACAAGAAGAAAAAAATTAATAATGCATGGCCGCTTAGAACTTCCGTAAATACCATATTTGACACTACTTATACTCAGTGTTGGGGAAAGTTACTTTTAAAAGTAATGCGTTACAATATTGATTCTGAGTTGCATTATTTTTTATTCATTTTGAGGACTACTGAATCTGTTTTTTTGTGTGTGTGTGTGTGTGTGTGTGTGTGTGAGTGAGATGAAATAATGCATATTCATATTTATTATAGAACTACAGTAACATCTTCTGATTTCTCTCAACATGGGGACAGGAGAGCTGTCAATCAATAAATTGGAAAAAAAAAGTAACTTGCGTTACTTATTTGAAAAAGTAACTCAGATATTCTCTTGTAAATTAAAAAGTAATGCGTTACTTTACTAGTTACTTGAAAAAAGTAATCTGATTACGTAACTCGCGTTACTTGTAATGCGTTACCCCCAACACTGCTTATACTATCACACTGACATTATGATTGAGCTATTAATGTGAAGAGAGCAGAGATCCATGTGCATTTATCAACATGAATGAGCATGTGGAAATGGCAGACACCATGTGCTCATGAGCAGGCCTGAATGTGCTGCCGCCCACATAACTGACATGCTCCAGCGTGCCGCAATCTCACTGTCTCACTTGACAGCTTTCTCTGCCAGCTTAATGGAAACACAAGACGTTTTATACAAACAGACACTTTATACGCACACACCTACAGGCCTCACACTGCTGCACACTCCACTGGCTCTTTTGAAAGAGCACCTTCAATTTGATGCTGCATTTTGTGGCAGAGAAGAAAGGTGAAGGATAGAGAAGTGATAAACAGGAAGAGGAGCTTCATTCAGGTACAGCATCACTCCATCTGATAGGACGCCTGTCCTCTCTAAATAAATGCTTTACTCACTCAATGAGATGTTAACTCACACACACACACACACTCACTGCCATGTCTATGTCTTTTGCTTTGATGTCTCAGTCATTTCCTTTAGATCAGAGCTGTGGGCGTCTTACCTGTACAAATCTGGTGAGGCACTCAGGGTTCAAATGAACACTGAATCATTGAAACCAAATCATTCACAAAACCACTACCACTGACAGTACCATTGTTCACTGATTTTATCAATGGTTCATTTAAAAAAAATGATATACCATTATCTATAAAAAAAACGAATATATTTCAAATAAACATATGCTATCAAGTATATTGTATGGTATATTTTCATGGTACTACTATGGTACTTTTTCTAAGGGACAGTCTTAACCATTACACTTGATTTTATTTGACAAAACGCCTTAGAAACCAAAGAAACATCTTAGCAACTGCCTAACAACCACACAGAACATTCAGATTTACATAATTGCAGATTTATATATTCAGAATTTACTTTTTAAATACAGATTTGTAAAAAAGTATATACATGTAGATTTTGTGTACTTATTTAGAGGTGTATGTACTGTATATTCAGGATTGATATATTTACATATATAAATAATATAAATATTATATTTGGATAATTTAAAGTTATTTAAAAGTAAATTTTGGATTTTCAATCAATTCAGATCTATATATTCAGGATTTACTTTTAAATTAAATAAATATTTTGTCAGAAAAGTATAAATATTAGATTATTTGTTAGATAAAGTTGTTTAAATGGAAATTTCATATTTTTAAATTCAGGTCTATATATTCATGATTTAATTTTTTATTTATAGATTTATAAAATGAAATAATATTTCCTTATATGTACCATATATTTAAAAAAATATATTTTTTTTTTACTTTTATTTCTTACATTTTTTGCACATATATTTACATTTTATATATGTATATGGAATAAATTAATAGATTCTTACAAAAACTTTAAAAACCATCTATCCATCCACTGTTTTTATTTGCCTGTCGGTCTCCATCTGTAAAGCATATGACCATCAAACTTCATGGCCTTTTAAACTTTGTTTTTTACTTTCAGATGAGGCAAAAAAGCAATGTTTATCTTGGCAAACATTCAATAGTTTCAAAGTGAGATCTGGCACAGTACTGTCCTGCAGCAATACGACCATATATGTTGGTCCAACATATAATATATATTTTTTTCTTTCCACAGCTATAAGAGGATTGTGAAATTGTGGAAGAGGGTGATAGGGAATCAGTAGTGCTTGTTTCAACAGGCTCTCTCTCATAACACGCACTCAGGTATGCCTGTGACCTTTCTTTCACACTTTCACCTTTGACCCGCTCAAGCAACAGGTACTCAAGCAGATCTCCAGGGCAAGCATTTCTCCAGAACTTCCTTATGTATCGCAGTCTGGCCGAGTGGAATGTACTGACAAAAGAGTTGCAGAGAAGCGGAGCCAAGTGAGTGATCGATCGTCTCAGCGTGTCTGAGTGCCTCTGTAATCAATCTGCAGCGCTGTTTTCCGCTGCTGATGCAGTCAGCGCTCACTTTCACATGCACAGCAAGAGTTTCCCTGACAGATCCGCCATCAAAACTGCTCTTATTCCAGCTTTGTTGGGTTATTAAAAGTGGATCAGAATGCCGTGGCATGAATACCCTATTCACTGCTGAAAAAACAACACACGGAAATCAGTTACAATCCTTAAGCCTGAGATAGGCTCAAGCTTCAAACACAGTAAGCCAAGAGCAATACGATGCAGACACCATGTTTAGTTAACATTCAAATATGCTGGTAATAAAATGCAGAATAAACTTGCACCAATAAATATTATTCATTGAATGTAGGTTGTTCACTGTTGCCAAACAACATGCACTTGCTTAATATACCGCAGAATTCAACTGTTGTGCAGTCACAGGTGTGTTTTGCAGCACCTTTGAATATAGTTCATCCAATCAGATTTTAGAGTCAGAAAATATGTTTTATATTATAAAACTGTAAATGGTCAATAAACTCACAACTATAACTGCACATTCTATATTAACGAGCCAGGTTGCTAAGTTTCTATCTAAATAATATTGTTCATTAGCCAATCTGAAAGATGTTCATAGTTGACCAGAAACATATAAACTTGGTGTATTATGCAGCATTCAACTTTGTAGTCGCAGTCAAAGGTTGTAGTCGCAGATTTTAGAAACATATCTTTCCATTTTATTAGTCTTATTTTCATCCAATAGAGAATCCAATTATTAAATCCAACATATCCTTGTGAAAAAGAGGTGCACTTAATTGTATCGAATGTAAAAGCATATTTAAAAAAAATGTAATTGCAGATAAGATCATATTAATGAAATAAAGCTCAAGTGTACTAAAAGAGAGTCCACTTTCATGACTATGTTTCTTAACACACTTAAGGATGCTTTTAAACGGTGCACTTTTTAATTTCAAAATAAAAGTCTTAAAATAAATTAGTAAACTAGTAAAATTATATTTAATGAATATTTTCTGAATGCACAAAATTGCACCTTCATCATTATAAATATCAAATGAATGATATATTTAAATAAATGACGTACAATTTTTCAACAGAAATTATATTAAAGTATATTTTAGTTTACCAATACGTGCTTGCCAGTACATTCAGCATTACAATTTAACCATATTTCAAAGACAAAAGTAGTAATTATGAAATTACATATAAAGATGTATTTAAGTCCTACTTAAGTGGTTCAAAAAGACTTTTTAAGTATAGATGAAACTACAGTACAGTTTCATTCAAATGTAATGCAATTAAAGGGTTAGTTCACCCAAAATTGAAAATTATGTCATTAATTACTCCCCCTCGTGTTGTTCGAAACCCGTAAGACCTTCGTTCATCTTCGGAACACAATTTAAGATATTTTTGATTAAATCTCTGACCCTCCCATAGACAGCAAGGTAACTACCACGTTCAAGGTCCAGAAAAGTAACAAGATGATCGACAAAGTAGTCTGTGTGACATCAGTGGTTCAACTGTAAAGTTACGAAGCTACGAGAATACTTTTTTGTGCAAAGAAAACTAAAATAACGGCGTAATAATTAATAATAAGTCATCACGCCGGATCTGGGTCAGCGCCGGCGACGCCACACACTCGCATCATGATACTGTCATTAACGTGCATCCAGAAGTGACGCAGTATAGATTAAAATGTGGAATAAACTAGTTATTTTAGTTTTCTTTGCGCAAAAAAGTATTCTCGTAGCTTCGTAACTTAACAGTTAAACCACTGATGTCACACGGACTACTTTCTCGTTCATCTTGGTACTTTTCTGGACCTTGAACGTGGTAGTTACCTTGCTGTCTATGGGAGGGTCAGAGAGCCCTTATATTTCATCAAAAATATCTTAAATTGTGTTCCGAAGATGAACGAAGGTCTTACGGGTTTGGAACAATACGAGGGTGAGTAATTAATGACAGAATTTTCATTTTTGGGTGAACAAACCCTTTAAGTGTCTGAGAAGTGCAAACATTACATTCAGTTCAAACTCATGCTCAAGGGTACCAGAAAGCAACATTTCAATACTTCAGATGAACACAGCATAAATGAGCTGCATCATGTGGCTCTGAATGTTTGACAGTTCCACGTCCATCAAAAGAGGAAAATGCACGCACGATGTTACCCAGAGTGAGCAATCGCAAATGACCCTGTCATTTATCACGTCATGCCTCATCCCACAGCACAGTTCCTCTCTGCTCACTCTCGACATACTGCAGTCTGCCATCACAAGGTTATAAGAACTCCTCTTTCTTAATCACGTATTAATCCGGTTAGAGTGCACAAACCTGCTGAGTGCATGACTGTAACATCATAAGTCAGAAAGTGACAATCATCCTAAATCAAAGGAGGCCCTTTCCTCCATAAACCTCAAGCAGGAACCAGACACTGTTCTAAAAACAGATTCTGTGGGACAAGGACTTTTCTCTGGAGGCTTACAGCAGGTCTTATGTGAGTGATCCGCACAGTCAAGCCAGTGAAGAACTTACTGTAACCTGTCTGTCTGCCTGGACAGGTTCTATTTGGCACACCAAAAGCAACGACAAAAAAACACAATTGAAGTGTTTATCGCCTCATCCCTGTTGTGAATGTTGCTGTGACACATTAAATCATCTGAAACAGATGGGGTGTGAACTAATTTTACTATCAACATTGCAGACAGCAGTAAATGTGTCAACAAACTAACAGGACAACATTTTGCTAGGATTTGTGCAGATGAAAAAGTCTTTGGGAAGTGGCAGAGAAACTTCACACTTCATAATAACTTTCATGTTGTGTAAATATCTAGACATTCTTGAATCAAAACGGCAGACGCATTTACTTGAGAAGTATAATTACTTAAAATATTGTCTTGTTTACTGGAAAATTCATCAAAATTGTGTTTTTGCTTAAAACAAGAAAAATATCCACCGATGGGGTAAGAAAAAAACCTTAATTCAAGGGCAAACAAGATTTTTTATTTTTTTTTATTCTGATAGTTAAAAAAAAAAACAAGACTTAATATCTTAAGTCATTTTGCTTCTCAAGTAAATGTATCTTGTTTTAAGAATGTTTAGATATTTGTAATGGAAAACAAGACAAAAATACTAAGAAAATCTTTTTTGACGAAACAAAATTTGTCACCTAATAAATGTGTTTCATAAAGACCAAAATATTATTTTATTTGACAATAATCTTGAGTACATAAGGTTGAAAGAAAAATAAATAAATAAATAAATATGGGTCAGATCAGGTAGGAGCACAAACAATTGTGCAGTTTCCCTATTTTTTTACGGTGAAACTAATACTGTTTTAATGAAAGCTACAATAAAGTATAACCAAAACAATTAAAGTAAACAACACATGCAGTTCAGGGCATCTGAAAAGGCAGTTTGACTTTTCTCTGGAGAACTGCTTGCTTCCACGGATACGGCTGAATTTCCCAGGACAAACTTTCCTGCCAACTCTAAACTCAAGACACACACACACACACACACACACACACACACACCACGTGCGTAGAGGTTATGAACTTATTATTTTCATTTCCTAAGCTCTGATTTGGCTTTTGAGAGGATTATTTGGATGGAGCAACTTTGTATTTCTCCACTTTTGAAATGTTGTTCCCGTGTCATGTTTTGACAGCAGGAAAACAATATCTTTTGTGGAGAATTTTTTTGTTGTTATGAGGTAAACAGATGAAGTGGAAGCTCCACAACCTACAGATAAATCTGTTGTGGTGTTTTAAACTTGTTGTCTTTGCTTAGGAGGGGAGGGGGTGGGAAAAAAACACTTCAGCTTGGCAACATTTTCAAAAACCTTCATTACTACATTATATAATGCTAAATAAATAGAAATCTAATAGAAACGTCATGATTTGACCTGCAAAGCATTATATAATGCTTGTAATTATAAAGTGTAACCCAGTA
Organism: Sinocyclocheilus grahami; assembly: GCF_001515645.1. Lineage (NCBI taxonomy): Eukaryota > Metazoa > Chordata > Actinopteri > Cypriniformes > Cyprinidae > Sinocyclocheilus > Sinocyclocheilus grahami. The sequence goes on along the minus strand of NW_015505443.1, from coordinate 799,878 downwards.
CAAGTTCTGCTGACTTTTCATAATATCTTTCAAACAATAACATTGCATTATATGATTAAAATCATAATCTAAGTTACTACAAAGTGTCAGCTTTCTTCTCTTACCCACGAGCAAACAGAGGATGTCCAGCCCGACCAGCATCTTTCTGCTGGAGCACTGCACCGTATCCACGGGTTCCGCGGGACTCGGGATGTGTTTGGTGCCGTTCTCCAGCGCAGTGTCTCCGGATCCGCCGTGATCCGCCAGCCGCTGCTGGAGCTCCGCGTGACTGTTTACCGAATTCAGCTTCTGCATGATGTCCGTTCAATTCAATACTTATGTTGGCGTCAATAAAGCCAATCTGACAGGTTAGGACTAAAGCTGAGTTGAAGTTTTTGAATCGTCTGAATGTTTTACGTTAAAATCCAGTAAGTTTCCAGTAAGTCACAGCAGGTACAGGCACACGTGTAGATGATGAATACTGAAATATACACACAAGTCTTAACTAATAAAGCGAACAGACTTGTACAGGGATCCTGGTCCGCTCTCTCTTAACTTACATGAAAACTCCTTTCCCCAGCGCTTGTGAAAAGTTTCAGCTGCACTTTGGCCATCATCATCTGGACATGATGGAGAAAAACACATTCCTGAAAACATATGTTAAGAGTTTGTCATCCTCTATGACTTGTACTCTTCATGTCAAACAACTTACTTTCTACAACCCAGAGAAAACTTGAAGCGGATCGTGTTTTGATTTGCGGGCATTAGCGCTATTCCTCCGCCCTCTCTAGGGCTGTCTCAAAACCTATGAGCTGCCTACCCAGACAGCATTTTGACGTTTAAACTTGCAAGCTGCCTGCTTAGGGACAAAATTTGGGGTGCGCAATTTGTTGTCCCTGATAGCACACATACATCTCGGAGACGTCTATTTAACGTCTGCATTTACATCTGCAAGAGTATTTTTTAGAGTGTTTGCTCATCTGCAATATGTCTATAGGAGGTTTCCTTTTAGATGTCAAATAGACGTCTATTAGATGTCTTTAAGATGTTTATGATTTAGAATGTATGTAAAACTGACATCTGAAAGACGTCTATCAGATGTTTGTACACAGCAGATGCTTTCCAGATCAAGAGATCTTTAACAGACATCTTGCAGACGTACATGTGCTATCTTGCAACCAAAATTGTCTTATGACGCAATTTAGAACAATTAGACATGTGTTGTTATGTTAAATAATGTTTAAACAAGCACTGTTTTTGTCATACGTTTATGACATTAAAAAATTTTGATAAACTTGTATGTTGTCAATGTTATCAAGCAGCAGTCTTGGTCTAACTGCCTCCTCAGGTGACGGCCATGTTGTTTGTTGATTCTTGTTTTATGACGAAGTGAACTAAATTTCGCGGGAAACTATGATGCCGCGTTGCAATGGTCATCCTGCAAAGTTTTTCTTTTTAAAAAATGTACATTTATAAAACTATACTTCCTGTACCTTTGCATCAAATTGCAACTAGTTTACGCTGCAGTGAGGGTGTTTCTAACACAGCGGCTGTGGGAGTGCGGACATTTGACAATGTTTTCTCTTCTGACCACGTTACTATTTTTTTCCCCCCTCTTTTTGGAATAAAGTCATGGAAACACTATCGTGGAATATTTATTTTGCTATCTGAGCAAATGGGAACGCAAAAAAATATTTTTGGTGTAGTCTCCCATTCACTGCTACAGACGTTTACCCAACTATGCTGACTTCTGGACATGTGAAAAGGGTCCATCGTCAGTAGTATAGCTATGTATGAAGCACAGCTCACACAGGTGTCACCTTTATAAGCAGCTTTCTGTTGGTCAACACGGCGAATCCACGTGATAAATATGAACCTGGTAGCACACGTACATCTCGGAGACGTCTATTTGACGTCTGCATTTATATCTGCAAGACATATTTTTTAGAGTGTTTGCTCATCTGCAAAACGTCTATAAGATGTTTTCCAGCAGATGTCAAATAGACGTTTAGAAGATGTCTATAAGATGTTTATGATTTAGAATGTATGTAAAACGGACATCTTAGAGATCAGATCAGATGTTTGTTCACAGCAGATGCATCTAGATAAAGCGAGCTTTAACAGACATATTGCAGACGAACATTTGCTGGGCAGTTGCGAAAGCTGAGTGGGGATTTTTATTTTTTTTTGTCCTCATGCAAAATTCCCAATCAATTCTTTTAATTATAATTTAACTCTTGTTGTTACTAAATCTTTGAGCCCCCATATGTGTGTATTCTATTAAATCAAAAGTCGTGCGTGTTGTTTAGCAGTTGAATCACATAAAATGATTTCTAGCGCATTGTAGAAATGCCATCTAGCTAGGCAGCCCACTAGCAATTTAGGCACAGTCTTTCTCATTCTTCCTCTCTTCCAGCTCCTTTCTCATGAAACCGGCAAATGCTGCCTCTCCCTGTCTTTCAACTCCAACTAATTCTGAAGCACTGATCAGCTGATCTTTTTTTCCCCCTTTTCATTAAATGGAGGCCTTGAAGAAAAGCTGTCAGACCTTCACACTCCTTTCACAGTGACCATCGATTACAATAATATAGGTTAATATTTCATGTAAAAAAAGTCACATCGCACACATAAAGTAACCTACTAGATGAGTTTTGGGCCTCTCTGTAGGGGCTTCTTGACATTCTCTGTAGGGGCTTCTTGACATTTGTGTGAGGTTTTCAATTATCTGCAGGTCTGGTGAACTTTGGAGAATTGGGAAATATTGCCATCTGGTGAGTGTTTTAACAATGGCATTTTCCATCCGATTCAACAGAGTCTGTGCAATTCTCAAGCCCCAATCACACCAACAGTGAATAAATGCTGAAGATCTGTGATGTCCACAGCCATCTTGAGGTCTTTTCTCAATGAGTGAGTTACTCACTTGCAGACTGAGGGAATGTTATTTCCTGTGTTTTTACGGTTGTATTTTTAAGTGTAATATTACTTAATCTTAATTGTTCATTGATTTACCAATGAACTGTGGGCTATTGAATAGCAGAACATCTGAATATACTAGATATTCTGCTAATTATAATAAAGAACTGGAGCAAAAGAGCTTAAATAAAGTTATTTTTGTAGAATGATATCTTTTAAGACATTATAACATTTGAAATGAGTCAGTTACGCTAATTAAAATTTAAACTTAAAATAAATAAACATTTATTTCATTTTATTTATTAAAGTATAGTGTTTACTCTACTAGGGTACTGTTTTTAACTGTACCCGACATGAACATTTTAATAAATATTTTTTTTATTTTATAGACAAATAAAAGAAATATCACATGAAAAAAATACATGTTTTTACTTTAGTTTTTGTGTGGTAATGTAAAAATCAAAAAGTGTTCCAACTGTACACGGTCTATACTATCACCAACTGTGCTTAGACAAAGTGTCTTTGCTTAATATCCAAACCAAACTGAAAGAAGTGCTGTTTTCTCCCACAAAATTATCAACTTTGTGGTGTGGATCAACTGACGTTTTTATGGAGCTCATCTAGGCAGTCACTTCCATTCCAGTGATGTCTATTTCTGTGAACCCTCGTTGCACATCCAGAACATCACATAATGTGTAGAAACATTTTAAGACCTATAGGTGGAGACAAACAACCATTTGTTTGAGAATCAAAATGAGATGTATTAGCATGCTTGGACACACAATGAGTTTGTCTTGGTGTCAGACGTTTCCAGTACACAGAAAAAAGATATGTCTTATTAGCATAATGTTTGTTAAATAATCTGAATTGATTACTTTTGGATGGACATGGATTCTGAGTCTACACACAATTTGGGCGATTCTCTTGTGTTTTATGAACTGAATTCAGGCCATCAAATGAGTTTTCCACACTTTTCTATTATTGTAGTTTCAAATCTTTTAGAAAATGCACATAAAACATAGTCTCTTTACATGTCAGACTATTCCTGTCCAAGTGGACTGTTGTTGGCCAGTATTCAGTAGGATGTATCCAAAATGTAGACAAGACTATCGATCTCACTCTCAAAACAACAACAAAAAAAGGTCTGGTTACAATGGATTACTTTTGCTGTATTTACCTCAGTTGGTATAGGATGGAAATTGAGTAGGAGAGAGAAACGTCAGTTATAGACACATGCGACCATGTTCACCATTATAACTTTCCCATCACATCCCCACACATCTCAGGTGTTTTTTGTTTTTTTTTGAAACTCTGAACTTCCTCTGGTGAGGCAAAAGATCCACCCACAAGAGTGACCAGTCACCCACCACACTCGCCCCAGATAGATTACCTAATCTTTCAAATGTGCCTCTGTCTCTTTCGGTTCCTCTCAATCAAACACATCTGAACAGCAAGGTTCCTCTTTTGATTTTCTTCACTGATTTATTATCTCACCCAGGGCCTTAAAAGCTGGGAAAATCTCTTGTGGCTTTGGAAAGTGTTGATATCTCATCATTTCTCACTTTGTGGTTTATTGGTTTTTTATTTTTCTGCAGGTGTCATGAAACACTTTATCTGGCTGATGACAAATAGCAAGAGTCATTCATACAGAGCATGTGTGGCATTAAACTTTCACAGGTAGACCACAGACTGGAGCTCACAGTTTGTACTCGACATGACAGTCAACATATACAACACACACACACACACACACACACACACACACACACACACACACACACAGGTTTGTTTTTATGGTTTATGGGGACTCTCCATAGGCGTAATGGTTTTTATACTGTACAAACCGTATTTTCTATTGCCCTACACCAACCCTACCCCTAAACCTAACCCTCACAGGAAACTTTCTGCATTTTTAGATTTTCAAAAAAACTCATTCTGAATTATTTATAAGCCTTTTGAATTACGGGGACACTGAAAATGTCCTCATAAATCACCTTCTCGTTGTAATACCTGTCATACCCATGTTATTATACAAATTTGTGTCCTCAAACATGCACACACACACACACACACACATACTGTATATACTGTATAAACTGTATTTTCTATCACCCTACACCTAAACCTACCCCTTACAGAAAACTTTCTGCATTTTTACAATTTAAAAAAAAAACTTTGTTTACTTTATTTTTATACCATTTTTACAAATGAGGACGTCCCCAAAGGGAGGTTTTTGGAGATTTTGTCAGGTTTAGCTCACTTTTTAGTACAAATTTGTCCCCAAAATATGGTTAAGTAGGTACACACACACACACACACACACACTTCATTTTCTGCTACTGAATTGTATATTTGCATATTTATTTCAGATATTTTGGTCTGTTTGCTTGATTATTCATGATTACTTGATATAATTTGCAAAGATTCTTCCAAATAAAATGATTTCTACGGAAGCTAATGATTCTTTGTTACTGATCGTTTGCCATTTATTTTCATATTAAGGCTTTTGATTCTTGGTCTCACAAGGGAAAACTACAATTGGGTCATATCATTGGATGTGTAATTGCATGTAGGTTACATGAGCATTTTTTATTTTATTTTTATTATTATTACATTTTTTAATAAAATACTATTTGTGAAAGTCTTGAGACACAAAATCAATAGCCAATAGTGCAAGTGTAGATAGCTTTGTACGTGACCATATTAGAGTGGATATCCACAAATCTGTCAAGAATATATCGAGCTCATTTTACATCTAAAAAATAGCAATAAATGAGTTTAAGAAAAAATTAACTGTATTTATTTATTTATTTTATTTTATTTGAACCACTAACATTTTTTGTGATTTTCTCCCTCAATGCAATGCAAAAAAAAATTCTCATTACCCTATTTCATTATTGATTTATCCTGCTTTTATATTCTTACTGTAACACAGTAAAAATAGATTCATATTATAGATTTTATATTAAATTAAATTAAAGAATTACAAAAAAACTCAAAGGTGCAACACCCGGATGCTTTACAATATATAGTTTTACCTAGATGATTTACACTATATACAGTGGGTACGGAAAGTATTCAGACCCCCTTAAATTTTTCACTCTTTGTTATATTGCAGCCATTTGCTAAAATCATTTAAGTTAATTTTTTTCCTCATTAATGTACACACAGCACCCCATATTGACAGAAAAACACAGAATTGTTGACATTTTTGCAGATTTATTAAAAAAGAAAAACTGAAATATCACATGGTCCTAAGTATTCAGACCCTTTGCTCAGTATTTAGTAGAAGCACCCTTTTGATCTAATACAGCCATGAGTCTTTTTGGGAAAGATGCAACAAGTTTTTCACACCTGGATTTGGGGATCCTCTGCCATTCCTCCTTGCAGATCCTCTCCAGTTCTGTCAGGTTGGATGGTAAACGTTGGTGGACAGCCATTTTTAGAGACATACCTCTCTCACCAAGGCTCTTCTCCCACGATAGCTCAGTTTGGCCGGACGGCCAACTCTAGGAAGGGTTCTGGTCGTCCCAAACATCTTCCATTTAAGGATTATGGAGGCCACCTGAATACTTAGGACCATGTGTTATTTCAGTTTTTCTTTTTTAATAAATTTGCAAAAATGTCAACAATTCTGTGTTTTTCTGTCAATATGGGGTGCTGTGTGTACATTAATGAGGAAAAAAAATTAACTTAAATGATTTTAGCAAATGGCTGCAATATAACAAAGAGTGAAAAATTTAAGGGGGTCTGAATACTTTCCGTACCCACTGTATATATATTCACATACACTACCGTTCAAAAGTTTGGTGTCAGAGAGAATTTTCTTTTCATAATTGTTAAGAATTTATTTTTCAACATGTTAAATTTATAAAAAAGCGACAGCAAATACATTTATAATGGTATATAAATATTTTTCTCTCTCTCTCTCTCTCTCTCTCTCTCTCTCTCTCTCTCTCTCTCTCTCTCTCTATTTATCAAATAATTCTCAAAAAAATGTATCATGGTATCCGGAAAAATACTAAACAGCACAACTGTTCAAAACTGAAATTAATAAGAAATGTTTTGTGAGCAGAAAATCAGATTATTAGAATGGTTTCTGAAGGCTCGTGTGACACTGAAGACTGGAGTAATGATGCTGAAAATTCAACTTTGCATCACACAAATAAATTGCATTTCGAAATATATTCAAACAGAAAGCAGTTATTTTAAATTGTAATAATATTTCACACTATTACTATTTTTACTGTATTTTTGATCAAATAAATGCAGCTTTGGTGAGTATAAGTGACTTCTGTCAAAAACATTTTTAAAAATCTCAATGGTATTGTATATAATTTCTTTAATTTCTTTTTTATTTATTTATTTATTGTTTTTTATTGTTTAATATAATAATTTATAATAAAATAAATTTTATGTTTCATCCATTCACATTTTCTACAATGTCTTTTTAACTGTATATGGATATCTAAGTTAACTGTTTATTCTTTATACAGACACTCCGAGGGATAAGCATCATGTGTTTGTTATCACATGTCAGAACATGTTTAATCAGAATAACAACATATGCAAAAAATAAACATGGCACATTCAATTTAGTACTGGTCTAAAGCAGTGTGGTAAATGTGGTGGCTACCACAATACATGACTCCTTCCTTATGTTCTGAACATGTCAGAACAAGCTCACTTTGGCCACTGAACAAGTCACGGCAAGAAAAAAATGAAACTTGCACCTGTACACGACAGCACAGTATATGCTTTAATACAGGTCACATGTGGTCTCCAGAATGTGATGGTTTTGTAGCATAAAAACTCCCAGCAGTCTATTAAAGGGACTGTGACACCTGCTTCCCTCCAGTTGACAACAAGTAGGAGGGCCTGTCCCTGCCCAGATGAGAGCTTTTTCATCTTGCACATCACCCATGCTTTAGGGGAAAGTACACTACAGCGCTCCTTTTGGACATATGCTGAGAAACTCTAAACAGGAACACAGACACACACTTACACAAACACCACGCCATCATACAGGAAGCTTGACACATTCTGAGGTTTGTCTACGGGCCAACCAGAAGACGAGAGGTTGAGGCCACGCTCATTCTACATCATCAATCCCAGGCTTCGTAAACTCACCAGTGTTTTCGGTTCAGTTTGCTTACTCGTCTCTCACACTTGACCTGCACTGAGGCTGTCGGGCATCATGTCTCTATCTGCCGAGTACTGCAGTGATAAAACGGGTGACTGGGGGGGAGGTGGTGGTGGTGGTGGTGGTGCTTTGGCCCATCAGAGGAGACTGATCCGGGGATTGCTTGTTTGGGCCACCCTGCTCACTCTAGGCTTGGGAACATTAATAACTCTCCACTTCATCCACAGAGAATCGCCAGCTCCTAGTGAACTGCAGGTATGGTTGAGATCTGTAATCTACACTCTTAAAAATAAAGGTTCTTTACTGGCATTTATGGTTCCATGAGGAACTTTTAACATCCATGGAACCTTTCCATTGGGAAAAGAAAAAAATAATTCTCTGAAAGTTTGTTTGAGGAACCCAAAATGGTTCTTCTACGGCATCGCTGTGAAAACCCACTTTTGGAATCTTTATTGTGTGAAACCATTAGTCTAGGCTGCAGCTCTGTGAACTTCATGTACAGTAAAAATTAAATTAAAATGAAGAGAAATTCAGACAAGTGTGTCCAAACTGGTATTGTATTGTGTGAACTGGTTACATTGTTTCGGGTTCTGTTGTGTAATGCGTATCTGTATATTGGAGGGATACAGTCAGACCACAGCGGCAGCTGACTCAAGACCGCAGATGAGGGGAACGCAGATATGTGTAATCACAGCACACTTATATTTACAGACAAGACAGACTGAAATGTATAAGCTCAAATAACTATATCATTCAAATATCATTTATTTACAGATGCCATTTTGCACCCTACCATAAATAATGACATATACTATTTGAATTTTAGTAACTACACAAAATTACACGTTCCAATAGGGGGTTTTGCAGTGATTCAATTGAGGAACAGTTTTGGGTTCCTCAAGGAACCTTTAAGTGAACAGCTCCTTAAAGAACCATTTTTCTTAAGTGTAAAAGTATATATAAAAAGATCCGTACTCTTACAATAAGTAACCGTGCAATGACCACACAATACAGTGAGTCATTTGTATACAGTAAGGAAACAGCACATTTGGTGCCAATGTGGAAACTCAGTATCAATATTGCAGATATCACTATCAATCATCACCTCTCTTTCCAGCACAGTGGAGCGATCTGACTTTGCAGAAGATGCTTTTGTTTATCTGAACAGTGTCGAGTAATTAGCCATGATAGCATGCCAGTTGGAAGGTCGAATCTATTGTTACCACATGAACATGACAAAACAAGTCCAGCTTGTGAATTGAAGAATTCAGCACAATAGAAAATAAGAAATGAAACTCTCTATTGATACAGATCAGCATCTGATGCAATTCCACTTTACCATCTATTTTGAGTCACAGTTTTGTCATGAAGCTACTATTCTAGTTGTGCTCAGTCAAAAAAAAAAAACATAAATAAATTATATTTTTTGGGCAACCTTCAGAAGATCAGAATGTGTCTTTTTTAGAACGGTTAAATGGTGGTTTAATTCCAAAGTAACACCTATAAGATATGAGAACCTGATTCAGATGTTTGAAAACGAAATTGGTTTAGGTCTGAAACTATACTTTCTTTTTTCCACACATACGAAAAAAAGTAGATGTAGACGTATTGAACTGGTAAAGACAAACCAGAAACCGCAGAACAGCAGAAGAAGACATCATGACATCATTCCACTGAGGGGAAATGCCACTCCACCACCCCTCCTTTTCCCTGATAATGTTTTTCGTTCTGTTTGTCTGACATCAGAAGCACTGTATATTGCACTGTTGTACATACATTTGAAAAAAAAATGTTTGGAAAAAAAAATGGGGATAAAGGGGGTAGATCAATTGGACTGGAATGAACTGGACAACTCTTGGCAGTGCTCTAGTGACCACCCAGATTAACATAGCAAACATCCTGAACACCTTAAAACTTCATAGTGTTTGCAATTAAACCACCTTAGCAACATCTAACTACTGTATCTATTTAACTATGAAATCTTAAATGCTGTGCAAATGCTTAATGCTCTCGCTTTTTACAACTTTACAACCTTCAAAGCCCTTATGGACCTTCCTTTCTTAGTTTTGTTTTCTATATTTGTACCATATTTTACTTTAGACAATGTGAGAAAGATTAAAGGCCTTGACATTATCTAATTCTTTCTGCTCCCAACAGAATCCGAGACACGTCAACAACGCTGAAAACAAAGAAACTCCTCTAATGGTATTTTCACCATACTGTAAGTCAGCATTTTGAACCTTTTAGACTTTAAAGAGTTCATGTTATGTGTCTTCGGTTCGTAAAGTAGCCACAAAAACTATTTGGACACTTAAGTCCAAATAGTTTAAAATGTATCGATGTATTTGTTTTTCATTATACAGCAAAATATAAGAAATATAGCACAATATAGTACAGAAATATGCCACAGTTTGTTTGATTTAAATGTATAATACCTTTCAAAAGTTTAGGGTCAGTACAATTTTTTTAATGTTCTTAGAAAGAAGCCTCTTACGCTTACCAAGGCTGCATTTGTAATATGTTTTCAAATATAATTTATTCCTGTGATGCAAAGCTGAATTCTCAGCATCATTACTCCAGTCTTCAGTGTCACATGATTCTTCAGAAATCATACTAGTATGCTGATTTGGTGCTCAAGAAACATTTCTTATTATTATCAATGCTGAAAACAGTTGTGCTGCTTAATATTTTGTAGAAACTGTGCTACATTTTTTGTTTTGAGATTTCTTTGATGAGTAGAACATTCGGAAGAACAGCATTTATTTGATATATTTTTAGCATGACTTTTCTGTCTTTCTGTTCACAGGGAAAGACACAGACAAGGTGAAGTTACTCCAGTGGATAACAGTGCGTCCTGTTTTCATTGAGGTAGAGGTAAACGGAAAGGAAAAGTTGATGGTGAAAGAGGATGGCCAATATTTCCTGTACCTGCAGGTTACCCTTCACCCTCAGGAGAAAGCGAACCATACAATCACTCTGCAATCAGAACAACGACAAGTGATTTTAAAAGGCATAATCAATGGATCAAAAGGCTCAACTATCTTCATGGCTAATGGCATTCCCCTGGATAGCAGCGATACTCTAATTGTGACCTGCCATCCGGAAGCCAAAATCCAGGCCTTTCACACAGAAACCTTCCTGGGTGTGATCAAGCTTAGTTCAACCTGAATCTAGATCAAAGACTGAAATGGATTTGTGACAGTATTGAATGTGGACTCACTCCGCACTGCTCTGCTGGGTTTTGAAGTACACTGAAGGCAGTGTGCGACATGTTAGCTTTTTTTTATTTATTTCTTAATGTGACATCTCCAAAGCTCTCTGCCTTTATTGCACTATGTCTAACCTTTTTCCCACTCAATGGATGAAGTGTCACTGAACGTCCATGTGTGGCCGAATTCTGATTGTTACCAATGTACAATTGGCACCCTATTGACGCACTTTATATATATACATGTATGTATATGTATTTGTGTGAAGCTGACCCTTTGCTAAGGCCCTGAACTGCTCCAAATGTTTCTAAAACACTCTCACTTTGGTATTGTGAGTCCCTTAGTCCACACTACACCAAGTCAATAGAAAATTAAATGAGATTAAGTCAGTAACATTCATTTAGCATTCATTTAGGTCTCCATACTGATGCTAAACAAGTTTGTTTGAGAATTATGATCAACACATCATTTCTGCAGCATGAACATGATTTATTTAACGAGAAAGGGCAATAAATACCGCTTGTCTTCTCTTTTGGTATCTTGTGTCACTATTTTAAGCTCCTCAACAACAATATATCTGGATAATTTCTGTATTTTTTTTTTCCTTTTAAAACTAGTCAAACACACAAAACCACCATAAACATAGAAAATAGCAAGAGTTGGTCTCAAATGGCAGATCAGCGACAGCTGTTAGATGCTGGAAAGGTGGGGACTTAGTAAAGGGTCACGTGCACACAAAGGAGAGTATCAGAATACCTCCCTTCAACAAAGCAAAAAAACTAAGCCTGAATTCAGACTTGCATACTACAAGTACTACAAGTGGCAGTTCAACCAAAAATGAATATTCTTTCATTATTTACTTACCCTCAAGTTGTTCCAAACCTCTATGAGTTTGTATTTTCTGTTGAACATAAAAGATATTTTGAGGAATGTGGGTTGCTCGTCCCCATTGACTTCATAGTGTTTTCTTCCATACTAATTGTTTGGCTACCCACATTCTTTAAAAAAAATATCTTCTGTTGTGTTCAAGAGATCATACAGGTTTGGAACAACTTGAGGGTTAGTAAGTGACGACAACATTTACATATTTGGATGAACTATCCCTTTAATGTGGCAGAGTATGCTACTATGCTATTTCCAAGTTTTCGCCAACAAAGATGTCATTGGTCAGGTGGTATATTAAGAGTAGCAAGCCACTGAAAGTGTATTTATAATTGTTAATATCACGTGTATATGTGTGTTCTTTATTTTTTATTTTGTCATATTTATCTGTATTTATGGCTGTTGATTATGAGTCAGCAAAAATGTTTTTAGAGTACTTAAATGTCTTTGAAAGTCATTGGTTCAGACTAGAGAACAAATATCAAACCGAGTCTTCAAACAAAAGACCTGTTCAAGCAAAACATTTCACAAAAATAACTTATGATAGTACTTATAATAACATATAACAATAATAGTATGCTGTTTTAGAACATACATACAATTCAAAATGAAGACTTTGAGAATGAAGAAAAAAATGACACTTTATGACAGTCAGGTGTTACTGGATCATGCTAATGTAATGAACAACACTTGTAGATACTCCGACCCTTGTGTGAAGAGCTGACTTCAAACATCCACTAAAACTATCATGACACCAGCTGGTTAAAAGTCATTTCACAAATTGCTCAGAAAAGTGAAAGTAGTTCTGAGAAAATCTCTAGCTTCCTTTGTTTGCAGATGCCACTGGTTTGAAAGATTATTTAATGTAGAGGGTTAAGGACCTACATCTAAGATTCTCAGCCAACCCCACGATCTGATATAAAAAGCTATATGTTCTATCGATAGCATGCAATAACACAATTTCAACTAAAATTATTTCATCATAAGATGCTTATGAGGTCATTAGTTGGACATTTGTGGACAATCAAATAATGATCAACGTCATGAAAATTACTAAAAGAACATTCCATGGAACTCAGGATCTAATGACATTGTACTGACCCAAGTCACTTTTTGGGATCACTAAATATGGATGAATTGATGTTTTGTTATATTATTGTCCTAAGATCTCCTTTCAAATAAAGTTACTCCTTTTTTGTAGGTCTGACTGTATGATATAGGTATATCTGACAAAAAGCTTATACAGTGTAAGGCAGTTGTTGGAATAAACTACTTTCTGCCAATGTCATGAGCATTTCTTTGCCTTGTTTTAATTTTTTTTGTGATGACTCATTTATACTGGTGGTAGACTGCCTGATATGCTTACAAGAACGATAATGATAAGACTTTCCATCGAGGTGGGAGTGAGGGGGCAGAAACACAACTTCACAGCAGTGACTCATTTCCATTAATCCATCAGCAAACATCTTTAGTTAGCTGTGGGTTTCAACATTGACATTTGTTCAATAAACATCTTAAGTTTGAATCTAATTTCATCTTAACCTGGCACTAAACTGCACCATATTTGGTTACCTCTGAGCCTTGTGTTAAGGTCTTGTGATGCATCACAACTACAGTGTCATCATTCTGTGTTACTGTGACATCATGTTTTGATGACTCAATAGCGGGACCCTCTTTTTGAAAAGAAAGTGAAAGGGTGCGTCAACCATAACGTCACTCAGCACATCTAATCTTCTGCTTTCGAAGAGCCCCTTATGAGTTAATTTTCACACACTTTTCACACACTCATCACCATTACATTTCTCCACAGTTTACAAGGCCTGAATATGAACGCCACTGAAATTGTCTCATCAAAACCTCTTTAGTGATGGGTAAGGATGCTTTGTGTTTAATTTCAGCTGATTTTCTCTGATTCTAACAGAAAAAGGTGGAGAACAGCATGCTCATTCTTGACTTTTCCTTAAGGAAATCTTATTAAAGCTCAAACGTATTTAAGATAATTAGTCAATATCCAACAGATTTTTAATAATACATATCATTCCAATCATTGACAACCATATAAACATGAACTTAACAGGGCTGCCAACTTTTGAGTTCAACTTGGAGTGAGAATTTCCACGGCGGGATGGGTGGGGGTTTTGTTTGGGGTTATATGTTACTCCTGAAACTTTGCTGCATGTGGGTATGTGGCCGTTGGTCCTGTGAGCAGCACGTAAATCAAAACTTCTGAATGGATTACATGTAGCCTAGAAAGCGAGCAAATAGCGCATCCATATAATCACTAAAAAGCTGTCACTCACTTCACTTTATTGCAATCTCACAATGTTCCATTATAATCAATGAAGCTCTCATTTACATCATGTCTACACTTTGTTACAATGAGACGAATCACAAGTGTGCAGGAAAAAATCCGGCATTTAGGGGTGAGTGACTCTGGACTAACTTGAACGCAATGGCCAATCACAGGCGTTCAAGAAATCAACAGCTATGACTGTGATGTGATTGGCTACATTGCTCAATGCTACAAAAACACGTTGCAAATGGAAACTTTTGATGCTTTCCAGAGCGCAAACACAAATACACACTGGAGCGGTCGCCGTATCTGTTTCACTAATATCCTCTTATTACAGTTTTAACTGAGGGTGCTTTTAACTGTGAGAGAGATGGTTATAATTATGATATGAGATAGTTGTTAATATTGACCACTCATATTTTACCAAAATATTAACAGTACATAATAGCACTTAAAGTAGGAAGACGTTTCCGTGTGTGTGTGTGTGTGTGTGTGTGTGTGTGTGTGTGTGTGTGTGTATAGCTTGGTAGCACTTTGGTATTGTTGAAGTAGGCCTTCTTTGTAAATACAACTGTTTATGGTAATCCTTCAGTGTACACACAGCATCGGTGGTTTATTTTCCTGTTTGATTGGAAAATTACATCTGATTTTTTTTTATATTACATATTTATACAGAAATAAGAATAGAATGTTGCTTTCTCCATAGCTGTCACACTTGTTGTTGTTGACTAGCTAATAATTTTTTCTGTACCTTGTCCAGCACTTTAGTACAGCTTTGAAGTACTTAAACTGCATGAAATACAAATGCAATCCGAATACAAAAAGTGACTAAACATTTTTAATTCACGATTGTTCATACACATCTCTGTTCTGACTTTGTACTTAACTTTAAGACAGACTAGTGCATTTTATCATTTATATCAACTGCTGCTTGTGCATATAAGGGTGCAAGTGAAACTGCATAGCAAAGTGGGGCAAACAGCTTGATATTAATAAGCATATTTTGTTTTAAAAAAGCCCTATCAGCAGAGCTTTGTCTGGCATCTGGGCATGTACTGTGTTTTTATCGTAAAATGATGTAAAATAACTGTTGCTGCGAATCTAATATCTTTTCACCACAACAATATCAATGCACAGCGAGAGAATAGGCCTACTTTCACAATAGTATGTAGATAATCAGCTTGCATATTTTCGTTCAAATAGATACGGTTTTTGCTGTGTAAAATGCATACAGTTTGCGTCAAATGGTTATTCGTAAAAACACATCACTGTGACAACAAGAGTGTTGTGGGGAAAAAATGAATACAACTTAGCAATCACTACAGATGGTTTCTCCTCCGCCGTGTTTTGTGTTTATGGTCCAACTCACCTCACTCAGTTTCCCAGTCGAAAACACGCTCATTTCTGTTCACTTTCCAACTAGGAAATTAGTATTTACAAAAGTTCAGAGAACACGCGAGGGCAGCATTAGCCAATTTACAGTAACTAGTTGGGCCACAAGTAGGCAACACTGGCACAGGCGGTTGTTTCAGAAACAAAAAGAAACGGAAGTTGGAAGGAGGACACAATAATATCTAGACTCCATATTGGTCACACAGCTCTTAATCAATCACTATTTATTATTGGTAAAAATTAATCAGGTAATTGCAATAAATGTGGTATACCAGAGACTGTGGAATATATATTATTAAATTGTGAAGCATATGAAAGAGAAAGAATGCGATCAACAGAAGAATTAAGTATTTTGAATATCGAAAATATAACAATTAAGACTATACTAAAGAATGCTCCAGCACAGTATAAAGTACATTATGCAATTATAAGTTATTTGAAAGCAATAGGTTCAATAAACAGGATTTAATATCACACAGTGAAGTGTATAGAATATTGTATCCTTGTTTTGTTTTGTTTTTTATGGTATGATATTGGATATCCGGCATGCTCCACACTCCAGTCCAGTAGGTGGCGGAAACGCTCTTTTTAAGTGGGTTTTCCAACCGCCATTAAAAGAAAAGAAGAATAAGAACCGACTCAAGGACGCAACAACAGTAGAGCGAAATATAAAGACATTTACACTACAAAGAAAGTTTAATCGGTCATACCTTCAGAAGAGAAATAGCGCAGACACTGGACAAAGATAACTTTCAGTTGTGCACGCTATCAAATGGAAAGTTTAAACTTTGCGTCCAAACTGAGGTAAACTTTGGACATTCAGACAGCAGCCTTCCTCACTGACTTACCTTATGAAAATTAACCATGGGTTTACTATAAATAAAACCAGAAAACCATAGTTAAACTATGGCAACCACAAATTAACCATGGTTTTGCTACACTAACCATATTTTTAACCATACAAATGGTAGTCAATACACCAAAAAACCATGGTTACTAAACTTTTACTACAGTAAAACCTTGGTTAATTTTCGTAACGGTAAGGGTTACAATACTTCCTTTTTGTTTTTCTTTTTGAAAATAGCAAAAAATGTATTGAATATTTTTCTTCATCGTCCCTGTGTTGGTAACTACTCAACTTAGTTTTCTCTTCACCATACACTGAAAAAAAAAAATATATATATATATATATATGACCCTGGACCACAAAACCAATCTTAAGCGTAAATTTTTTTAAATTGAGATGTATACACGGAATAAATAATCTTTCCATTGATGTATGGTTTGTTAGGATAGGACAATATTTGGCTGAGATACAACTATCAAATGGCCAAATGGCTGCAATATAACAAAGAGGGAAAAATTTAAGGGGGTCTGAATACTTTCCGTACCCACTGTATATATATATATATATATATATATAATTGTTTTTTTAAAGCCTTCTCATTAACACTAGCTTTGAAATTAGCAACACTTCTGAACTTAAGCCTTGGTCTCTTTAAAGCAAAATCACACACTTTACAGACACTATATAGTGGAAATTGAAAGAGCTGGAAAATCCAGTCAAATAACTTTCGGTTTCACCCTACCAAAACAGAAGAAAGGCTAAATATGCTAATGAGCAGAAACACTGGATACACCCACAAAGGAACTATATGCACAACACATGCACACATCAGCACAAGAAAAGTCTGTGGATGAACAAGGACACACACACAAAAAGACCTTCCCATTCAGAATTAGTCCACTCAAAGCCATGCCTGACATCACGGCATCAAACATCCTCTCATGCATTGACAAGGCAAAACCACCAAACTCTTTTCTGAAAGCGATAATATCACGAATGATGGGCCTACCAATTCACTTTGTCTAAAGTGTGATATGGCCCATGTACTGCTGCTGTGTTGGTTGGAATCTTCCACCAAGCTCGTTAGAGAAGCTTCAGTCTTCAGACAGACAGATCTGAGTCAGCGAAACAGCCACACTCGTACCTGTGTATGCGGGTAGCGTCCCCCACCCCCATTTCCTCTGCAGTTTACTAGCTCTGCTAAGAATACATAGCAGCGTGGGCGTGCACAAAAAAAGCTTCTTCGAATAAGATGAAATAAAACAGGCCCTGATTCAAACGATAAACGCTGCCGTGTGCACAAAAGAGCATTTCTCCAAACTCATTTCAATGAAGTTCTTGAAATGTTTGTTGCAGTGGAACGCCGGTGTCATCTGACAGATGTGAACAGGTAGCATCTCAAAAGACAAATGACTCAAGTCTCTCCGCACAGAGGAGATCAAAGGATAAGATGAGTCAGAAAAAAACATTTGCATTATGAATAAAAAAAAATTGCTGGTAAAGCAAGATTTAAGTGTCACTGTAGTGGATGACCAGGAAAAGGTCAAACCACAGCGTTGTGGATCCTCTTGCAAGTGACTAATCTCTGCAATGCACATTATGTAACAGCATATAATGATGAGCAGACTGAGGTTTGTCATAACTTTATTTTGAGTAGGAAATGTGTTCAAAATGTGCAGATCCAGATACATGAACACTCTTATACCTAATGTGAGATAGAGAGAGAGAGAGAGAGAGAGAGGTCCAAAAGTCTCAAAAAAAAGAGAGAAAATGCTTTTATTTTGCAATTACATATTTCAGTGGGAGTCAATGTTGTCGTATCAGGATGCTCAAACAAACTGAACAAGGGTTTACTATGATATTTACAAAATCACACACTCCAAAAGCTGCCGGTGCTTCCATTTAATTGCAAAATTAAATGGGAAAAAAAACAAATAAATCAAAATTTTCAATGTGGTCTCAGACTTTTGGTCCCCACTTTATGTGAGAAATATCTTTAAAAAATTATATATAATTTAATTCAATATAAGAACAGTATTAAAAAGTAAATCATATTTAAGATGTGCAAAGCAACATACAAAAGTCATTTATATATATTATATAAATATATATAGTTTTTACAATTAACAAAGAAACAACAAGTAACACATTGAATTAAACACGAAATTCTGAAATGGTATTTTCTTGTCAAACGTATTGTGATAATCTTTTGTTGATTTACCACTTCAAAAAATATATATATTTTTACAGTGTAGATCAACAGAGCTGCAGGTGCTACACACAGGCAGGAACATTACAAGGTATGTATGCATGTATGTACATATGTATTTTTCCATCAAATCTAGCTGTGAACTTATCCAACTCGCACATTAGTCAGTCTGTGGTTCATCTGGAGGTGTCTGCGGAAGATTAAAAAAAGAATCATACATTGACGAATCTTTCATATTGATTTCTCAAACGCCTTGGGTGAAAGAGTCTGCAGAGATGCTGCTGCTGCATCCATTGTGTCTTAGTATCAGCAAATTCCTGCATTTTAGTTCATGTAAGATAACATAATTTCATAAGAATCACCTCTACTTTTTAATTAATTAAAGCTGCGAGCTCACATTCATGTGCCACATTCATTTGCCTTTTGAGTGCCACGTCTCCATCTTCACATCCAATGAACAACCGACTCGTAGAACCAAGTCCCCGCCCTTTTTTCTTTTCTGATAATCTGTTTATTTTAGGTGTGCGTCACAGAAGAAACGATCCATCTCTACTTCAGTACAAGGACTTTTGTGAACACTTATGAGACTGGGATGAATCAATGGATAGTTTTCTTGAAACAACCTGTCTGAACTGACTTCCCAAGATTTCTTAAGAGCGAGGACATGCAACCATTATGTTCGCTCGGTTACATGTGTACAGTAAAAAATAGTAACGTAACATTATCAAACTACACTCCTAATACGTAAAGCAAACATAAAAAAAAAAAAAACACACACACACACACACACACACAAACATGTTAGCATGAATATTTGTATTTGTTTATTATTAAATAACAAGACTGGGCATTTAGTCATATTTCCTCCAGAGCTTAATTTGTGTCATATCAGATAACCCTGTTGCAGGTTGGTTAAGACCCATTTTCTCATAACTGTATTAGTTAGGTCGAGCTCTAGGTCAGGTAACCACAGCACGCCATGTGGTTTGAGCACCAGAAGGTTTGTCCAGCTACATTTCTGCAAATTTCATGTAAAGGGAGGAGCCTGACGGAAACATCTCAATCTACATACAGTCTATATTCACGGATAAATGAGTGAAATTCTTCTATTTCGCATTATATTTCAACATCATATTATCAGCATTACAATATAACTGAAAAGTTGGTTTGAAATATGAACATCATTTATGAATTGTATAATTTTTTAGTATTGGAGGAAAGTTAATTTAATGTATATATATAGATAGATATATATATAGATAGATAGATAGGAGTCAGTATTGAGTCTTATTTTTTAAGGTAAGTCTCATCTTATGCTTTCTAAGTGGCATTTATTTAAATAAATGTACAGTAAAAACAGTAATATTGTTAAAATTAAAAATAAATGTTTTCTATTTGAATTTTTTATTTATTTTTTGTAATTTATTCCTGTGATGTCAAAGCTGAATTTTCAGCATCATTACTCCAGTCTTCAGTGTCACATGATCCTTCAAAAATCATTATAAAATGCTGATTTACTGCTCAAGAAACATTTCTTATTAATATCAATGTTGAAAACAGTTGCTGCTTATTATTTTTTGTGGAAACTGATACATTTTTTCAGCATTCTTTGATGAATAGAAAGTTCAAAAGAGCAGCAGAACTATATATTTACACAATTCTTGCTCAATCATAGTTCTATGTCATTCGTATCTTATTGTTTCAGATAACTGAATGTAACTGAAAGTGATAAAACCACGATGAGGTCAACACCCTAAAACATAATCTATATTCTTTGTATAAAAGAGAAACAGAAGAGAATAAAACAAAGAAAATGATCAAAAATCTGCAATTATCTAAAAAGAAGAGCTGACGAACAAAAAATGAACTGATATTAGATGAAGTGATAGTGTGAGTGAAAGAATGACGCTGAATGAAAGTACACAAGACAGTGATGCTTCAGAAAGTTGGACCAAATAGTACTTACAGGGTTTTCTTTGGATGTGAACAGATGGTAGATGAAACAGGCCTCCACGGCCATGCCACACAGAGCCACACAAACCAGGATCCCCAGTAGAGTCTGGATCACCTCCTTCCGCTGTCTACGGCCTGGCTTGGGGGGCAACGGAGGGGGCCTCATTTTGCTGTCCACCACGAATACCGAAGGATACGAAACTTTACCCGGAGCCATGTGCACACACACCGTCTCTGGCCACTTCAGTGATGACAAGTGCACATCCAGAGAAGTGTGAAAAGACCCACTGCAATGCAGTGAGAGTGAGACCCACTGTGAGAGTGAGAGATAACCATCACTCATAAAGCCCATAGGTGGGCGGACGGTGCGAGAAAAGCACGCTCCAGTGGGGCCGAGAGAAAAAAAATAAGTCAGACCACTCTCAAAATCTCCTGTAATACTATTTCAAGTGACAGGTAAAGTAAAATCAGCAAGTCTGAGAAATGTGGGATGGAATAAGTGCAGCATTTAAATCTAATTTTCTAGTTTTCAAAATGAGGAAAAAAAAAACATCAATAATAAAAGTCAGATCTTTTGTCTTTCAGAACGTGACATATTCCGTTTATCTACATAAATGGGAATCAGAAAAGACGTGGCACACACAAATGCCTACACAAGCAGACAAACGTATATTCATGGCCATGCAACAGGTCCACCTCTTCACACCTTCCTATATCCCCTGCATCAGCTCTCAGCCACAGCTTCCCCTACTCGACACAACACACACTTGTTGAAGTAATTTTGGCTGTAATAAAGATTTAAGTAACTTTGCTGTAGGAAAAAGACAGGAAGTTCATTTTGGACCAATAAAACACAATAGAGTAGTGATGGTCTATGCAGGCTGATGTACTATTTTTTCTTTTTTTGTTATAGCAGTGTGCACATGAGAGCAAGAGGGGAACAAGCTCTTTATATTTAGACCAGTAACCACTATTAGCTTGTGACACATGAAACCGACATCAAAGACCTAGTGGCGACAAAAGCTGACAGTGACTAGGCCAAAAAGTTGCACTTGAACACATCTCAAAGACTACTTCCAAAGGTCCAATAGCATATGCGTTCTGCACCTGTGTGAGAGGAACTAACTCTCCACACCAGAACGACCAGTCGATTTTACTCTATCGCTTTGTTCCAAGCAACAGGGGCGTCCCGGGGCTCGAAATTCGCAGGGTAGGAGTGGGTAGTGACACTGGGTATAACTAAAAAGGTGCCATTGTCCGGTGAGGTCCGGTTGGGGAGTTACGGAACGATCTCATAACACATAATCTTATCAACTGTTTATCTCCTGAACTGCAACTTTCTTTACCGCGCTATACAAATAAACTTGAATTGAATTGAATTAAATTGAATTGAACTGAACTGCAACTTTCTTTACCACGCTATTCAGCGCCAATCCCGCCATGCAGTCAATTTAGCTGGTTAAGGTTAGGGTCAGGTGTGGGGTAGGTTTAAGGGTTAGCATTTTTTGTAGCATAGTGTAGGAAATCTACACTTTAATTGACACAACCAATAAAATCTTTAGAATCAGCTGTGGGGCGGAGTTTGCACTGAAGTGGATTGGGGGAAAAAATTGCGCATGCGTGTCATGTGCCTGTCTTTCAATGGGAGGAAGCCACGCCCTATTTTGGAGCTCCCACCCCGTTTTATTGTTCCCGCCCCCATTTGGAGATCTCCAGGCTGCAGTTACACCCTTCTCCACTTTTTGGTGTGTTTGCACTGCAGGAAGTTGATTGGTTGAATGTTGAAACGTTGATTGGCTGAATGCATGCCATACAAAACACTGGTATCCGCCATTTTTAAAAAGCTGTGTAAACACAAAGATACTTACTCCACAAACGAACTCTGAAGTCCAGGCATTTCTGTCTTCCATCCTCCAGCTGTTGATGTTGTTGAATGTCACGCTTAAATGACGTCACCGACTGCCCGACTCCGATTTAAACATGCTGAAATGGCCAAAAAGCCACTGATGATGTCAACTTACAAAATATGAGCTGACAGATGTTAAACGATGGCCGACTTTGGCCGACCATCAGTTCGATGTGTCAAGGCATTGATAGACCACATAATATTTACACACACTCATCTAGCAGTCAAAAAGGGTCTTGCCATGGACTTCTGTTTAGAGACACATAGATTATGTATATTTAAATAAAAGTGAACCCTTAAATAATTACAATTTGAATTATCAGCGTGCTTACTTGACATGAAATTTAATCTGATCATCACAAAGTGATAGTGTCTCTTCAGAAAAAAACTATTTTGTCTGCATGGCCTTTCAAAGGATGGACGAAAAATATGAGAGAATATAAAAAATATCTACATTAAGTCCAGCATTGTAATTCTTTGACAAACTTGACAATTTGCTCCAAAGCAAAGCATGCATAGCCTAAATATCATGATTTGTGTAAACATCAAAATCAGTTCTTGGAGTGAGTGTTAATAGGCAAGGCCAGGCGAGTTTATTTGTATAGCACATTTCATACACAATGGTAATTCAAAGTGCTTTACATAAAAGAAAAGAAAAAAATAATCACAACAATAAAACAAGGAATTTAAAAACTTTGAAAATGATTTAAAAAATTGATTTAAGAGGTTTAAAATGAATTTAAAACAGTTAAGAATAGAAAACGATTATACATAAAATATAGTGCAATCAGTTCGGACATCGCACAGTGCTCATTCAGTAACTGCACAGCTAAACAGATGAGTTTTGAGTCTGCATTTAAATGTGACTAATGTTTTAGCACATCTGATCTCTTCTGGAAGCTGATTCCAACTGCAGGCGGCATAATAACTAAAAGCACATTCCCCTTGTTTTGTGTGAACCCTTGGTATTTCTAACTGACTTGATCCTAATGATCTGAGTGGTCTGTTAGGTTTATATTCAGTGAGCATATCTGCCATGTATTCAGGTCCTAAGCCATTGAGTGATTTATAAATGAGTAAAAGTACTTTAAAATCAATCCTAAATATAACTGGAAGCCAGTGTAAGGACCTGAGGACTGGTGTGATATGCTCAGATTTTCTGGTTCTAGTCAGAATTCTGGCAGCAGCGTTCTGGATGAGCTGCAGCTGTCTAATGGTCTTCTTGGGAAGGCCGGTGAGGAGACCATTACAATAGTCCACCCTGCTGGTGATAAAGGCATGAACGAGTTTCTCCAAGTCTTGACTGGAAACAAAACCTCTAATTCTTGCAATGTTTTTGAGATGATAGTATGCTGATTTAGTTACTGCTTAGAAGGAACTAAAGAAAAAAATTGCAAGCACAGGTACATCTCGGAGACGTCTATTCGACGTCTGCATTTACATCTGCAAGATGTATTTTTTTTAGAGTGTTTGCTCATCTGCAATACGTCTATAGGACGTTTCCTATCAGATGTCAAATAGACGTTTAGAAGATGTCTTTAAGATGTTTATGATTTAGAATGCATGTAAAACTGACATCTTAAAGACGTCTATCAGATGTTTGTACACAGCAGATGCTTTCCAGATCAAGAGATCTTTAACAGACATCTTGCAGACGTGCATATGCTATCTGGGAATATTTAATTTTCTTCTTGAAAGGTAGTTTTTAGGTTTGTAGTTTTATAAATATAAACTAATATTCTGAGAACATTGCAGAGATGTTCTGTGTGACAGCCACATATCCATACAGTTCTGTTGGTTTTAAATTGGTTCTAACATGGTTACACTGCATTTATTCTATTTTTTCCCCAATTATCGTATTCCCAGAACGTTGCAGAAAGGTTTTCGTCTCTAACATTAGTGTAGCATGACGACTTGAGATCACAACGTAGCCCCTTTGCAATTTACAGCCAAAATGTACCAAAAAACCCAACAAAAATAAAGCCATGAGCTCCCTCACACGATTTGGCCAGATTTAGCTCCTGCTACAAGCTTCTCATAGAGTTCGATACAGATAGACAAACGTGTTTTATGACAGAAACACGGAATAAAAACATTATCTCCGGCGCGCGTTGAATAATCTTGACGTCGGAACCCAGTGGACAAATTAGCGAGGCTGTTTGCGCGTTTTACGCGACGCGGGTAAAGCTATCAACTTCAAGCGCGTCTGTTCTGTTTGGCACGAAAAGTGCAAGTTCACGAAAGTCCAAACCATGCTGTTGCAGTGTAGTAGAAGATAATGATAGGCTAGTGTGGTCGCGCCGCTCAACAGCTGCTCTGGTGTGTTTATGAAGAGCAAAGTAATGGAGCGGTTTAAAGAGACGCGTCTCGTATGTTCGCTGCTCTTTCTGACGCTCAGCGTGGATTTGGGATTCGCGTTCGGACAGAATAAGGACACCGAGTTCACTTTCCTTCTACCTGCCGGAGCAACCGAGTGCTTCTTCCAAACAACCACTCAGAACGGCAGCATGGAAGTGGAGTACCAGGTCAATAAATTTGTTAAAGTATTTCAGTTATTTAATTACAGATATTTAAAACGATAACCTTTTTGAAATGTCTCGAGAGGCCACACTAGTCAGCAAATTTGAGAAGTAGAAGTTACTAGAAGTTTATCATAGTTTTTGTTTAAATATCATTTATTCGTAAGCTTCTTAGTAATACATTGCAGTTTTGCTTGACAGTAATGATCAGGAAGTAGCAGGACATTTCCTTTCATGGGTGCATGTTTTGGTCAAAGTGCATTTATGAATGGCTGTACTTATGAAGTCATAAGGTAGTGGTCACATATAACATGAACAACTTGTGCTTGGTTTGGTTTTATGGTTGTGGCTCTTCTCTACAGCTCTGGTGGGACTTTCAATATTATTGAATGTCAATTGCATAGGCCTACTAAGGACTTGAGCAATCCTCATTCAGTCCTGTTTACTGTAGATATCACTCACAGGAGCTACTGTCTTTTAGTTATTCTAGTCCAGCCCTGTGTTGTGACCTTTCTCAGAAGATTCACTCTGCCGCATGTCTGGGGTGTGTTTGTGGAGCCATCCCGCTTTACATTAAAAACAGGCAGCAGCGTTCTGTCGATTTGTGTTACCCTGTCAGATTTTGCTACCTCCCATTAAAACAGTGGGTAGTACAATTTGACAACGAAAAATGCTACCTGTATGTATGGTTTATTAACGTCTACACCTACCCCAACCCTAAACCTACCCTTAGAGTAGCCTAATGCAAATACAGTAATTTATGTATATTCGCGGTTGTGGCGAGAAGGGATACTACAGCTACAGGAAACCAACAATAGATCATTTTTTCTACCTATTAGATTGTGTTTTATTAAAGTCTACACCTACCCCAACCCTAAACCTACCCTTACAGTAATGCAGATACATTCAATATTGTTGTTCAGCGTGAGAAAAAGGATGCAATATTGATATGCGCAGTAAACACTGGTAGGACAATCTGACGGGTAGGATAAAATGTCAGGACACCTGGCCCAAAGCTCATTCCATCTGCCAGAAGGATCACGCTGTCTCAAGTGCTGCATGGTTACTGTTTGCCACACTTTATCTCTAGTAACAGCACACTGACTCATCAATGGGCTGCTTTATCAGTCGGTGGAAGATAGGAGGCCTCTAATTTGAATTTGGGAGAAAGGGACACGTAGAGAGAGTCATATGGCAGGTGTTGAAGTACTACTACTACTACTACTACTACTACTACTACTACTACTACTACTACTACTACTAGTCCTACTACTACTACTACTACTACTACTAGTCCTACTACTACTACTACTACTACTACTAGTCCTACTACTACTACTACTACTACTACTAGGCCTACTACTACTACTACTACTACTAATAATAATAATAATAATAATCATAAGTCAGTCTGCTAACACGCATGCGTTCACTACTGCGTAATGGAGCAGGTGTGATAAACACGAGTGTATTTCTTTCCATCGAGGTGTATTATCATTATTTTTTTTTTGGTTTGTTTTTATAATGACTCCCGTGCAGTACAGAATCCACCCTGTCCCGCGAGACCTCTCAGTTAAATCAACTAACAAACGTTATGAGAGCTAGAAGTCAGACAAACACTGAACTCTACAGCTACTATCCTCTTTTAAACGGGATAAAGTGCAGAAGCAGTCAACCAAATGTCGTTTTCAAGCATTAAAATATATGAACAGTGCGGTCTTTTCAAACCATTTGAAAACAAATTACATAATGCAATTATTGTAAGTCAAAAATATGATTTCAAATAACTAAATCAGCATGAATTCATTAGGATATGCCAAAAAAGTGAAAGTATCCAATTTTTATAGTGCACTTCCAAATGAACCTCTCTCGGTCTGTCTCCCTCCCTCACGATTTGTGCTACCCTGTCAGATTAAAACAGTGGGTATACAATTCGACAACGAAAATTGCTACCTGTAAAATTATGGTTTATTAACGTCTACACCTACCCCAACCCTAAACCTACCCTTAGAGTAGCCTAATGCAAATACAGTAATTTATGTATATTCGCGGTTGTGGCGAGAAGGGATACTACAGCTACAGGAAACCAACAATAGATCATTTTTTCTACCTATTAGATTGTGTTTTATTAAAGTCTACACCTACCCCAACCCTAAACCTACCCTTACAGTAATGCAGATACATTCAATATTGTTGTTCAGCGTGAGAAAAAGGATGCAATATTGATATGCGCAGTAAACACTGGTAGGACAATCTGACGGGTAGGATAAAATGTCAGGACACCTGGCCCAAAGCTCATTCCATCTGCCAGAAGGATCACGCTGTCTCAAGTGCTGCATGGTTACTGTTTGCCACACTTTATCTCTAGTAACAGCACACTGACTCATCAATGGGCTGCTTTATCAGTCGGTGGAAGATAGGAGGCCTCTAATTTGAATTTGGGAGAAAGGGACACGTAGAGAGAGTCATATGGCAGGTGTTGAAGTCTTTAGTAGTTTGCAGAGAAATGTTGATGTGACTATCTATATATATATATATATATATATATATATATATAGTAGAGCTGAACGACAAAGTTATCAATGGGTCTGTCCTGTAAATAATGATGAACACGCAGTTTGCAGAGAAGCATTTGCTCACGGTGGGCTGTCTAACTTAAAGGGATAGTTCACCCAAAAATGAACATTTGTCATCGTTTACACTCCCACAAGTTGCTCCAAACCTGTAATAATTTTTTTCTTCTGTTGAACATAAAAGAAAATACTTTGATGAATGTGGGTAACCAAACAGTTTCTGGTCCCCAATGACTCTGATAACATTTTTTTTCTCTACTGTGGAAGTTACTGAGGACCAGCAGCTGTTTAGTTACTCACATTCTTCAAAGTATCTTCTTTTGTGTTCAACAGAAGAAAGAACTTGCAGGTTTAGAACAACCTGGGTCAATTATGACAGAATTTTTATGTTTGGGTGAACCATAGGCCTACCTTTAAAGTGACAGACACATTTGTGCTTCTAAAGGCATGGCTCTTTTTAACTTAACCAAACGCATTCTATATGAGATAAATCAGATATACATCAAATAAACACAATATTACAATGTACAATTGCACAAAAGGCTGCAAACGAACAGCGCGCATCTGAAGTGTCTCTGAAGGAAATAATGCATTATTTATCGGCTTTAAGATATCGGCCAAATTTTCTTATCAGGCCGATACCGATAACAGAAAAAATGAGCCGATATGGGCCGATACCGATATGGTGGCCGATATATCGTGCATCCCTAATTTTTAGACATTATTAAACAGATGAACTAATAGATTATAATTAATGTTAGACCCTATTTATTAATTTATAATTTATATTAATCAAAAATATAAACATAATAAATTAGCATATATGTCATATACATTTTGCCATTTTAAAAAGTTTTACAAAAATGCTAAATTATTTAGATTTAATATAGTCCTAATTTAAACAAATTAATAAAAAAAATTAATAAATACAAATTAATCTCATCCAGGTAACAGCTGCAGAACTGTCAAAAAAAGACTAATAAGAATTAATAATTTACATTCATGAGCATGTTTTCTCATGGTGTATTGTTGAGCTATGAGTTCCTCACTGACTATTTGTGTCCTGGGTGGGGTCGTGAATGGGTGTCCCTTATTTTGGCTTGCTGAAGGTGGCAACCCTAACGTCACGTTACAGAAATAAAATGGGTTGTGAATGTCGTTTCATTTATCAATCACCCTGCCATTAACCCATCTGTGTATCTGCAGGTCATTGCAGGCTCAGGGCTGGATATCGGCTTCACTCTGATCTCCCCGCGTGGGTACAGACTGGTCTCCGACTTCAAAAAATCAGACGGCATACACACGTAAGCTTCACATCCCATAGTGCACATAGCCGAACCTTTACACATTTACTCATAGTTTCGGACTGTCATAACCCACAGTATTTGCATGTCCTCTGTTGCAAAATTGCATGCTTCCTGCAGGGCTGACAGTGACCACAACTGTATTACAGAAAACAGTTGCCTGTTTACAGAATGTTACTAGGTAGTCAACTGAAAAGTAATGCTTTTTAAAGCATACTTAAAAGGTTAGTCCACTCAAAAATGTAAGTTCTGTTATTATTTACTCTGTCATTCCAAACCGGTTTGTATTTAAGCTTATTTTCATCCCAAAATAAAGATATTAAAAAGGTAATTGTGACTTTTTTTTAAAGGGGTCATATGATGTGATTTCAAGTTTTCCTTTCTCTTTGGAGTGTTACAAGCTCTTGGTGCATAAAGAAGAGCTGTAAAAGTTGCAACGACTAAAGTCTCAAATCCAAAGAGATATTCTTTATAAAAGTTAAGAGTCAGCCACGCCTACCTAAAACGGCTCGTTCTAACACCCCCCCACATATCTACGCTTGAGGGATTCGGCCAATCACAACGCACTGGATAGCTGGCCAATCAGAGCACAACTCGCTTTTTTAGAACGATGAGCTTTGTAAAGATCGACGCATTTCAGAAAGGAGGAGACTGCGTCTGACATAGAGGAGAAACAATAAAGTACAGTATATGGAAAATAATGTTTTTTTTTACTTTAAACCGCATAAACACATTGTATTACACCAAATACACAACATAATGTTCTTTTTAGAAACGTCATATGACCCCTTTAATAACAATTCAGAGTTATAAACTTGCACTGGGAATTCTGACTTTTTTTCTGAGATTTCTGAGAAACGTGAACTGATCATCTCATAATTTTGACTTGAGTTCTGATTTTACATCTTGCAATTTGCTTTTTTTTATTTTGAGTTTACACCTCACAATTTTGACTTTCACTGAATTCTCAGTTTACAATCTTGAATTTTTTACTTTTTGTTTCTCTGAATTCTGAGTTTACTTGCATTCAAAATTTGAGTTAATCTTGCAATTCTGACTTTCTTTATTAGAATTGCAGGATGTAATGTCAGAATTCCAAGAAAACAAGTCAAAATTGCAAACTGAGAAAATTGCTGTGAGATATCAACTTGCAATTGACCCTTCGCAAAGATCCGCCCTCTTAGTTTCTGTTGCTGCGTCTGACGAGCCATGGTGCTCTCACACCACACATCATGTTCTCATGCAGTGAAAAATACATCGCGGAGCAAAGGACACTGACAATGTGCCGACAGACAAGACAGAGCAGGTTACTTTTGGTATGAAACAAAGCTTTCAAGTCTCAGCTTTCAAATTTTGACATTTTTTATCAATTCAAACAATAAATACCGTTCTGTGGCTCTTTAAAGGGGTCATATGATGTGATTTCAATTTCTCCTTTCTCTTTGGAGTGTTACAAGCTCTTGGTGCATAAAGAAGATCTGTAAAGTTGCAAACACTAAAGTCTCAAATCCAAAGAGATATTCTTTATAAAAGTTCAGAGTCAGCCACACCTACCTAAAACGGCTCATTCTAACACGCCCCCACATGTCTACGTCACTATGTGGTATGATTTGCATAACGCCGCCCAAATGTTCACGCAAAGAAAGAAGGCGTAACTTTTATTCTCGCTGTAGTATTGTTGCCGCCGCCGCCATGTGGTGAAGGAGCTGTGTGCTTCGTTGTGAAAGCGAAACTACTTTGTTTGGTCTTCCAAAAGAGGACGATATCGCTTCGTCATGCCTGGAGCTGATGCGTGCTGGTCACTGATGAAATACTTAAACTTCGTGCTGTCGATCGCCAGATAGGCTTTCACCGTGGACGAAGCGGAGTCCAGCCCGGGGTCGTCTCACATGGTTGCCGCAGGCATCACAGTATGGTAAGGGATGTAACATTTCCGTCACACGCTTGAGGAATTCGGCCAATCACAACGCACTGGATAGCTGGCCAATCAAAGCACACCTCGCTTTTTCAGACCGATGAGCTTAGTAAAAATCGACGCGTTTCAGAAAGGCGGGGCATCGAGGAGAAACAATAATGTACAGTATGTGGAAAATAATGTGTTTTTTGATCCTTAAACCACATGAACACATTTCATTACACAAAATAATGTGAACTGATCATCTCTCATCGCCTGTCAATCACACTCCCGGCGAAATTCCATATTGTGAGGTATAATCTCAAAATTACCTTTTAAATATTTTTATTCTGTGGCAGAAATAAGCTTCCTTAGGTCTTACTATGAACACAAGGTATTTTGAAGAATGTTGCTTACCAAACAGTTTTGGTGACCATTGACATCCATTGTATGGACGGGGAAAAAAATGTATGGTCTAATATTTCACAAGTTGTTTTGAAGTTATGATGTGCATTATAGTAATCTTGCTATGGGTGTGTTGGGGGTTTGCTGTCAGGGTGGACCCCACTGAGGAGGGCAACTACAGGATTTGCTTTGACAACAGTTTCAGCCATATTTCAGAGAAGATGGTGTATGTGGAGGTGATCGTGGATGGACCAGAGGATGAGGATGATGAAGATTGGGCTGCTCTGGCTGAACCAGAGGACTCGCTGGAGTACAAACTGGAGGATATCAGGGTACACAAATCACATATCCCTTCACACATCTGCCTGTATCCAGTTTACAACTATTGCAGGAAGTACATGTGGAACATGTGCATGATAAATATAAAATTACATCACTTCTAGAAGAAAAAATATATAATTTTTAAGTTATAACAAGGTTCTTCTGATACCATTTTCATCCTACATACTGTACTTAAGATGACAGATCTTATGTTTTTATAGTAAACAAACTGTAAATTATATTGGCGCTTTAAGGCTACTTAACCCTGTAAAGCCTGTCATATGAAATGATAATCAGAAAAATCTAATATATATATCTTTTTAAACGGAGCAGTTTACTAAACCTTTAGATAAAATATTTAAACAGAATTTACACTTGAAAAAAAAGTTTGCACATGTTTACGTTTTGGTATTATTATTTGATACATTAGGCTTTTATGGCTTATATAATATGATATAGGAGAATATGGAGCTCAAACTCGAGGAAGAAAGACGTTTTTTGGGACTCAATTTTATTCTGAGGCCCAAACTGAGCAACAATATGCAATTTGGTGCAGTTGCTAATATTTATGTGGCCAAAAAATTAAGATGCAATTCTGATTGCTTGTAATGTAAATTAATGAGATTTTTATAGCAGTATAACAGACTACTTACATAAATTGCATATAAATATCAGTTGCCAGTCTAAATATCCTATTAAAATGTCTTAAGATATTTAATGCAGTAAATGCATTATTTTATGATCAAATTTATTTCACATTTTCACATTATTTTTTCTAAAAAATTTATAAATAAGTAAACCTAAATGGCTGCAGTTCAGTGTTCATTTTGAAATGTTACTAACAATATAAAAGTTATTCTTAAGTTTAATTAATAAAAATCAACAAATACAGACACGTGTATCACAACCTGAAATTGGTTGATTTTACAATTACACTAAAAGGCCTTTTACTTGCTAAAAAGTATAAACTGTCAATCAGTCAATCAACTGAAGCCATGTAGTAGATTGTGTACAACAGATTTTTCAGGTTGTTTTGATTATTTTGATAATTTACAGTAGGCTTTGAGAAAAGCTACCATGCTGGTATTTTCACAATGTTTTCAGAACATTTTTTAAAATGGTTGAATGCAATTAAGAAAATTATTTGCAGTTCAAATTTTCCTCAAAGTTCTAGTTTTGGCACTGATCATCTGCAACCAAATGCATTGTTTTAAAAAAATGTTTTGTGGGAAGCTATGTTTCACTCATGTTTTCTCTCACCGCACAGGTCACAATGGACGCTGTGCACAAGAACCTGGAGCGAAGCCGTCAGCTGCAGACGACGCTGCGGGCGTTCGAGGCTCGTGACCGTTACCTGCTGGAGGATAACCTGTGGCGGGTTTCTTTCTGGTCCAGCGTCAGTCTGCTGGTCATGGTCAGCGTGGCCCTCACCCAAGTCTACACATTACGCAGATTATTCGGTGACAAACACAGAGTTTGCACATAGCAGAGATTAACTGGAGAGGGATCTGGAGGGAAGATGCTGTAACACTTTGTGCACTGTTAACAAAACGTACAAACTAATGGATTCTGGAAATGAAGACATGCGGAAACTCTCAGGTCCAAAAAATACCCCTCTAGTTTATTGCAGAATTGAAGTGTTTAGAGCTATCAGTGAATCTGAAATCTTGGAGCTTGACCATGTACCATTTCTCACAAAGAGTTTTCTTTAGAGCGCTAACACTGCCGAACACTAAATTTACTTGAAGTACTGTAGGAACATTTGAATGTAATTTTGTACTTGACTTTTAAAATACTGTGATTAAAATAATTTATAAGACTTTTGAAATAAATAACATTGCGATTAACATTTCTCATGGATTTATATGGCAGTAAAATAAAAATCCAAGGGAGTGTTTTGCTTTGAATGGTTTTATTATACAGCACATTAGCATCTCATTTGGAACAAATGCACCTCAGTCATATGTGGCATAGCAAGTGCAAATGCAAAATGAATTTAAAACTCATCTGTGTTATTGATGTTACATTTCAAGTCAATCGCTGACTGCAATGAATTGAGTTATTACTGTATTGTGGGAATCATAATCACATTGTTTCATTCATATCCTTGTTTCTACAGGTTAATTTGTAGGTTAATTCATTTTCTGTTTCTTATATTCTTCCATCACCATGCAACAATATACAAGTATTTTCATTAAACAAGAAGCCTAGTAATAATTCTGTACAACCTTATTCATTACAAACTACCTATAAATAAGAGTCCCTAGAGTTCAATTAAATAATTCACAGGCATGATGCTTAGCTAATGACATCATTTATTCAGTAGAAATTTGCCACTTAGGTCATCACTTGTATACCAACTTATGGCAAGTTGGGTCACATGTGCCTTGTGACCAATCATATTCTGATCTGGCAGAAGCCACCCACTCCCATAAAGCATTGCAGATTACATGTTTATTCCCATGGATGCGTTCAACTTTGCTTTTTATCCCCTTCCCTTGCTAACTTCCCTTCATCTCGTTGATTCGGCTATACGTCATTGCTTGCTAGAGTGCTTGCTCCTGTTGGAAACTTTGCAATAGGTTGAATTGGAACATCCGAAGCTGTTGATCATTTGAATTTCTTAGAATCAATACAGTAAACGGTGTAAGAGGAAGAGGGTAAGTGCTTAGGGAAGTTTGCAAAAGGCTGTTTAAAATTGTAGTGGAGCGCACTCTCTGATGTGTTTTTGTAGGCCAAAACCTGGAACTAAGTTTGCGTTTTACAACTTCTGGTTCCATCACACTGAGGGTTGTTTGAATGGGTTTTGGGTTGAAATAAGGTCTGTGGTGAACACAAGCTCATGTTTACACATTTTATTCTACGGCATAAAATACATGAGTAAATACAC
The DNA here is from genome assembly GCF_001515645.1 of Sinocyclocheilus grahami. Lineage (NCBI taxonomy): Eukaryota > Metazoa > Chordata > Actinopteri > Cypriniformes > Cyprinidae > Sinocyclocheilus > Sinocyclocheilus grahami. The sequence continues at coordinate 765,246 of NW_015505443.1, read as the reverse complement.
AAGTGGTTAAATGGGACTAAATGGTTGTTGGGGACATTAAATGTCATCGTGCCAACTCATCTACTCACTAACTTAATGGCGGTGACATGTAGTTAGTTTATAGCCTAAGTTTAGCTTTCTACTTGTCACGACTGCTTAAGCTTTAAAATTCAGCTGTGTTCATGTGTGAAAAGTTTTATGATGAACCAAATGTGTAAGAATCAAGCTTTTGTTGGTAACCGTTTTTTCTTTTAGTAATCCAAAAGCCATTGGAAACATTCTATTTGGCTTTTGTCGAGGGAACCAGGGTGATGCAAACTCATGGGTTGGCCTAAAAAAATACAGTACATCATCACTGCAGCACTCTATTTCTTCTATACCTTTGTAAATATTTCTGAAGTTGAGAAAAAAGATAATTATGCTGTTTTTAATAAGTACAATAAATGACTCCAAGTCAATGGTTTCACATTGTAACATTTCAGATTCACTGTTATTCACAGTGCTTCATACCTGGTTTTGTTTAAAATCAAAGTTTATAATGTTGCAATTCTGAGCTGGTTTGATTTGGTTCAATTTAGAACTCCATTTCTATCTATTTAATCTATGGAGAAACTGAATGGGAAAAACTACTTCTAGAACCAAGATGAGATGAGAGAAGGGCCAAGATGAGCGAAAAGTTCAAACAAGACTGTGTAACACCTGGAAGAATCTCATCTTTGGTCAAATTTTTATATTGCATAGTAAAATTTAAGTTGGCTTTTTGTCCAATCCAATTTATTCTTCCTTCGATATCCTATTTATATCCGTTAGAAACAGGCATCACGTCCTCATGGTGCAGTAGAGCAGCCATATGGTGATCCTCCTCCAGAGCACTGGATCAGCTTCACCATTGGTTCTCTGGCCGTCGGGGAGGTGGACGTCTGTTCAACAACCGCAACCAAAAGCACAGATCAGCAGTGAGAATTACATTTGCATGCTGTACAGAGTGAAACATGTATGTTTACAGTAACTCAGCAGGCTCTGATAAGCTATACCAAGGTTTTCATTATGACCGTATATGCTGTGAATGTGGAGGGAGGGTTGGGGGTAGATTAAATATATCAAAATTTGTGAAACTGCTAGTTGTTACATAGAAACAGATTATTCTGAAAGAAAAGCTGATAAATATGAGCTGTGTGTTACTCATCAAGTCACATGCTGATAATAAAACAACACTGGACATTATTCAGATGTGGTCTTCCATGATGACGTAGGACTTCTTCTTTTCTTTTTTTGCTTCCACTAAGGAAACTTGCTCATGAGTCATATGTAAAAGGTCATCTTCACAGAGGAAGAAGCGGTAATGGTTCTATATATCCTGTTGAGACCCTCAAATGTGACTCATCATCTCATTACATGCTCCTGGCTCCAGCCCGATTGACATCACATTTATTTGAAACAGTATCCATGATTTATTAATTAGTGCATGCTAAAAATAATGACTTTCTGGTGGATGTTTAAGTATGCATCAGTGCACGATTTTCAGCTCAACTCCCTGCGCTATGACAATGTCTGTGGAGGATCCAACATTTTCAGTTGAAATACAGAGGAAGAAGCGGTAATGGTTCTATATATCCTGTTGAGACCCTCAAATGTGACTCATCATCTCATTACATGCTCCTGGCTCCAGCCCGATTGACATCACATTTATTTGAAACAGTATCCATGATTTATTAATTAGTGCATGCTAAAAATAATGACTTTCTGGTGGATGTTTAAGTATGCATCAGTGCACGATTTTCAGCTCAACTCAATGTCTGTGGAGGATCCAACATTTTCAGTTGAAAGGTGAGGGTAGTGAGACTAAACTAAGTGTTTAATTGTACCAGCCTAGAAACAGTAACTAATGGATTAGCTATTGGTTTAGCTTCTTGCTAACACTTCTATACATATTTATTAAGATGCAATTGTATGAGGAAATAACTCAAAAGTATGGACTTTCCCAGGTGTGGGAATCGTTTGAAACCTCACAATTCAATTCTTGGGGTAACGGCTCGATTCAAAACCATCAATGAGTTTACAATGAACACGAAAAATGTTTGAATAGTACTGCGTGGACGTATCACTGAACTTAAAAACCTTTGACTGGCCAATGAGTTCACACTTGTTTCAAAAACAACTGGAGAAGTTCGGAGCTGTTCCGAGGTACTCGCGTCAGTAGGGCCTATGAATCTGTACAGCGACAGCGTTCACATGGTCCAAGCTTTCAGAAAGTTCCCAGTTTAGAAGTTGTAATTTCGAGTTCTTCGAGCACGTGAACGCTTTGGCGTTGATAGTGTTGCCAACTTGCCACAGAAATGCAAGATTCCGAGTAGAATGTGTTGTCATCTCGAAATTTAATTACACATGGCGTGAACGTAGCTAAAAACTAGTTTTGAGTGGATGTGCCAACTTTTAAATACCTATGATTGGCCATTGCATTCACGTTCTCAACACTGATTACTATTTTCAACTCTTCAAAAACATTGAGATGAACAATGAGCAGTATTGAGTGGATGCCCAACTGACTTAATGCAGGAGTGTGCGTATACAGTGATGTGAAAAAGTGTTGGCCCCCTTCCTGATTTCTTTGCATGTTTGTCACATTTGAATGTTTCAGATCAAACTAATTTAAATATTAGTAAAAGAGAACACAAGATGCAGTTTTTAAATGAAGGTTTTTATTATTAAGGGAACACAAAATCCAAAACTACATGGCCCTGTGTGAAAAAGTGTTTGCCCCCTAAACCTAATAACTGGTTGGGCCACCCTTAGCAGCAACAACTGCAATCAAGTGTTTGCGATAACTTGCAATGAGTCTGTTACAGCGCTGTGGAGGAATTTTGGTCCACTCATCTATGCAGAATTGTTGTAATTCAGCCACATTGGAGGATTTTCGAGCATGAACCGCCTTTTTAAAGGTCATGCCACAGCATCTCAATAGGATTCAGGTCAGGACTTTGACTAGGCCACTCCAAAGTCTTCATTTTGTTTTTCTTCAGCCATTCAGAGGGGGACTTGCTGGTGTGTTTTGGATCATTGTCCTGCTGCAGAACCCAAGTTCACTTCAGCTTGAGGTCACGAACAGATGGCCGGACATTCTCCTTCAGGATGTTTTGGTAAACAGCAGAATTCATGATTCCATTTATCACAGCAAGTCTTCCAGGTCCTGAAGCTTGGGGTAATTTGTGTCGGCCAGCCACTCCTGGGAAGGTTCTCCACTGTTCCATGTTTTTGCCATTTGTGAATAATGGCTCTCACTGTGGTTCGCTGGAGTCCCAAAGCTTTAGAAATGGCTTTATAACCTTTTCCATAATAGATCTCAATTATTTTCTTTCTCATTTGTTCCTGAATTTCTTTGGATCTCGGCATGTTGTCTAGCTTTTGAGGATCTTTTGGTCTGCTTCACTTTGTCAGGCAGGTCCTATTTAAGAGATTTCTTGATTGCGAACAGGTGTGGCAGTAATCAGGCCTGGGTGTGGCTAGAGAAATTGAACTCAGGTGTAAACCAGTTTTAACAGGGGGGCAAACACTTCTTCACACAGGGCCATGTAGTTTTGGATTTTGTTTTCCCTTAATAATAAAAACCTTCATTTAAAAACGGCATGTTGTGTTTACTTGTGTTATCTTTGACTAATATTTAAATTTGTTTGATGATCTGAAACATTAAAGTGTGACAAACATGCAAAAAAAAAAAAAAATCAGGAAGGGGGCCAACACTTTTTCACCCCACTGTATATCAATGGATACCAAATTTACCTAGTACTTCCGGAAAACTTGTATTCTTATATTTTTAAAAATTTGACTTGGTCCCAAAGTTCTTGTGACGGTTTACAGTCAGCATGAGCCGTGCGCTCTCTAAATTGCCCAGGTGATTCCACTTTTTTGCTGACATTATTGCATTATCTAACATGTAGAAATTTTTTTTTTTTGTAATATGTAAATCTATTTGAATCAGTAGAAGAAATACCAGTTTGGAATATATAATAACTGGAAGCGACTGGAAGCCTCACAAATGGGTGCACCCGCTCTTAAGTTAAAAATAATGTTGATAGTACATATGGTAAATCCATAGTATGCATTTTTGTTTGTAGTTAACTCTTTCCTACTATATAGTAGGCTAAAACAGTATGTGAAAAGAGTAGTATGTTCAAATTCATAGCATTCATGAAGAGTACCCAGATGAATTTCTGAAGTGCACATCTGATGGACATGTGACAAACATAACAAATGTAGTACATCTGGATTTCATTTATACTACAGAATCCACCTGATCTCACAGAAAAATGCTACTTTTTTGCAAGGTGGTGATTTTGTATGATTTGAATTGTACAAAAACTTGTTTTTTGGGAAAAAGGTACGCATCAAGTTCCACCCCTAAACATAACCATCAAAGGGGCCCAAGTAGATCATACGAAAACATACAAATGAAATGAAATTCAAACAAATTAGCCACCAATTCGCCAAAATGTAAAATAGCTACAAATTGCTATGAGATTATGTTGCACATTCATACGTCATAATGTATCGAAAATACTTTTTTTAACAGCTACAAAGTAAGTACTCCTTCAAAAGAAGGGCATGTGGTTTCGGATGCAGTCACAGGTAAGTGAGACACCCTACATTTGATTTATTTCCATGAGAACACCAAGAGGAAGAGACGCATGCTGGGAGAGACATGTCATGGTAAATCAAGGAGAAAGCGAGGAGACGTGACACAAGGAAACACCGACCACCAGAGTGCCAGATCTTTATTATACACAACACCTTTTATTATCATCATCATCTCACTTCCAATTCTCATTGTGCATTTTGCTTCAAGTCCATTTTAATTGCTACACAGGCACTTGACAATTATTTGCTATTCCAAAAGCATAAAAAAAGAATGCTAAATATGTCCTCAGTCCCTCACTCCATACAAAAGGACACAGTTATTAGAGGGAGAGATGGGGATCGGGTCACCATGAGAAAAGACCAGAGGAAAAGTTATGGCTGCAGTGATCTGGGCTTTATCCAGTTCTTAACAGATGTTGAAGTAATTTAAAATCGGAAAGGATACAGCTGGATACGATTTTAATTCAAGCCTTGAACTGACTGAAGAAGGAGCAGCGGTTGCCATCACTGTAGCCATAACACACAGGAGTGATTTAAGAGCGTTCGGCCCTGATTTCTGCAGCTAATTTTTAAGTTTAATCTCAAGTCCGACTCCAAGCCTTCAATTATTTACAGACAAATTGGCGCTAAAATCAAAGACCCCCGCTCCCGCTTACACCAAAATCCCTATTCTTATCCTAAAGTTAATCAAGAAAACAACATTTGTCATGGCTCATTTCCTTGCACACACATCAATAAAAGCAAACGGCAAAGATTCTGCAATCAAAACAGGATCAACAGGAAACCAGCTGGACCGCTTTCACTCTGAATTCTGTTCAACCATTGTTTACGCAACTGACGGGGCACAAATCTGTCAATAGCGAAGAATAGCTGTCGTTCTACTCCGAAGCAAACAGTTTGTGAAAAATGCAAACACAAAGACAAATGCCCAGGTTATAAATAATACACTCAGAAATACGCCTTAGTACATTTACTATGATATCTACATTAAAGGTTCACCGTTTTTTTGCGTTCAGAAAGTTCCCTGTGTTTTTGTAGGCGAGAACGGACTGGTTCCATAAAGCAAACGCTCCACAATGCCAAATACACCTGCATGTACCATGTTCAGTGACTTGTGTTTGAGTGCATTCCCACTTCCTGTTGTTCTTCCCGCTCATAATCGCTCCCCTGACCCTCACCATCCCTGAATGCGAAAATAAAAGCGCCCCATAAGGCCTTGCCAATTAATTTAAGTTACAACAATCAGAACGCTAAGCTAGCGTAAACTGTTACCAGATTTGGAGTCGGATGTTACCTGAGCTCTGACGGGTCGGCCCGTCACGAGTGGTTACCATGCTTTCCAGGATTATATTCATATACACAAAATATTATTTATATAAACAGATCATTACAGAGATTTGCATACAAATTGCACCTCCTCCTTCTCTGACTACCTAAGAAATTCCCATCACTAGAAAACCGGAAGTGCTTTTCAAGAACCAAATTTCCCGGCCAACAGAAAGAGGATGTTGCCTGCTAACACCAAACATGAGCATCAACATCTAGGTTTTTGAATTATGAACTTGAATGTTTGCATTTCTGATTGGTTAGCTGCTACGGAGTCATAATTAACAGTCTCTTGGTACTAAGTGCCGTTTTGAAGGGAATCAAACATAACAAACGGCCAATTGAACATGAAAAACAGAAATCAGATCAAAATCAATCCCACATAGCAATAATAACAGCGGTCATGGTGTCTTATTTCAGCATATCAAGTTAGAGATTCAAGAAAACACAGAATGAAAACAAAACACATGAAGTGCGTCTAAAACAAGAAAGAATCTTCAACCACCCTTAAGTTACCCAAGAACAGTACACATCTTATCCCACATTAAACCACTAGTCAGAGAGGAGGCTTCATGAGTCTAATGTTGGTTTGTCTACACAAGTTGAGTAGGATACCCCCTGGTGGTCACCTGACCTATGTGAGTGATGAAATGACTGAAAGTTGGAGGCCACTACACCCTTTAGTTCACTCTATAGTTTAACAAAATAATAGCAACAATAATTTTATTTGAATATTTATGTGCTTAATTTAGACCTCTGGGCTTTAAAAGTAAGGATGTGATTAGCAGCGCTGATCAGAGGACAGTTTGAGTGGATTATTTAGGTTTACTGGTCAGGCTGTATGTGTAGACACACGTGCACATGTTTCAGTGCAGTTCTCCAGCCCTTCCTTTCTCTCTCTCTCTTTCTTTCTTTCTGTCAGCCTATGATGGCCAGCGCACGGGTCTAGTCTAGAAGGGAGGGCTCGGTGGGGCGGATAATGGTGGGCCGGTTGGGAGCGCCAGGGGGTCTTCTGCTGCAGGAGGAGAAAAGAGTGAGAAACAGAGGTGAGACATACCCACAACCATAGGGAAATGATGGAGGAGAAGGGAGAAGGGAGTAGACAAGATGTGATGAGATGAGAAAAGAAAAGATGAAAAAGAGAAGAGATGAGACTAGAAGACTTGAAAAGATACAAGATGAGGAGGGAATGAGACTAGATGAGACGAGATCAGAAGAGAAAAGAAGAGGTGAGACTACATGAGAGATGTGACTAGATGAGATGAGAAAAGACAAAAGGAGAGATGACTAGATGAGACTAGAAGAGATGAAAAGAGATGAGATGAGGAGAGACAAGAATTGATGAGACGAGATGACAAGAGACAAAATATGAGCAGAGACAAGACTAGATAAGACCACGTAAGAGACGAGAAAAGACAAGAGCTGAACAGAGACGAGACTAGATGAGACTACATGAGACTAGATGAGATGAGAAAAGACAAAAGGAGAAGTGATGAGGCAAGAAGAGTTGACTAGATGAGACTACATGAGACTAGATGAGATGAGAAAAGACAAAAGGAGAAGTGATGAGGCAAGAAGAGTTGACTAGATGAGACTAGAAGAGAGGAAAAGAGACAAGATGAGGAGAGACAAGAATTGACGAGACAAAATGACAAGAGACAAAAGATGAGCAGAGACAAGACTTAATGAGACCAGTGGCTGGCTGCATTAGCAGCTTAGCCTAGTCTTAAAAAAATAGCCATCTATTTTTTTCCCTCAACACTGGTCATAACTTTTTAAAGTCAGTTGCAAAAAGGTAGACTGGTCTAATTTTAATCCGAAAAGTAAAACAGATTACCCCTTTTGCTGACTGCTAGTTGAACAGAGACGAGACTAGATGAGACTACATGAGACTAGATGAGATGAGAAAAGACAAAAGGAGAAGTGATGAGGCAAGAAGAGTTGACTAGATGAGACTAGAAGACATGAAAAGAGACAAGATGAGGAGAGACAAGAATTGATTAGACAAGATGACAAGAGACAAAAGATGAGCAGAGACAAGACTTAATGAGACCAGTGGCTGGTTGCATTAACAGCTTAGCCTAGTCTTAAAAAAATAGCCATCTATTTTTTTCCCCCTCAACACTCGTCATAACTTTTTAAAGTCAGTTGCAAAAAGATAAACTGGTCTAATTTTAATCCGAAAAGTAAGACAGATTGCCCCTTTTGCTAACTGCTAGTTGGTCAAACTAGTTCTCAAGACACAACATAGCGGCTATGTTTATGCAACTGACCCCAGATGAGATGAGACAAAAGACGAGGAGAGACAATACTTAATGAGACTAGATGAGATGAGACAAAAGATGAGGAGACAAGACTATATACGACCACATAAGAGATGAGACTAGATGAGAAGAAATAAGAAAAGACACAAGGAGAAGAGATGAGACTACCTGAGATTAGACGAGAAGAGATGAGAAAAGACAATTGAGACAACCTAAGAGGAGATGAGACAAGATGACAAGAGACAAAAGATGAGGAGGGACAAAATGTAATGAGACTAGATGAGATGAGGTGAAGAGACAAAAGATGAGGAGACAAGACTAAATAAGAACATGTAAGAGACAAGACTAGATGCGAAGAGATGAGAAAAGACAAGAGCTGAGCAGAGACGAGACTAGATTAGAGGACATGAGACTAGATGAGATAAGACAAAAGGAGAAGTGATGAGGCAAGAAGAGTTGACTAGATGAGACTAGAAGACATGAAAAGAGACAAGATGAGGAGAGACAAGAATTGATTAGACAAGATGACAAGAGACAAAAGATGAGCAGAGACAAGACTTAATGAGACCAGTGGCTGGCTGCATTAGCAGCTTAGCCTAGTCTTAAAAAAATAGCCATCTCAAATAATAAATAATAAAAATAACCATCCCTCAACACTGGTCATAACTTTTTAAAGTCAGTTGCAAAAAGGTAGACTGGTCTAATTTTAATCCGAAAAGTAAAACAGATTACCCCTTTTGCTGACTGCTAGATGGTCAAACTAGTTCTCAAGACACTTAACATAGCGGCTATGTTTATGCAACTGACCCCAGATGAGATGAGACAGGATGAGAAGAGACAAAAGACGAGGAGAGACAATACTTAATGAGACTAGATGAGATGAGACAAAAGATGAGGAGACAAGACTAGATACGACCACATAAGAGATGAGACTAGATGAGAAGAAATAAGAAAAGACACGAGGAGAAGAGATGAGGCAAGAAGAGTTGACTAGATGAGACTAGAAGAGATGAAAAGAGACAAGATGAGGAGAGACGAGACTAGATGAGACTACCTGAGATGAGATGAGACTAGGTGAGATGAGAAAAGACAAAAGGAGAAGTGATTAGGCAAGAAGACGTGACTAGATAGATGAGAGGGGAAAAGAAGAGATCAAAGAGAAAAGATGAGACAAGAAGAGGTGACTAGATGAGACTAGAAACGAGAAGTTAGGTGAGACTGTCAGACGAAAAGTGGCTAGATGAGGCCACACGAAAGCAGAAGAGAAGGCTAGAAAAGAGAGTCAATTTGAAGAAACAAGATAAGAATGGACAGGAAGAGACAAGACAAAAAAAGCTAGATGAGACTAAATGAGAAAAGAGATGAAGAGGCAAGAAGAAAAGAAACAAGATGGCATTAAAAGAGACAAGGCAGAAAGGACTGAAAGAGATGAGTGCAGAACAGATGAGATAAGAAAATACCAGATGAGACAAAGTGAGAAAGCACAATAAGAGATAAGAAAAAAAGAGATAAGATTAGAATAGAAAAGAGACGAGAATAGAAGTGATGAGGAGAGACAAGTCTAGATGAGAACAGATATGAAGAGATGAAAAGATGACGCTAGATGAGTAGAGGGAAAAAGAAGAAAGGAAGAGATGAGAGGAGATCAAAACAGGAAAATAATATCACTGGAAAGATTAGAAAATATGCTGAGAAGGAAATTAGGTAGAACTTGTTTCTTATTAATAATATTAGTAGTAGTATGTGACAGGAGAAAATATCTGCATGCAGCTGCTAGTGAGAGAAGAATAAGAGCTGAAGAGACAGTACATCAGTCAAACCTTGTTCAAATGTTGTTGTTGGTTTTTTTCCAAAAACGTTCACTCCTCTCAGCTTCAGACACAAGATGCTCGTTCTCACAGGCACAGCGAGTCTACATATCTTCATGGAGGTGACAGATGGTTAAGTGTCTTACCTGGGGATACCCGGAGGGATGCGGGCAGGGCGGGAGGGGATCTGTGGAGGCGCACTGAAAGGATCCAGGTTGCTGTTGCTGAAGGCATTAATGGGCTGGCCTGGGCGAGAGGGAATGGGTGGAGCTGCAAAGGAGGGGGTGGGGTTAAGAGGG
>NW_015505443.1:721421-754717 GCF_001515645.1 Sinocyclocheilus grahami | reverse complement strand
TGCTGGAGGTCTGCTGGGGGGCGGGGCCGATGTAGCCGGTCTGTGCTGGGGGGTGGGGCTACAGAGGACAGGAAAAGAAGAAATATAGTATTAAAACAGTTATGAAGTACACTACTCTTAAGGCCCAATATGCTCGTGGTGAAATTCTTCACTTACACCTTGTCTACACCATCTACGCAAGTGGCATGGTACGAAGTGACACAATAAAAGACAATAGAACCCATTATAATCAGGAGATGCTGTCTACGCTGGATGCGGCATGACATGACAAATCCAGCTTTTGCAGCACAGTGCGACGCTAGTTAGTTAGTTACAAAATTACTAATTTGTTCTTTAATTTCACTTTAATTACACTGGGGGCTTTAAAGGGTTAAGGCCTGTTCCACATTTGGGGTCTTGGCCACTTGAGAGCGCATGTGCAACAGGAAATAAGTGAACAATACTGTCCCAGGTCTAATGAATGCCAAAGCTCAGTGCACTTGTTGCACATTAGATCCACATTACATCTAATAGCGCATTGGAGCGGTATTTGAAGCCAAGCTTACCCCATCATCCATCATGTACAGGATCCCATGTGACTCAATATCGTGAGACGTCAAGAACAACTTTCCAGTGTAAGCTAAATTAATTAGATTGTACATAGAAAAAATGTGTATACAAAGCTCTGTTAAATGAGAAGTTTTACAACACTATGATGTAGTGTGTGCCATCAGATAATTAAAAGTTCTACACACACTTGTGGTCTTCACACTCAATTGAACACTTGGGGAATACAGGAAATACACCAGGAAACACCAAGAAATACAGGGGCTGGACAAAATAATGTGAACACCCATTATTATAGGGGTTAATATCCTTTGTGTAGGCTACAGGAAAAAACAAAAAAAAACTTTGCGATTATAATCTTTTTATTGTCTATACTCTCTAGGTTGCATCTCAGTGTACTATGGGTCAAATGGGTGACTTGTCAGACCTCCAAAAAAGGACAAATCATTGAAAGCCTGTTTAGCAGGAACGTCTATAACCCAACTGTTTGATGTTTTAAGAACAACAGTCTTTACAATTATGAGCATGTACACAAAGCATGATTAGACTTCATCAGCAAAGAAGAATAGAATGATAGGGACCGTCGAACACTAAGAAGGATTGTGTCCGAAAAACACAGAACTACTGCAGCAAAGTGACAGCAAACCTCAATATTCACCTTAAGGACCCTGTTTCCACAAACACCGACCAGAGAGGCCCGTGTTCATATTTTATTCTAAACATAGAAAGCCACAGTAATGGGAATGCAATTCCTTTCCAGACAGCAGCATGCTGTTCATTTTCTAACCTATTCTCTGGAATCCAGCTGTCGTTGACGGGCGGAGGTGCAGGAGTGGACACAGTGCTGGTGCTGATGTCACCGATGATGCTGAGGGCCTCTTTTATGGCGTGGTACATACGCAGCATCTCGTCTCTGCGCTGGGCCTGGTCAGCAGACTCCTCCATCAGACTGTTCTGATCTCCTGAGGAGTACAGGTAGGCCAACAGCTCGGAGTGGATGAAGTCTTTCGCCTGGGGACAGCAAGACAACAGAAAAGGAAGGAAAGGTTAATGAAGAGGCGAGGATGTTTGCAATACGCTATGTACAATGAATGTTTCAAGATGAACTGCTTAAAACACAAGCGGTTGTGCACTTACGTTGTTGATCATGAGATGCATGATAGTCTTGGGCATGAGGTCTCTGATGGTCTTGTTGACGATACCAGTGTAGGAGTCCACCAGGTTACGAATGGTCTCCACCTGCCTCTCCAGCTGAGGGTCCATGGAGAAGCTGTCAACTGGAGTGGCCTCTTCTGACTCCACCTACACAACATACACATCCCAGTTTCTTTACAATCACTTCTTATTTAATCTAAGTTTAGGACTTTTCATGAATTTTAACGACAACATCTAAAGTGACCTGTATCTTTAATGCATGAGTGGATGAGTGAAAACTATTCTTAGGGGGGAAAAAAAGAATAGTTTTGTTTACAACAAAATGTAAAGCCTTTCTTTACCTCTAAAACAACTTCTGCTAACCAAACCAAGACTGCGTAGATGGGAAAAACATTTGAACTATTTACTAGATACTAGACAACGTGAGTGATGTTTGCCCATGTAAAAGCTTTGTAAAAGTTGTTGCTAAGATGATTTAAGAGATCATCTGCTATACAGCTGCTACTGCATTTTGAGTGTTTCTGGCTTGCTGCTTATGCAAATTGCTTAGTAATAACATAGTAATAACACATTAATAATATAAAAGCATACCGGTCTTTAACAAACTGCAGATTTTCAGGTACCATGTCAATAACAGAAATGCATGTGCTAATATGTGCCTATTTTTTTCAACTCCCTAACTCCAAGTACATATAATAATAATAATATTAATGTTTGCCTTAGATGCACCACTACTACTAGTACTACTACTATTAATTTCATAACATACATTACCGTTCAAAAGTTGGCACCAGTAATGTTGTTTTTGAAAGAAAGTCATACTTTTATTCAGCAAGTATGCATTCAATTGATCAAAAGTGACAGGAAAGACATTTACAATGCTAAAAGCAATATGTATTTCAAATAAATACTGCTCTTTTGAACTTTCTATTCATTAAAGTATCCTGAAACTTATGCATACACACACAACAACCCCCCAGTAACCCAGTACGATTTCCTGCAAATTCCAAAGTCGGATCCCGGCTGGAACATTTCAGTGCGCTTGCCACGTCACTTTGCCTCCCCTTTCGTCCCTTTTTTACTTTCGTCCTCTCATTTCTCCATTTATCGCTTTCTCTTTACTTCGAAAACCACTGCTAAAGGCCCATTTCTCAGTGTTATTCATAAAACAATGGTACAGAGCGAAAACCGCACATGGTTCAGAATGCGAAAATGGAGCCATGATGGCAAAACGCTCTGTATTCCTCTCAAAGAAACTACAGAGGCCTGGAATATGCATTTGCCACGCAGCAGCGGACATGTGAGTAAACTGAATATATACATTTGAAATGAATTCCTAATGTAAACATTATCAATAAGTAATGTTGGGATATTCAGTGATGTTGTTTCAACCGATTTCATTATGTTTAGATTCATAATATATTAATATAATTTTTTTGTGCATATGCGGACCAGCTTTAATTACTTGATTCTTCATGTGCCTTCATTACTCGGTCCAAAAAGCTTTTTATACGTAAAAATCTAAACAAAACCAGCACATTTCACTACAAAATCAAAAGAGGTTACATTTTTACATTAAGAAAATGAAACCTATTTAACTGTAGCATTATTTTCATGAGAATTAAGCTTTCCCCCCCTCAAATTATCATTAACGTAGTATGTCAGAATATTTTACGTTTCCACTTTTTTTGTATTTTTGTTTTTGTAATTGTATCATTCCCAATTTATTCACAATGATTTTCATTAGACTTGTTATTTTAATACAATGTTATTTTACTGTTATAAATTATGTAAATCATACTTTACAATTTAAATATCAATATTTTTGACAGTCTTACAGTATTGAGAATCAGATTTATGGGGATTCTGATAACTTAACTTGCTGCAGAAACAAAGTTACAATCCAAACATCTAAATGGTTATATAACAACCTTCATTTACTTTGAAAATTTTTCTTATTACTCTATTTTAAATAAGTAGTGAGATGAGATTTCTGAAGGATCATGTGGCACTGAAGACTGGAGTAATGATGCTGGATAGGAATAGATTATTAGAAAATAATTGTATTATTATTTCACAATTATATTTTTACTGTATTTTTGCAATAAACGCCTTGGTGAGCATAAGAGACTGTGTAAGTGTAAGTGACAAATACATCCTGATACCAAAAGTCCTACCCTTCATTATTTCCCATTGAATGTTCAGTTTTATTTGTATACATCACATCATGAAAGTTAAACGTGTAGACTTTAAACTCTCAAAAATGGAATATGGAGTGCTTTAGATTGTCCATGTGTTCAAACTGAACATTAGTACCTGATCTTTCTCAGGATAAACGCCTGCTCGGAGAAAAGACGCTTTCCAGCTGTCCATGTCCTCCTGAGAATCACAGGCCAGCTCGATCTGACGCAAGTCCTTATACACGTTCCTGCAAGGGGGATCGAATACATGAAGTGGCCGAACACCAAACTCAAATACACAAACATAGAGAGTTGCAGTCAGCCCTGACCTTTGCTCGGTGTTGAAGATTGCAAAAATATGCTTGGTATCCAATGGAAATGACTGCATTTCGTATGTGAAAATTTGCAGACTGCATTTCGTATGTGAAAATTTGCAGAAGTATGGAAAATGTGGGCCCATCAATATGCAAAAATATTAACATACAAATAAATATTCATAGCTAAACAGGAAAAGTGATGACTGTAACTGCGTGAAAAATAGCAGAAGTGCGATTTACCAACTTAAACGCATAAAACATGTTGTATAAGTATTAGCGAAAACACCCTGATTTTTGATTCAGTGTTTTCTGTTTTTTTTTTTTTTTTACCTGATATACACAATTATATGCCTATTTGCACTTTACTATTCGCATTTAGCATTAGGTTGCGATTCACCAGTTGGGAACCACTAGACTATAGTATCTAGCATTACTCTGCATGGAGTCGGAACATAAGGCAGCAATTAAAGCTTGGTTAAAAAATAAACTCTCTAGAAACTCTGAATATACACTAACAAAACCACTGGGGAGTATCTTGAAGTCTTGAAATAGAGCAACAATAAAAGAATAAAGGAACAATTTTGCTGTGCTTGTGGATTTTTTTTTCGTTCTAAAGCACAGGGAAACATGACATCAGATGCCATCCAGACCCACTGGATGCCAGAGAACAGGGGTCAGAGGTCGGCAGTGGTATGTTACGATCAAATTAGTGAGTAAAAGCAAGCCTGCATGCTGGTAAACGAAGGAGAATGCTGTTATTAGTGTTAAATTGGAGAAAGACGTACACTCAAGTGTGAAAACCTATTGAACGGGAAGGAATAGTGAAAGAAGACACAGGTAAGCGGGTCGTAACCAGAGGCTGTTTGCTAAGAGAAGGTACAGGAGCTGGAGAAGAAAGGGTTAGTCAAGGAAATGGGAGGGAAAGGGCTTTCAGATTTCAGTGGTAAAGAAATTTCAGTGTTATTTTTGAGGTTAACTCAAGGATTGTGGAACACTGTTTCGTAAAGTCAACAGAATCAAAATGAATCTTATTTCCATTATTAAAAGGTTCACCCAAAAATGAAAATTAGCCCATTATTTACTCACCCTCAAGCCATCCTAGGTGTATATGACTTTCTTCTTTCAGATGAATCCAATCGGAGTTATATAAAAAATTTACTTTGATCTTCCAAGCTGTTTAATGGTAGTCAGCGGGTGTTGCAGTTCATCAATCCAAAAGAAGTGAAATACAGCGCCCATCCATAATAAAAAGTGCCTCACACGGCTCCGGGAGGTGAACAAAGGCCTCCTGTAGCGACTCGATGCGTTTTTGTTACAAAAATAACCATGCGCAACGCCGACATCTTACATCATCCTCCCGGAGCTGCTTCCATGTACAACTGTTGGCGCAAGCTAGATTAAAGGGATTATTATGTTTTGAACATGGATATTTTTCTTACAAAAACGCATCGATTCACTACAGGAGGCCTTTGTTCACCCCCCGGAGCCGTGTGAGGCACTTTTTATTATGGATGGATGCGCTTTATTTCACTTCTTTTGGACTGATGCACTGCAACACCCGCTGACTGTCATTAAACAGCTTGGAAGATCAAAGTAAATTTTTAATATAACTCCGATTGGATTCATCTGAAAGAAAGAAGTCATATACACCTAGGATGGCTTGAGGGTGAGTAAATAATGGGCTAATTTTTGGGTGAACTATCCCTTTAATGCACATTCCAGCTCCGTTCTGGTACTACATCTTACATCGAAATACCCCACAGCGTCAATGACACTGAACGTTTTCCATTAAAGAAAGAAATATCACAACAAAATGTACTGCAAGCATTTCTACGGTGCCATCCCTTTTCTCCCTTTCCATTTTGCTTTGTTCTCTGTAAAAACGGAGTGAAACTGAGAGGAGGGGGTTAGAGTTAGACAGAGCCAACAGAAACAACGCAAACATAAAGTTATAACAGGCTATACAGATTGTTTGCCTTGGTGGGGAAATGCCATCAACCTTCTTAAATATAGAAACCTGATAACCATCTCTGAGAGGGGAAAAAAGACGGAAGAGACTGATGAGCAGAGAAAAACACCAGGACAGTACGGCTCAGGCATCTCGTGCTAGGATGTACTGTAGCGACCCGAACAAACGACCACAAAAACGCTCTTGAATATCTTTTCATTAGACAGAAACCCAGCAAATATCTGTGGTCAGAGCCTGGCTTGGGCTCTGTATTCTCTAACATGGATCCAATTACCCTTTTGCCGCCCACAACTGAAAGAAATGAGAGCATGACCCTATTTTCCATTGTGTTTGGATTTCACCGTTCTTCCATGTTGCACATTCTGACTGCTGTCTCTCTAAATTAAACAAATTAATCCTAATATTATGTACATTTAAAATGCATAATTATTAACAAGTTAATCAAAGAGTTGGCCAAATATGATCAGAAATTTAATTAAACAGAAATTTGTTGACAGAAGGGATGATTTTGAATTAAAGATGAGATGATTAGATGATTACCTGTGAGAGGCGACTGTTAATTAACCCAATAGAAATCTCCCAATTAACTTTGCCCCAGAAAGGATTTCTCTAAGGTTGAGCAGTTAATTTAGTAAATTAGAACCAATTGATTAGCAAAAGGAACCCGACACTGCCACATTCTGGCCATTACTGGCACACCAAAGGGGGGGGGGGGGAAATCAACAACTAAATACACCAACTCACTGTTATGGTAGGGCTGGACAATATTTTGTTTATCCACAATAAGTTCGGTGCGGATATAAAATTAAGCAACAGTTATTATTGTGATGACTTTAAGACCCTTTTACTGTATTTGGCCATTAAGTTTGTGATTAAGATTCAATTTAATTCAATTTATTTAATAGTTTCAAAATACGATTCATCACCTTAAAAATGCTCATGCCCTTTGTGGCACTTTACAATTATTAAAAGTTAATAAACAAATCTAAAGGTAAATGTTTATTTATGACTCTGAATTGTTACATAGCTACTCTTCATTTAGTGAAAAACAGAAAACATGTCTTGATTACATTAATTAGATATATATTGCTTTACTTTTGAACTACTTGACAAAAATGGCTGTTTGGATGCAATGACATTTAATATAGTTAAAAGGTTCAAACATATTGAGAATTTTTAAGCCATATAGCCCAGTCCTACCTCAGACATGTTGTTAGTATAAACAAAATCATATTTCAGTGGAAAATAATTGTGATTAGCTCTTCATGGCAAATGCATTCAAAAATCTATAAAAATACATTAATTAATTAAAAATGCACACCACATACATGTAAAAAAAAAAAATCCCAATCACACACCACATGTTATCTTGGGTTTGATTTTGGCTCTTTAGTATGAATTGTATGTTTTCTTGGCCCCGCCCACCCACCATATCCCCATGGTGACGTAGAGGCTGATTCTCCACAAGGCAAACTCTGCTCACCCAGCCTGGGCCACCAGGACTCACATCCAGCAACAGGATAACTGAGGCCTCCATTTCACTCCATTTTCTCATAAAAAAAGGGTTCTTTCATGCATAAAAATACACTGATATATTAAATTAAGGGTGCACTGTGACATTTTCTCAAAGGAATGGTTAGTAATGTTCTCTCGGTTTAATTACTAAAATTACCGAATGTTAGGTGATGCCACTAATTACAGTGGGCATTTTATGGTGGAATTGACGTCAGTTACTGATTAGTCGTAACTGTAATTGAAAAACTAGCCATAATTAAATTTTATTCCAGTTTGGTTTTTCCACCAGACTATACCTTCTCGGCTTCGCCTTCTCTCAGGCCACCTAGCTGCAGAGTGAAAGAAAAACCATCAGCTTTATAACTCTCGTCGGCAAGTTTACACACAGACATCCCACCCACACTGGTAATTACAGAGTTGTTTGACCTGTTACGGCCTCAGTTCTCCTGTCTGGATGAGCGCTGGTGACCTTTAACTGGGCATGGCTTGTAGGTTTGTGGTACTTACCAGTATTTCACCCTGCAGTGATAAGGAGGGACGGGGGTGGGGGCAAGTTTTGGGGAGAAGAAATGAGACAGAGACACAGGAAACAAGCAAAGCCAGGAAGGGAAGACAGTGCAGTTAAGAAAGACACATTTTTCAAATGGAAATGAAAAGGTTTGACGGGGACAAGGGTGTGATGGAGTGAGTCAAAGAACAGAGAAAAGTCATAATGAGAAAAAAGTTAGAAGCCACTGAAACCTTCAAACATGATAAGCCCATTTCAGGCTCTTTTATTTTTCTAACTTTGTTAGAAAAATACTCTTTACTGCCAAGCAATGTTCATTCCAAATGAAATGGTGCACATACTGTAAATACTAACACTGTGTCCTAACCAGGCGTGAAGTGACATAATTCCAGCTGTCAACACAAATTACAGCGTGATGCTTCACAATATCAGCCATTCAGAACATGTCTGATGTATAATGGAGTTGTTCATGACAACAGTTATGTATTGAAATAAACTAAGAACTGTTTCAATAGCAGCAAAAGTGTTTTGCAATACAATATGAACACAATACCTAACAATTGTATATAACAATGAATCTTTTTTGATACAAGTACATAGAAATTAAAGAGACCAAATTGGACCCATTGTAATTAAGTTAAATAAATCATAATGATTCAGTTTACAATAAATCAGTTTAATTACTTATTTGCTGTTAATATGACAATGTGTAGTGAAACATACACATTCAGAACATTATACATTTTGTTGTGACAAAGAATACATTTTTACAAATGTTACCAGCATAGCACTGTTTAGTATTTTAATTTATAAGAATGATAATTTTCCTATTATTTAATAATTTATGCAAGCATACATAGTATAATAGCATATGGTATAATGTCATTAGGATCAATAATTTGGTGCTTTCAATGTCACGTGAAGTACCACATACAAAGTTTAAACTTTCCACTGAGAAACCTCCTGATCAAGTCATGCTTGCGATGGAGTTTCTCATCCTCGGACTCGAATTGATAAGGTAATATCGATGTCATTTTTGTAAACTTATAGCATCTTTGTTTACAAGTAATCCTCCTGAGCAAAAAATAATTATGGTAATGGGCGTTTCGTTCCTGACACGCATTGTATACGGAAATACCAATCAGCCAGCTGACCAATCAGAGCAGAGTAGGCTTATGGAAGGGAAGCGTTTACAGACCTTAAGCTCAGAACTGCTTTGAACGAATCATTTCGAAATCATTGAAAAATTATTCTAATATTAAATGTAGAAAATTACAATGCTTTCTGACCGTAGATGCATTTAAACCTGTTGTAGGGGACTCCGACACAATATTAGGACACTTTAAAATACCATATGACCTGCTCTTTAAGTGGAATTGGAACTACAGCAAGTATTGGTAAGCTCCTAACGATTCCCATCCCTAGTTATTAAAACATATAAATCTTAAGTGATAACAATTTCATGTGAAATGCAGGAAATATTTGCATATTAAATAGATTAAATTCCCACCGATACTCTTCCAAAACTGAGAGTGAAAAAGACTCAAGAAAGGAAAGAATGTGAAATTTTCAAAAAGAATGTGTGGCATTGGAGAGGGAGGACAGAATTAAAAATCAAGAATCAAGCACTGCAGTTCCACCTATGACCACAAGACGGCAGGTAATAATAATAATAATTATAATAATTCATTACATTTATACAGCGCTTTTCTAGGCACTCAAAGCGCTTTACATTGTCAGGGGGTATCTCCTCATCCACCACCAGTGTGCAGCATCCACCTGGATGATGCGACGGCAGCCATAGTGCGCCAGAACGCCCACCACACACCAGCTTACTGGTGGAGAGGAGACAGAGTGATGAAGCCAATCAGTAGATATGGGGATGGTTAGGAGGCCATGATGGTCAGAGGCCAATGTGCAAATTTGGCCAGGATGCCGAGGTCACACCTCTACTCTTTTCGAAAGACATCCTGGGATTTTTAATGACCACAGAGAGTCAGGACCTCGGTTTAACGTCTCATCCGAAGGACGTGCTTGTTGACAGTATAGTGTCCCCGTCACTACACTGGGGCGTTAGGACCCACACAGGGTGAGCACCCCCTGCTGGCCTCACTGACACCTCTTCCAGCAGCAACCTAGTTTTCCCAGGAGGTCTCCCATCCAGGTACTGACCAGGCTCAGCCCTGCTTAGCTTCAGTGGGTAGCCAGTCTTGGGCTACAGGGTGATATGGCTGCCGGTGCTAAACGGCAGGAGACGGTTTCTTTGTTGCTATGACAACAGCAGCAGCCTTTTGTGTTTGGGGCAGGAGGCAAAGCGTCTGTCACTGTGTGTCTTTTACTTTTACAGTCAGTGGTTGAGGCTTAACTGATGCTCTACTAAAGCAACAAAAAATAAAAGAAGGTGATGTGCCACTGACAAATGCTGGAATTGGGGCTCTAAAGCCGATTCATCTTGGAAACATCCAATTTTTCCAAGCAATCTGAATGTTTTTTATTGGATTCACATGGGATATGGAAATGCAAGGCTCATTATGTAACAGAACACCAACTTTGGACAAGTCACATGGACACATTCCAGACAATCACTATGGGTGTGGTGGAGAGGGCGTGGCTGATTCATACAGGTGGAAAGCTGAATGGGAAGGTGGGCGGCAGCATGTGGAAATAGAGGGATGAGGAGTTTTTTGACTCCGCCTTTTCTCGATCCGCTCCTGGTTACCTTCTTGGCACTTTTCCTGACGAGGGTGGTGAGTTCGGACACCACCAGGTCCACACATTTCAGGCTGGGTTCTTTCAGTTTGCGGATCTGTTTTTTCACTATAGTCTCAAAGGCCAGATCAGGGGTGAACAGCCCCGTTCTGAGGGGGTCAGGGGGATGCCAGTGAAAGAAGGGGGGAGAAGAAGTGTTCAGGTGTTAAAAAAGGACAGAAAAAGAGAAAGAAGGGGAAGAATAAAAAGAGAGGAAACTTTTAGTTGATTAATTATTGCTCATCTATGAACAGATACAAACTAGGTCCAAAAGGGGGAGCCGCAGGTTTTCACATCCATGAATTATGTATTTTTTGCACCACAATAAACAAACCCTAGAAAAGCTTGTTCACTCAACATCCAATATAACTAGTCTAAAATATTTGCATTTTTCCACACCAAAAATATTCACTACTACAATGCTACTACACAGTATATATTTTTTTACATTTATTAAATATTAAAACAACTGGCCTCTAAAATAATAATAATAATAATAATAATAATGATGATGACGACAAAGATTCATTGTATTTTTTGGAAATATCGGAATCAAATGGTTTTCATGACACTTGGTTTTGTTAAAGTCGCAATGAAACAGAAGTAGCAACTGTAACATATGCACAAATTAATTGTTCACAATAATGGCTCGTTTCCACTGAGCGGTACAGTTCGATACAGTACAGTACGGTACGCAATTATGTCCGTTTCCACTGTCAGAAGTTGTGAATATTCCCAAAATAGCGAACAGTGCCACTTTTTTGGTACCCTTCAATTGGGGAACCTAGCACAGCAAAGGGTAACAAATGGGTGGAGCTAAACTCCCCACAGGATGTTGATTGGTTGACTAGAATCGTCACTTTTGCGTGATACAAGGGGATAAAGCGTCCTTCACTCGTTCTGCTTTGCTGTCCATGAGTGTCGGGCTTATTTACATCAGAGTGCGCAAACACAAAAAAAATATAACCGCGTATTTTATAATTTTATATTTTCACACAGACAATAGCCGTTTCTCAGTATGCGTTCTTGTGGACTTGTGAAACGTCATTGCTCAAAAACCCATGTAATTTTCTAAATATTACTGTTATTGTGTCATAAAATGTAGTTTTAAGGGTTTTTCAGGCAAGAATGTAATTATTTAAAACTCAAATCTGCGGTTTATTTATAAAGATAGCGCCAATTTGAAAATTTGCTATGCCGATTTCGGAGCTCCAGGCGATCAGCGGGCGCTCAGTGCTCATGTATCCGCATAGAGCCGCCTTAGCTCGGCTAGTCCTTTCGACATTTGCCGCTGACTCTGACGTCTCTGTAGTGATTAAACATGAGATACAATTCGTTTTGGGTAGGCTATATTTAACAGGCATTCGTGGTCTCATGAATCTATTATTTATTCCTGGTCATATCGTTTTGGCAGAGCACAAAGTTGTTTAACTTTATATATTTAATTTGAACTTTACCGTAGTACATCGCTGACTTTGTAGCATACGTTTGACTGAACTGTTTGCTTTTGTCTTTATTTCCTCTTATATAAGCCTCTTATACTTTGTACTTGTACGTTTATAATGGCTATTATTGTTCATTAAAACAGACATTTAACAAAAAGAGGCAGAGTTGTGCTTATTGTCGCGGTTCATTGTCGATCGCTACTTTCCGGCATACACCACACCTATCAAGAAGGGTACTATTGGCAGTGGAAACGCAAGCCTGATCAGGGTTACCCGTACCGAATCGTACTGTACTGAACTGTACCGTACCGCTCAGTGGAAACGAGCCATAAGATCTATATATTTATTTATAAAATAGATAGGGTGAATTTTCGTTTCATGCTGACTTTTAATAGTTCTTCAACATCTGTATTCTTCAGCCAATGTGGAGAGAATGCCGCACCACAGCAAAATCTATAGTCTAAGTTAAGCCTGCGACACAAAATAATTGAAACTGCAATAAAATATGTGGATGCAAAAACAGATAAGACTACAAAACCAGTCCAATTTCTGAACAGATGACTCTTATAAACCCTGACTCTTGCAATTAATCTGTGAAAACGACTCTCAAATCTTAAAGAGACCTTCAAACCAATGAGTTGCTCATTTAAACTGGCGAAAAAGACTCAATGTAGTCTCAGTGAAGTAATTATAAAATTGCATATACAGATGTACTTAAGTCCTAATTAAACTGGTAAAAAAAACAACACTAAATTTCAACTAAATGCATTTAATATAAATTTAAGATTTTTTATAGATTCTCATTCAATTGCAAATAACATGCAATTATGTATCTGAAAACATTACATTCAGTTTGCACTTAAATATATTATTTTAAAGTATATTATTCATTTAATAAGTACTATTTTTTTTCTAAGTATGCTACAGTCAAGTGTACTTCTTTTTATATGATTAATAATGTGATCACTATCGCCCCCCCCTTACATTTTCATGTTGACCCTTGGCTACAGAGACGCTCAGGATGTTGCAGCACCCCTGGCTCATCCCTTTTAGACTGCAGATGACCAGAGAGTGAAATTCTCCGCTCATCTCCTTAGCACAAAACCGTCACAACACCCCAACACACGACAGCAGAGCCAGCGCACACGGCAGTCGGGGGGGCCGAGGGGGGTCACACCGACACGCAAACACACGTTCAACCTCTGACTCTCACTCTGTGCTTTTCACTGAAAGCCCCATCTGTTTGTCTCAGGTGTAGTGTGACGCCCCCTCACAAGAAGCCCCCCAGTGGCCAGGCTGGGGTACTGCAGTACCTTGTTGGTGCACTGCCTGACTGTGTTGATGAGCTCCTGAATAACCAGATCGATACATTTCAGACAGGGCTCTTTCAGCTTAATGATCTGCTTTTTCACGATGGCTTCAAACGCCAGATCTGGAGTGAACAGCCCAGTTCTGAGAACGCACAGGACAGACAGACAGCAGGACGTAAGAGGACGGAGACAAACAGTGAGGAGAAAGAAAAACAACAAAAGTGCCAAAAAAATAACTCAAAGACAGATATTTGTGACAATGATATTAAAACAGAAGTGAAACCACATTAAATTAGGATACTTGAAGGTGAAGTGGAGGGAAAGAAGAGGATAAAGACAACGTTTTAGCTCACAAAGACTAAAAAAAATTAAATAAAGTGAGTTCTAAATAAGAAACGGACAGATTAGTGTGGCTCACTGTGGGGAAAAAGAAGTCAATTAGACATTTCAGAGACAACAAGGTTTCTCTTAAAATCACTTTAGGCCATGCCCTCATGACACAGTTTATTGAGGTCGCAGATATTTTTGAGGGTCTCACAAGAGGGACAAATCGCAGCCTAACTGATACTCACTTTGATTGTAGACTCATATTAAGCAACTCAATCTAGTCTGGCTCAAAACTAAGAGCAGACGAGGGTAGAATTTGACAAGACAGAATCCACATTAAGCCAAAGTCAAAGACTATATTCTCATGGTCTCAATCTTGGTCCTTGAGTCCAAGATCACATTTCCAAGGTCTTGGTCCTTGAGTAGGAGTTCAAGACCATATTTAGTTTTGGTCCTCGATTCCAAGATCACAATTTTATTATCTTGCTCTTGGTCCTCGAATCAGTACTTAAAGACCGTTTTTTCATGCTCTTGTTCCTAGAAACCAAGTTCAAGACCATATGTGACCCTGGACCACAAAACCAGTCATAAGGGTAAATTTTTTTTAATTGAGATGTATACATCATCTGAAAGCTGAATAAATAAGCTGTCCACTGATGTATGGTTTGTTAGGATAGGACAATATTTGGCCGAGATACAACTATTTGAAAATCTGGAATCTGAGGGTGCAAAAAAATCAGAATATTGATAAAATTGCCTTTAAAGTTGTCCAAATTAAGTTCTTAGCAATGCATATTGATAAATCAAAAAGTTTTAATATATTTACGGTAGGAAATTTACAAAATATCTTCATGGAACATGATCTTTACTTAATATCCTAATGATTTTTGGCATTAAAAAAAATCTATAATTTTGACCCATACAATGTATTTTTGGCTATTGCTACAAATATACCCCAGCGACTTAAGACTGGTTTTGTACTCCAGGGTCACATATGTTCATGGTGTTGGTCTTGTCATGGACTCGGGAGCATGTAGACTCAAGTGTCTTGTCTTGAACTCAACCATTTTCCAGTCTCAGTCTTGACTAGAACTCAACATTCTTTGGGTCTCGAACTCGATCTTGTGCTCGAATGAGCTGGACTACAACAGGGGAGCTGTAGTTCAACAACGTGATCTGAGCTGGGCTTGAGCCAACACAGACACTGTGATGTTTTCAATCATGTTATCGCCACATAATCTTGTACTATGAGCAACTACATTACAAACAACGCTGTGCTGCAAACAACGATAGAACAAAGGCTTGTGAGAACAATATTTTCTTAAAATACTTTTGCAAAATGAGCACAAAAACAATTTGTAGGTGCAAAAATGTACCTACAATTAATTTTGTATGTTTAAAATCTGCATTTTATTCTTGTATTCTATGCATCTAATAAGTTGCAAATTGGTCTTCCAGCTGTTCCTTATATGTACATTTAATTTTTCCGGCCTCTTATTGCTACCTGTCCCAACTTTTTTGGAATGTGTAGCTCTCATGAAATCCAAAATGAGCCAATATTTGGCATGACATTTCAAAATGTCTCACTTTCAACATTTGATATGTTATCTATATTCTATTGTGAATAAAATATAAGTTTATGAGATTTGTAAATTATTCCATTCCTTTTTTACTCACAATTTGTACAGTGTCCCAACTTTCTTGGAATTGGGTTTCTAGTTATACAGGCATCACACAAAATTGTGCGGCTCTGCTGAAATCATCTTTCAGAATTTGGAACCTGGAATGGTACTTGATTAAAAAAATAAAAAATAAATAAAAAACTGTATGATCAAATGTTCCTATTAAAATGTACTTGATTATATTTACTATATAATGATATATCTTATGTACTTTTTTTTTCATCTGACATATATTCCAACATGTCTTATATAATGCACTTACTATCAAGCAAGCAAAACATGGATTTGTATTTGTGCCAAATGAGATGAGCTCATATGAGCTCGGGTTTATTTATAAAGCACATTTCCCACCCGCCGGTAGTTTCAGTTTCACTTCAAATAAATTTATTTCAGCTTGTCTTCAATCATAAATGTTGTTTATAATGAATGCCACTACAATATATGACCATTTTATACTTTTTTATTTTCTATTCCTGTTCTGTTCTGAATACTGTTAAAGGATTTAAGTGAGGGAAACTAAAAT
Source organism: Sinocyclocheilus grahami (assembly GCF_001515645.1). Lineage (NCBI taxonomy): Eukaryota > Metazoa > Chordata > Actinopteri > Cypriniformes > Cyprinidae > Sinocyclocheilus > Sinocyclocheilus grahami. The sequence goes on along the minus strand of NW_015505443.1, from coordinate 738,492 downwards.
ACATTTATAGTGTTCATAATGTTTGTAAACGTTTAATTGTATTTACCACTATTCTACATGATTTCTGAATGTAATTTAAAAAAGTGACTTATGAATGACTTTTTTAATCTAAAAAATGCAATTTTGAACCGATGTGACTGACAATACGGTATTGTGAAAAGGCTGGTGAAATGCAAAAAAAACGCCACTATTACCGATATATACAAGACAGATGATAAGAAAAAACGTGAGCTGTAAAGCGATTCTAGCAGCTGTGTTGTGAAAGCATGGCCTTACTATAACACACGAGAGAGAGAAAGAAAGAAAGTGTGTGACTGGAGTGAAAGAGTGAGGTATTAGTCAGTGAACAGAGGACATAGGAAGTGTCATGGCTTTCGTGCCACCATATGGCCTGCAGGATTGCAGAGTGCTTGCCATCAATGGGACACCACTTGCCTGACGCCATGGACGTTCTTAATGGCATGACTGATTTCTCTCCGGAGCTCCTTCTCGTCAAACACAATCTGAAAGAGAAAGAGAGACTTCATAACAGGGACTTGCCACTGCACCTGTGTAGCATACCGGTTTCCCCGGGAGCTTGTTGGGACTTGTTATCTAAAGATCAAAGTAGTATTTCCAGACATTCAGCTCAAAAGCAGACAAAACTAAGCATTCTGTTGAAACGAGGCATTTACCTTCACCAGCTCAAATGGGAAGCGCTCATGGAAAATTCGGTTAATCCTGGCACCTCCGGACAGCTCTGCCGTATCCACCTGGTCTCCGGAGCCCTCGATGCACTTCTCAAAGTCCACTCCAAACTGCTGGACCATCCTGAAAGTGCCACTCAAGAGTTTAAACATCTGCCCTACAGTTTTAAAACCTAGAATCTGCTCGAGTTAGCGACTCACTGCAGTAGGGCCTTGGTTTTTCGCGTAGGGTCATCTGGGCGGAAGTTTTTATACTCTTCCACCTCTTTTTCCAGAGAGAGAAGCTGAGACTGGAGTTTGCTGCGCAAGCCGGGTAGCGTGTCCCGGATGTGGTTGGTCAATTGCTAAAAATAAAACAAGAGGAAGTGAGAATGCGATATATAGAAATAGAGGCACAAAACAGGAGGCGACATTGACTAAATTAAGTGATTTTTAGGCATTAGCTTCATTTACATAACTATACACAAATCTTTTCTGAAATGGCCAGTCATTTTTGCAAATCCATGGCTGCATTTTGTGTGTGAGCGATTTGGTCCTACCTGGTTGAGGGTCTTCTGCAGGTGTGGTGTTCCCATTCGTTCAGCCATGTGTCTGTAACTGGGATGGGACAGGAAGAACTTCCTTTCTGCTGCCAGTGCAGCACGAATGTCCTTCCTGCCATCTATGTCTTTCTGACTACGGTTTACTACGCCAATATAACCTGGGACAAGGAAAGTGGCATTAAACAGAGTGTGCCAGTGCAATGATAGAAATGTGTCAACTGGAACTTTGCTCTATTGTTTATACCACGGCTGATATATCCACTAACATGCTTGGCATTATTTACATGTGAGAATAACATAGACACAGTAAGAAATGTAAAAATACAGAACAGGACATTCGTCCAAAACAAAACAAGACAAGAAGAAAGAACTTTCAAATAATATAGAGCAAGTCAACACAAAAAATATGGGAAGCCCTTTCTCCTCCTAGAGAATATTATACTACATTACATTTTAGTTACATTTAGTCATTTAGCAGATGCTTTTATCCAAAGCGACTTACAAATGAGGACAAAGAAGTAATCAAAACCAAAAAAAAGGGCAATAATATGCAAGTGCTGTGACAATTCTCGGTTAGCCTAACGCAGTACACGTTTTTTGTAAAATAATAAATAAAAAGAAAAACAAGTAGATAGAATAGAAAAAGAAAAGGGAACGGTAGTGTTAGAGGGTCTTTTTTTAATAAAAATAAAACAAGTCAAAGGAATAGAAAATGCTAATGTTAGAGGGTCATTTTTTTATAACAAATAAAAAGAAAACAAAAAAATAGAGTAGAAAAAATATATTATCATATAAAATGATATTATATGATATGTTATTATATTATATTTATTATAATATATTATATAATATAATTTTTTTTGTTGACATCCAACGTTTTTTGTAAAATAATAAATAAAAAGAAAAACAAGTAGATAGAATAGAAAAAGAAAAGGGAACGGTAGTGTTAGAGGGTCTTTTTTTAATAAAAATAAAACAAGTCAAAGGAATAGAAAATGCTAATGTTAGAGGGTCATTTTTTTATAACAAATAAAAAGAAAACAAAAAAATAGAGTAGAAAAAATATATTATCATATAAAATGATATTATATGATATGTTATTATATTATATTATATTTATTATAATATATTATATAATATAATTTTTTTTGTTGACATCCAAATTACATGAGATGCACTGCTGTTCAAAATCTTGTTTTTTTTTTTTAAAGAAATTAATACTTTTATTCAGCAAAGATTCATTAAATTGATCAAAAATGACACTAAATACATTTATAATGTTTATAAAGATTTCTATTTCAAATGAATGCTGTTCTTTTAAACTTTCTATTCACCAAAGATTTCTGAATGCTCATGTGACACTGAAGACTGGAATAATGGCTGCAAAAAATTCAGCTTTGCATCACTGGAATAAATTACATTTTAAAATATAATAAATAGAAAACAGCTATTTTAAATTGTAATATGTCACCATTTTACTGTATTTTTGATCTTTGGTGAGCATAAGAGACTTTTTTCTCAAAAAAAAAAAAAGAAATTCTTACCGACCTCAAACGTTTGAATGGCAGTGTACAGTATATGGTTGCCGAGTCATAAAATGACTCATAAGAAATTGCCATAAATGATACTCCTGTAATGTGATGGTGTTAAGTACAAACTGCCCACCTCTACGCAGTGGTAAGAGTTTATTTTCCATGATATCCCGGGCGTCTGTACCCTCATCCATTAGATCCAGTTTAGTAATCACACCAATGGTACGCAGTCCTGTTGAACCACAAACAAAAACACATTAAGAGCAGGGTTTGAGTTCAGTCCACTGGGCTCCCACTCTTTTGACCAATGAATTAACCTTTCTAGTCATTTAATATTACTGGACCAGAATTCAAAGTCAGGTTGATTCACTAATGAATCATTCAGACCATTTGTCATTCACTAAAAACACACCTAAAAAAATGATTCACTCACAAATTTGACATGACTATGGTTTGCTATAGTTGATATTTTTAGGTTTTCCATGACTATGCGAACTCTATACACATCCTTTTGTTATTTTATCTGTGTGTAATAGGGATGTGCCGATACGAGTATCGGTACCGAACGGTTCACAGGGGAAATTCCAAATGGAAGTGATCATCTCTATCCCCTTGGAGTGGGGGATTTTGGAGTGAGCAGGGCACGTGTGTGCCATTATGTAGTCATTTGGAATGCACGTGGCAAAGGGAGCAATGTAATTTCCTCATTATCTTCAGCTGGCATGTTCCCGTGACAACGCACTAATGGCCATCGCTGATGGACACCGGCACAAAAAAATATATATATACATTTAATATTTTTAAAAGTTTTATATATATATATATTATTTTTTATATATTATATAGCATATTTTAAAAACTTTTTAAAATATAAAATGTATGTTTATTTGCAACAGTTATGCTAACAACAATAAAAAGAAATTTATGACAGTAAAACAGCAACATCTGCTGACGGACACTGTGCTGCGTTGTCACGGGAACACCCCAGCTGAAGATAATGAGGAAATTACATCGCTCTCTTTTGCCAAGTGCATTCCAAACGACTACGGATGCACCGATATGAAAATTTTGGCCGATACCGATAACCGATAATTCTTTATTTTTGAAAGCCGATAACCGATATGTTGGCCGATAAATCGAAATAATGCATTATTTATCGGCTTTAAGATTTCGGCCAAATTTTCTTATTGGGCCGATACCGATAACAGAAAAAAAATGAGCATTTATTGGCCGATACCGATATGGTGGCCGATATATCGTGCATCCCTACAAACGACTACATAATGGCACGCACGTACACTGCTCACACCAAAGTCCCCACTCTAAGGGGGTAGAGATGATCACTTCCATTTGGAATTTGCCCCGTGAATCGTTCAGTACCGATACTCATACCGGCACACCCCTAGTGTGTAACCCTCCCAGCAATCCTCACCTTGAGGGTCCACCTCCTTAGACAGCTTGAGAGCGTCTGAGTTGGCCAGGTCAGTGTTGGCCGGGGTGACGGCGAGGATCAGGCAGCTTTCCCTTGTGACGAACTGCATAAGCATGTCTCGAATCTGGTGCTCGATGTCTGGCGGCTGGTCGCCCACGGCAATCTTAGTCATTCCGGGCAAATCGATGAGAGTCAGATTCAATACTGTTGAACAGAGAAAGAGATGAGTGACATTTTAACAATGGCTGCCGAGTGTGGACTGAGGAAAGCTGCGGTCTTGGGGAGTCTTGTGCTGTATTACCGTGTGGCGAGTAAACCCTCAGGTTGATGGGAATTGGAGAGATGCCCTTATTGGACCCGGTAATCCTGTCGGTCTCTGCTTCAATTTCCTGCCGGACTTCATCAAAGTCAACAAACTTCCTCCCTTTGCAGTGCAAGAATTCCGCATATTCTGTAGAGAGAGAGATGGACATTAAAATTATATATATATAGTATGTGACAATGTACAGTACAAATCAGCCTAGCAACAAGGTGAACACTGTATATATATTACAGTGATAATAATAATAATATATAAAAAAATATTACATATTAAAAAGTTTTTCTTCCACTTTTAATACACTTATATTTTCATATCAGTGTAAAAAAAATTTAAAAATATAAATTGCTAAATTTTTTCATTAATAGAACCTGCATTAACAGAACCAAACATCATTTAGTTCTAGTATTACTTCAAAATAGAAACTGCTTTTCAATTCCCAATGATGAGAATGATTCACAGATATTGCAGTGTTTCCCCTAGGTTTACGACTTTGGGGGGGGGGGGGCTCCTTTTTAATGGTTAAATAAAATTGTATTAATCAAAACGCATGTCTAATTAATTAAAATCATGAAACTTAAACAGTTTAACATCAATTTATTAAGTTGAACAAAAATTACATGTTTAGGGCCCAAATATTTAAATTATTTCCAACCTTATGTTTTATTGTTACCAAATTCTGTGTTTTAGCATGTCTAATTATTTGAAAGCATAAAAACACATTTCATTTATTCTTACAATAGCCTTATGATTTTTTTCCCCTCAGAAATTCTGTGTTGTGTATTTACATTTAAGGCATAAAACATTCATTTAATTTATCTTTTAATTAATGAAAATTAAACAAATGTCATTTTTCGGAAAATAAAGGATTTAATATTACAATTAAAACATTGAAGAAATATTGTATGATTATTCCTTAAAAATAAGGTTTTAATAATTCTAGTAGTAGTAGTAGTAGTAGCCTATTACGTACATTCTACTGAACAATAGTAGGCTAATATATTTCTGCTACAATGTCTTCAAGTTAAACCAAACTTTTATTTTGACGGGTTGCCGTGAATACCTTTCCATTTCTGTGTGTATATGATACAAGGATAGTTTTAGTCAAATGAAACGGTCAAATGCTGATGAAGTGACTCTCAGGGCAGTTCTGGAGATGTTGTTCATGTATTTATGTCCTCATTCAGTGAGACACGTTTCATTACAAGTGGTAAACAAAACAACATGTCTGTGCCATTCATTGACACAGAGACACGAATAATTCATATTTAAATAGTCGTTTTGCGGCTTAATATTTACAAATACTAGTGGCAGTGGGAGTGTGCTCAATTGTGCGTGCGTGCGCGCATCGGGGCGCAACTCCGCTGTGCGCGATACAGAGAGCGCGACCATGTAACGTAAAGACTGAAATGACATGCTGTCGTGTAAATAAGATCAATAACATGATTATTTAGTTATTTAGTTTGTTTAATAAAGGAACAAGGTATAGACATGTTCTATAGGAAAGGTAACTTTAAATGATTTCTGTTGTGATCTGGTGCTATAGAGAAAAAAAAATGTAATTAAATTAACTTGACCTTCAAGATAGAATATCAGGGGAAACACTGTACTGTGCATATACAAGCAGACAGACAACATCAGTTCAGCTTTGTTTTGTTCAACTTTATGGTCAATTGCACTCATTTGCAAGATAATCTGTTCTGTGTAATGTCTTTTTGTCTGAATTAATTCTCCATCTGCACTTCCTTGTTCTCGCTACATTACAGTACCTCATGCTGAAAACAATAGAAATGATAACTGCTTTTAAAGTGGCTGAGAGATGTAAATGTTAGAAGGGGCATTTTCAGAAGGGAACTTGCTTTATGTACGAAAACTGAATAAAGTGACGTTAATACAGCTGAAGTGTCATTTTTGTGACACTAGAAACGGGAATTGCAATCAATAATTAACATTTTGTTCTCAAACTGGACTGATTTCTGTGATGCCGAAAATGTGGATGAACCGCAGGATCCAGTCATAAAACTACAATTCATTTACTTTATAACACAGAATTTGACAAAATTTGAATGAATAAATCAAAAAGACACTTATTTAAATATGAAGTCTGCATATTCTGCAAAAATTGACTTTTTCATCCATTTTCTTTTTTATTTGAACAACAAACCTCTATTGTGTAGCACTTGCTCCATCAAAAAATGAAAGGAATATAATAAGATTAAATTTTATAAGATTAATTAAATTGTTAAAGTTTTATGCATTCATTTAATCACCACCATTTTTGATTATAAAGTCATATCGAAGTCATAAAACACTGCCTGCAGAAAAAATAAAACAGACAACAAATCATTTCATATGGCTATTATTGTTAAAATTGCAATAAATTCGAAAATTTGTAAAGTTTAATGAATTCAACTGATTAGACATCACTGATTATTAAAATGTATTTAAAAAAACGAAACAAAAAATAAAGTAATAATAGGGCCCTTGATGTGTCATTTGATGACACATTTTTGACACTGTGTATGAATATGCATGAAAGCATGTGGTTTCAACCATCCGCACACATACTACAAATACCTGAGAAGGCTTTGTTCAGTTGTGCTGTGCTCATCAACACACTCACCAGCTATGTTGTTAACTAGCTGCAGAATGAGAGGCCTGCGTGTGACTATGCCTGAGCCTCGGGGAAGGAAATCCCTATAAAAAGAGAGAGAAAGAGAAAGTGAGTTTGGGTGGAGTCCTTCATAGCAATCAAGCTCAATTTTCAGGGGTGACAAGACTGATCAAATTATTCATGAGTAAGGAGGAGGCGAATGTTTAGGAGCAACCTCTTTGCATTCATATCAGAATACACACACAAACCAAGACGCTATCTGGTCCTTTGTAGCAATGAATATTAAAGCACAGTGGCATCTTTTGAAGGCCCGTGATTCCTAAGAGGCTGCAGCGCTTTTGCAAATGAATGGCCACTGCCGTATCTCGCAGCCAAATCAGGGTGCATTTAATAACACTGTGGCACATTATAAACACCCTCTGTGAGCTGAGAGCAGGGCAATTTCAGTCCTTGCCCTCCAATATATCCGCAGACCTAATAAGCAGCACAGAGGCCAGAACAGGCACGTTTTTAATAATATACGAGAAAATGAGGCAAACTTTCAATCAGAAACATACACAATACAAGGCAGAAACATTGTAAATACATGGCCCGCTGAACACGAGTATAATGTTCTTGACTCCAGTACTCAAGGGGGCGAAAGAGATACCCTCAAATGCCTGTGCTTTAAATCTTATGCGCGTTATTATTTAGTAAGCTATTATTTTAAATGTGGTTTTGATTATCTAAAAAGAACCAGTTAATAAGAATCATTCGTTCGGGAATCGGACTACACTTGTTCTAATTCTATGGAAATAGTGAAGTCCACTACACCACAACTGTAACAATAATGATAAGAGAGGAATGATATCGCTGGAATCAGGATGATTTGTTTCCAGCTAATGAACGAAAGTGACAGCCACTCAGAATCCTCCGGACTTTAAAAAGCTTAAGCATTTAAGCATGACATTTGACAAAACTGCAGCACGCACTTGCGGTGCAGAACAAAATCCAAATATTATCAATGATTAAAATGTAATAAATTGAATACAAAAGTAAGTACTTTTAATCTATTATTAAAAACGTTATTCCACGTCCCGCCCAATGTCATCCTCCAAACAATGTGCCATTTGTAGTCAATGAAAACAAATACAGAAATTCTAAGAATTTACGAATTTACGTAAGAACGGCCATGGCCATTATAAATTGAATGTGTCTGGCTTCCGGTGTCATTCACTTCCAGTTATTTTTAGCTGTACAAAAATAACTGTCGTTATTCTGCTTGAAAGTGCAAACTGTTATTATTTTACCATATTATTTGCATGTGTTGTCTTAATTATAAACACACTGGTTTGTAGCACGAAAGTGACAGCCACTCAGAATCCTCCGGACTTTAAAAAGCTTAAGCATTTAAGCATGACATTTGACAAAACTGCAGCACGCACTTGCGGTGCAGAACAAAATCCAAATATTATCAATGATTAAAATGTAATAAATTGAATACAAAAGTAAGTACTTTTAATCTATTATTAAAAACGTTATTCCACGTCCCGCCCAATGTCATCCTCCAAACAATGTGCCATTTGTAGTCAATGAAAACAAATACAGAAATTCTAAGAATTTACGAATTTACGTAAGAACGGCCATGGCCATTATAAATTGAATGTGTCTGGCTTCCGGTGTCATTCACTTCCAGTTATTTTTAGCTGTACAAAAATAACTGTCGTTATTCTGCTTGAAAGTGCAAACTGCTATTATTTTACCATATTATTTGCATGTGTTGTCTTAATTATAAACACACTGGTTTGTAGTGCAAACAGTTTTACTGTTTACTCCACTTTGATATTATTCTTGTTATTTCCCTATAGCGGCTAATGAACCGAAAGCTTTACACATTCACAGAAAACAGCTTACTTCTGCGTTGAAAGATAGCTCACTCTGTGTCCTCCACTACATGTTATGTATTTTGTTTATAGAGAGGTGTCAGGGGCCGTTCACACAGAACATGCTTGTCCATTCCACTGCACTACATTTCCATTTTGTTTCTATGTACACACATGCTAGACAGACCTGTTTGACCATTGCGCTGGCATCTAACGTCTTTTATGGTTTCGTACATGACTCAGCATTTTTTTTTTTTTTTAATGCGTCACTCAAATTAAAATAGGTTAAACTTGAAAAACATGTCTCTAGGCATCTCGTGTTTTTAAAGCAAAAACACATTGCATGTGTCGGCCCTTATTCATTAAAGTCACATGACATGTTTTCCATGCACACCGCGCAGACGCGAATAATCCAGATACTTTGAGAAATGAGAAAGTGTTTTTATTATCCACACAATGGAAGTCGGTAGTTAACAAACCTGTTTGGTTACCAAGATTCTTCAAAATATCTTCTTGGAAAGAAAAAAGTGCAGCAAATTTGGAAAAATTAGTAAATGATGACAAAACTTCTATTTTTGGGAGAACTAACCTTTTAAAAACTCCTAAGATAATAGCAGTTATCTTGACGTGACATGTGGCCAAGTATGGTGACCCATACTCGGAATTAGTGCTCTGCATTTACCCATCCAAAGTGCACACACACACAGCAGTGAACACACACACACACCGTGAACACACACCCGGAGCAGTGGGCAGCCATTTATGCTGCGGCGCCCGGGGAGCAGTTGGGGGTTCTGTGCCTTGCTCAAGGGCACCTCAGTCGTGGTATTGAAGGTGGGAGAGAGCACTGTACATTCACTCCCCCCACCTACAATCCCTGCCGGTACGAGACTCGAACCCACAACCTTTGGGTTATGAGTCCGACTCTCTAACCATTAGGCCACGACTTCCTCTTATATGTTATCGTAACAAAAACTTCAATGCAAAAAAAGCATGGGATTTTAACTTCTAGAAACTTCTCACTAACCTGTCATCAAGCATGACAACATTCAACCAGAAATGTAAACTTGCCCATAGACAACATTGTTTAAACTATGAAGATTTGCATTCATTTACTTGTGTCCGGTATGTTTCTGATTTTAGGGACAGTCTAAAAACACATGATGAAATGCCAATGATGTGTCTTTTTCCACATGGGAAGCTTTGATTAAATCCCACATGCTGTGGGTGGGTTGAAAGCGTGGCTGCGGGGATCAAGAGGAGTCCAATCACAGTCTGTCTTAATGAGTAAGCCTGCCTCTCCAGGAGATCCTGCTTTACATCTGGTCCTGATCAAAGCCGGTGCAGTCAGCTGTGAATCCAGCCACCCTTTCCCCGAAGTCACCGGCCTACCTAATGCACAATGCAGCAGAGCCCCAGGGGAAAGACAGACCATGCTTTAAACACACACACACACATTTACAAAATAAAAGTAGTGTCATTCACAAAGAGATGCTAGCCTCGGCTCTGTGTGTTCATTTTGAATGGTTTGATTCACAGTAAATGAACCACAGACACTTCAACTCTGTATCACAAACTATAATGTGTGTAAATACTGTGCTTGAGAGAGGATCTGCAACTTGGAGGAATGGCAGAGGATCCCCAAATTCAGGTGTGAAAAACTTGTTGCATCTTTCCCCAAAAGACTCATGGCTGTATTAGATCAAAAGGGTGTTTCTACTAAATACTGAGCAAAGGGTCTGAATACTTAGGACCATGTGATATTTCAGATTTTCTTTTTTAATAAATCTGCATAAATGTCAACAATTCTGTGTTTTTCTGTCAATATGGGGTGCTGTGTGTACATTAATGAGGAAAAAAAATTAACTTAAATGATTTTAGCAAATGGCTGCAATATAACAAAGAGGGAAAAATTTAAGGGGGTCTGAATACTTTCCGTACCCACTGTATATATATATACACATATATACACATACACACTAGGGCTGCACGATTATGACAAAAATCATAATTGTTCAATATTCCTTTGAAATTGTAATTGCGATTATTAATTTGCGATTAAATGAATGATGTTTACACCTTTGTTTGAAGCAACTGCATGCCATATTTTTATATGAAAATAAACAAGCTGGAAACACTAACTGAAAAACTTTTATTGCTTTTCTATAGTAGTAAGCCTCAAATGTCAACTATACATCGGATTGGTTTCTCTTTAAATAAAAATGGTATTATAATGTTACACTAAAACTAAAATAATAACATGTAGAAAGGGGAAAAAAGCATCTTAAGCATGCAGAATAACATAAGTGGACTTTGAACGATTAATTGCTGCTTTGAACGATTATGTAATTGTGGCATCCGTAATTGAAATTGCGATTAGAAATTTGATTAATTGTGCAGCCCTAATATATACACATACATTGCAGCCTGCACCATCTGACAAGCATAGCTTTCAAGTGTGGCTTATGAAGACGGCACCGTCTGGCTGCATGAAGCATGTGGCTGTACAACAACGGCCAAAGCCTGGAGGGGGAGAAGTGCGAATGAAAACAGGCCACAGAGAGCCGTGTGCTGGCCTAACCTCGCACGCATGCATGGCCCCCTCTCCACTTACACCCACTCTGCCAGCAAAGCCCAACACCTACACCTACACCTACACCTACACCTACACCCAGAACCACACACACCCACACCCACACCCACACCCACACCCACACCCACACCCACACCCACACCCACACCCACACCCACACCCACACCCACACCCACACCCACACCCACACCCACACCCACACCCACACCCACACCCACACCCACACCCACACCCACACCCACACCCACACCCACACCCACACCCACACCCACACCCACACCCACACCCACACACACGCCCACACACACACCCACACACACACACACAGACACAGACACAGTCACACACACACACACACACCCACACCCACACCCACACCCACACCCACACACACACACACCCACATTTTTAATGTTTGCGAAAGAAGTCTCTTATGCTCACCAAGGCTGCATTTATTTAATCAAAAACACAGAAACAGTAATATTGTGAAATATTATTACAATTTAAAATGATAAAATTATAATTATATAATATAATAACGATTATAAAATTAGCATTTTTTTCCCCTGAGATGAAAAGCTGAATTTTCTGCATCATTACTCCAGTTTTCAGTGTCACACGGTCCTTCAGAAATCATTCTAATATATTATTCTAATTCTATCATTCTAATATATCTCTATATTATTTTATTATTACAGGAATAAATTACATTTTTAAAATATATTAAAACAGAAAAAAGTTATTTGTAAAAATAAAAATACAACTAAATGCAGACTTGTTGAGTATAAGAGACTTCTTTCAAAAATATTAAACTATTAATTATTCCAAACTTTTGACCACCTGTGTATTATTATTATTTTTTTGTTTGTTTGTTTGTTGTTTGTTTATGGCTGCTGTTTTTGCTTATACTGTATGCACTCTATTACTCTATTACTTAATTTTCTTTTCTTTTTTATTTCCTTTGGAATGCCGTCCACATATAAATTGCATTATATGATGGATCCAGTATGCCCTACTTTACTTGGAAGCAACCTTGTTCTGTTTCTCTTGCTGCATTTATCTTTTCATTAATAAGAGACACAGAATACATATTAATAATGATATCAATAAATGGCATCAGGCAATAAATGGTATCTGTAACTATATGATCCAACCTGTTAATGTTTAGAAAATCAAAATAAACAAAGGAAAAATAAAGATGGCTCGTAAATACACACATGCGCAGTTGACCGAGGCACTTTGCAAATAAGAACAAATATCCACACCACAGGGTGTACTATGATATGAGCGCTTCAGCACACCCAATCCTTCGTTTCTCACTTATTTCCAGTGCAAACAGGCAGGTGGGCTGCTGTCCATTATTCATGGCCTTTAAATGATAGAGGAGGCTGAGCAGATTGTGTATCATTTCATCCATTATGCATGTAAAACCGCAGAGCGGCGCAGAGAGAGTGGAAATAGAGCGGCAGAGACATACAGCACTCGTCTCACTTCAGCTACGCCCAGTGTGAATCTCACTCCACCAGCGGGAGAAGCGGCCTAATCGGATGCTTTCATTCGCCAAAATACGAGCGCTCTGAGTCGGAACACAGCGCTCCTATGCGGAGTTCGCTCATTAATGACGATGGAGCGCGGAAAACTGGACTTTGCTTGTTCACCTGCCGAGAATGTGTCATATTCAAAATCAAAAGAAAAGAGATGAATTATTAAATTATGACATTTAGAGTGTTGTAACCATTTTTTGGAACACCTGGTATGAAATGTGCCTGCCGCCTGTCGGATATCACTGAAATAGATTTGCTGAGTAATCATCACATCTGTCTTTGTGACAGCATGGGTTGGGTTGGGAGTTAGCCAATCAGAAAATTCTGTCTAGGGTCATTGTGTAGCGACAGTGCTGTACAGGAGATACATTCAAAGATGGGAGTGTTTTATCGGTGTTAGTCTAGCCAAAGCATGGTTATTTGTGAATACATATATGCTTTGTGCCTCTAAATTCATTGGGCCTCATTCATGAAACATGAGCAGAACGGATTTTTGTGTAAATCATTCGTAAAGCCGTTCTGATGTAAACTTTCGCAATATTAATATTTCACAAGTTTGTTTGCCCTGTCTTTCATTTCGTTTGCCCATCACTGTCACTTTTTATCCAGCCGTCCAATCAATGGAGGAGGGGCGGGACAAATACTACACTGACCAACCGTCCCACTTATACAACGACTGAACAACAACGGAGAAGTTAATAATACTGGTTACAGCATTTTTATATTCAGTAATATTCCTCAAAATGCGATACTAGTAACACGGTGCTGCCGTGGATATTCCAAATCATAGCAACCAAAGTGTCTCAGCTGGAAAAACGCAGTGCCACCAAAGCTTTCTCAAGTGCCACCACCTGGCCGTTTTCAGAAGTGCGCCTAGCAATTTTTCAGCCGGCTAAAAACGTTTTGGTGGACACACGTTAATTGAATATTTATAGTTAGGCATATGGCCTATTAGTCTCCTTTTTTTTTGCATTTATGCAATATACTGGAGCCAAACCTGAGAAAGGAGTCCAGAATATTCCACTGTGCTTCTGGACACGCAACTTACGTTGCTGTATTTCATAGGCGGGGATTATGCTAATTGTGAATGAGCGTGCCCTATTTACGAATGATTGGAATTCATTAACATACGCGTTTAACTATCAAATCTGATGTTTACAAAGCATCTGTGAATCGAGGAGAGTTTTCGCGAAGGTTTACTCGTATATTTACGCAAGTTTCATGAAGTTTTACGGCATTAAAAGTTTTGCCAAATTACAGGTGTTAAGTAAATTCAATAGTATTTGACTCAGTATTTTTTTCCCTTGCGATGACAGTTTAAATTTTGTGTTCGACACTTATAATAACCACAATATGCACGCTATGGAGGAAGTCAAACATCCTGGCTTTAAAAACAGAAGTGGTAAGAAAAAGAAGAGAAAACACTGTGCTTAATAGCTATTACTGCTATTATTAAATTGCAACCAACCGCAATAACTGTGGTAGTTTGGGCAATACGCTATAGACTCATGTTTAATAATCTGTAAGGGAGTAGAAACGCATACAAAACTTATAATAAATGTTCATAATAAAATTAATTTTGTTTAAAGCCAACGTTATCGACCTAACCATGGTAACGAGAAGCCATTGGTAGCCTGGTTATGGTCTTATTACTACAAAGGATACAGTTAAACTACAGAGGAAATATGTTAAATATTAATAAGAGCAAGTACACAATAGAATCAAGGGCTTTAGGGCTGGACCTCCATGAATTATGGACCAAACTATCAGTTTCCTCCTGTGTATGCTCTCTGATTGAAGGGAACAAATCAGGCCTTGTTTGCCTTTTGATATTCCATGAGATGACTTAAATAATTCAACGCTGGATGAAAGCACAGCTATATTTGTGAGAAAGGAGGAAACAAACTAAAGTTAGGTGCAGTCAGAATATTTTAAATAGACCTTAATAAATAAGCCAAGTTGGACTTTCCACCAAAGCATGGCTGCAATTTTGATAATTGATTAATGTCAATTAATATCTACAAATAATTGGATAAAAAGCCACATTTTATTTATATATTTTATAAAAAATTTAAAAAAAACACACATCTGCCCAACATTTCCTCAATGTGCAAATTGAAGGATATGAAAACAAATATATTGAACATATATATATATATATATATATATGCAAGCCATGCTATTTATTAGAAGAAAAAACATTAAACATTACATTCTAAAATAAATAAATAAAGAAAAACATATATATATATATTAATAAAGAAAAAAAATACAGACTAAATATTAACTAGTAAGAAATGGGAACACACACTCACTTATGAACATAGTATAACATAGTATGAAAAAATATATGATATTTTGTAGAATGTGACTGCTGACTTCCATTGGGAAAAAAAGTGCATACATATATATATATATATATATATACACACACACATATACATATATATATATACACCCTCAATTTCTTTTATGAAGAGTAACTGAGGTCAGAATTTTCATTTTTAGGACCTTGTAATAATTTATAAACCGACCCAACCCAAGATGATGTAGCAATACATATTCAGTGCTCAGCGCCCACACGAACAACCACATAAACTACATACAGAGGTCAGCCAATCAAAACAAAGACAAAAAGTACGCAAAATCAGGCTGTTTAATTCTAAGTGTCAGGAAGAGGCTAGAACAAAGGTCATGTAAAGTGCAATATCACGTTTGCTTTTTTTTTGGACATGATCACAGTAGCATCATGGTATTATAATCTAATAACCATAACCATAGGGTTCTGTGTTAGTTTTCAATGGTAAGCTGTATTTTTGTGAAGCGCCTCACTATAAACAACATATGGAATGACAAAATCTTCCTTTGTCTCCTCCAATTCATAATTAATAACTAAATGGTTCAGTTGCCACAAAACAGCCCGTGGCATTATCTGCACGATCTGCCTGCCTTTCACAAGGTTCACGCTGTGTTCTCGCTCCAGTTTTATACTCCTCCCATAGTGAGTGCAGCAAACTGAACAACAGCCCCTCATAAAGCAGCCAGCAGAGCCAGATAGCAGAAGTCACGCAGAACAATGACATCAGCCCCGCAATAAACACCCAAGATGGAGGCACTGGCCTGCTATTGGATCAAACCACCAAATCTGGAGAAAGATCTTGAAAATCCAGTTCAGCAGGATGAAATTTGACCGACAATCTCAAAGTCGGTCTCATTCTACTTGGCACGTTGCATGTTGGCAGATGCGACATTGTTTGGGCTAATTAATATGTGCAACTTACTAATGTTTACTGAGCTCTGATTGTGTCCGTGAGATGAATAGTGCTTTTGTTTGTTAATTCCCAGCTGTCTAAATGTTAGCGTGGTGGATAAAGGCCCGACAGAAGGTCAGAAAGCGTGCTAAAGCACTAAGGTATCAGTGCGCTCATGATGTGCCATTTGGTTTTTATCATTATATTTGAACAGCCACTGTCTGTGTTCCAGTGGCTAGTTATTCAAATATGGTTCCCAAATGAGCTCTCTCTTCCCTTCTACACATTCAGTAGGCTCTGCGTGGGGCCAGTGTGAGAGGGTTTCGAGCTGACAGAACAGTCACTTGCCTTTCTAAGCCAATAGGTCATTACATGGGCATCTTGAAATTATTATACAAAATTAATGTAAACGCAGTCAGTTGTGTGGGGCAAAACATCTGAGATGTAAAAAAAAACCTGGGAATTGTTGTGAACGCAGGCTATTTGACAGTTAATAATTCTTAACATAGAATTGTTTAGATTTATTTTTTTAATTAATTTTATGGCTGTCAAATCGATTAATCGTAAATAATTGCATTCAAAATAAAAGTTTTTGTTTACATAATATATGTGTGTGTACTGTGTATATTTATATGTAAATATAAATAAAAAAATACACACACACACACACACACGTGTATTTAATATATTCGTATT